>NC_047084.1:531613298-531938031 GCF_902459505.1 Geotrypetes seraphini | reverse complement strand
GCAGCTGGGCTTCAACGCTAAGAAGTGTAAGGTCATGCATCTCGGCAGCAGAAATCCATGCAGAACATACACCTTGAATGGAGAAACACTAGCTAGGACTTCAGAGGAACGGGACTTGGGAGTGATCATCAGTGCAGACATGAAGGCTGCCAAACAAGTGGAGAAGGCCTCATCCAAGGCGAGGCAAATGATGGGATGTATCAATAGAAGCTTCGTCAGCCGCAAACCTGAAGTCATAATGCCACTGTATAGAACCATGGTGAGACCTCATCTAGAGTACTGTGTGCAATTCTGGAGGCCACATTACCGTAAAGATGTGCTTCGAGCTGAGTCGGTCCAGCGAATGGCCACTAGGAAGGTCTCTGGACTCAAGGGTCTCTCATACGAGGAAAGACTGGGCAAATTGCAGCTGTACTCTCTAGAGGAGCGCAGGGAAAGGGGTGACATGATTGAGACTTTTAAGTACGTCACAGGTCGTGTCGAGGTAGAAAACGATATATTCCTTCCCAAGGGACCCTCGGTCACAAGGGGGCACCCGCTCAAACTCAGGGGAGGGAAATTTAGAGGTGACATCAGGAAGTATTTCTTCACAGAAAGAGTGGTAGATCACTGGAACAAACTTCCGACGCAGGTAATCAAGGCCACAAGCGTGCTCGACTTTAAGAATAAATGGGACATCCACGTGGGATCCCTACGTGGGTCGAGCAGCACTCAGACTTAAATGGGGTGGGTCAGTAGAGTGGGCAGACTTGATGGGCTGTAGCCCTTTTCTGCCGTCACCTTTCTATGTTTCTATGTTTCTAATTGTTTTGCTATTATTTATGTTTCATTTTGAGCATCATGATATGGAATGATAACTCCCTATCTGCAGTACTGCACTGGGATGGGAGCGAAGATGACCATTCCCATTCTTGTCCAGTGAACTACAAGGGAGACTCTCAGGAAAGTTCATGGGAAAGAGGGTTGGGGTATTAAAGGAGACGCTATGTATGTGTGTGTGTATGTAGCTTTAGAAGTAATTTTGGAAAGGGGGAAATCAGAATGGGGATGGTCTGTACTGGGGGGATTGATCAGGCAACAATTTATATTGCCACTGTTTTGTATGCTTTGGTAGATCGCCAGAGTATTCCAGTGCTATCTACCAATGGATGCAATATGGTGCCTTTTGGCAAGTGTCTACTCATTGTACTAAATGCGGGGTAGTATGCTCTATGCAGTTACTGCATGGGCTTTGATCGTACCACATTTAACTTTTGCAGTTATGGTGCAATAAGTGCTGAACTTTTCACACTTCATTAAAAAGGGCACTTATACTCTTTCCCAAAAGAGGAATAAAAGCTATGAGATCAGTATCCTAAATATCCACTGTCAAGAAAAAGGAAAAACTGCAGAAATGATAGAAGAACAAAACCCAAAGAGAAGCTGCCCTGGAAGTGTGGAGGAGGCAACTCAGCCTGAATTTAAATTTCCTTTTTTTTCCCCCCCCCTTGAGTTTATCTACGAAGGGGTGCTGAAAAGTTCTCAGCCCAGCCAACCAACCTCCTAAATTCTGAGCGTTATTTTTTTAGTGTAACTGAAAAAAGTGTTATCTTATTTTGCCAAGTGCCAATTTGGAAAAACAAAATTCTATGTTTTGCCATTGTTTCAGATCATTGATTGAACTATATCTACATCATTCTCGTCTTTGTTGGGCTGAGAACTTTTCAGCACCCCTTGTATCTCCCGAATCCCATCAACCCTTCTCCTCTCATTTGCTGTCCATCCCTCGGTTCTTTAAAGCTATTGCTTTAGCTCTGCCTGGTAACTGGAAGAAAAATCTTTCCCCCCCCCCTACACCAATGCACTCTCTCTACCTAGTCTATTTTGCTTCTTCCCTATATGAGGGGCCGCTGAAAAGCTCAGCCCAGCCATGAAGAGAATGATGTGGAGCCATGAAACTTACAAGTTATTCCATACTTTTCTTGACACTTTTCATTTCAATGAGGCAAATGCATCTGGTAAGGGGCATAAGTATAGGGAAACCAAGCCATTGTGACATCATCAATGAGGCTGGCTCTTAGATATTGGTGGAATGGGGCATTATGACATCACAATATGAGGGGGCCGCTGAAAAGTTCTCAGCCCAGCCATGAAGACACTGATGTGGAGCCATGAAACTTACAAATTATTCCACTCTTTTCTTGACACTTTTCGTTTCAATGATGTGAAATGAAATGAAAAGTGTCAAGAAAAGTGTGGAATAACTTGTAAGTTTCATGGCTCCACATTTGTCTCTTATTGGTTGGGCTGAGAACTTTTTCAGCAGCCCCCATATATTGTGTGACCGGTTACCACTCCCATTGTGGACAAAGCATCTAATAGAGCTCTTGTCATCCTAGCATCTTCACACCCCCAGATGTAATGCAATTTACATTTTCATAGCCATCAAGCATCACTGTTCAGTACTCCAAATTTATAATAAAGTTTTGTTTGTGTTATAAATGGAAAACATGTAAAATATGGTTCCGTTAGTAAAAAATGGAAAGGGCGTCACACATCATTGTCTCATTTATCAGTGTGCCACATTCCTCCATTATAGAGCAATAGACAGTCACATCATCAGAATTGCAAAGTTAATAAGATCTAGCAACTCATATTGCAAGCCTTTCTTATTCATGAATAAATTAGTTATGCTCAGTAGGGCTAAACATAGTCTTGAAACTGTAGCTGCTATATTCTTGTTTTTATTTGACGCTAATTGTGCTCTTTTGATGTTTCTCATTCAGTCACATGTTTGGTTTGCTGAATAAAATTTTAGAGAGATTCTGAGAATTAAGCAGGGATATGCAATGGTATGGAAGAGACACTGGCCACTAGCATGGAGGACAACTGGCCATCCGAGGCCAATCAAGGCTTCATGCAGCTTATGAAGATTTTAAAACCCTGTTCTCGTGTCCTGATAAGTTCAAATTGTAGCATTAAAACAATGCAACTTAGTTGAGAATTAAATCACAGTTCCTTGTTCATATTAATGAATAGTGATGATTTCAAACAAAATGAAGGACAATTAATACATACAGTATATTCCCCCCAGTTCTATAAATTGTGGTAAAAATTGTGGGTGCAGATTTGGGTGTGTCCAATTTAATTGCATAATGGTCTTGATTCTATAAAAAGCACCTACCTAGAATGGCGCATCTGGTCGATCTGGGTACCGAACACAATATTTGAATTGGTTCTATCTGCACTGTTAATTGAAAAGCGCCATTAAAAACCAATTTAAAGCCAATCTTAAAAAAAATAATTTGCTGGTAGGCACCTAATTTGGATATGTGCCTGCATCTTCAATATACACCGAGGTGTCTACTCAGAGAGTAGGCGTGGTTAGGGGGCAGAGTTTAGGCATGGTTTGAGTTAGGCACCAGTGTATTAGGCCAGTAAAATCTTGCCCTGATATACTGGCACCTAATTTGATTCAGGTGCTGCTTGGCATGATTGTACAAACAATACCTCACTTTAAATGGCATGCAGTAGGTTTTGTTTCCCTTGGTGCCTATCAATTTAGACGTTGTTTATAAAATCAGGCCCAATGAACCAATTAGTGTCAATAATTGAGTGCTAGCAATTAATTATTGGTGCTAATTGGAATTTACACTATTCTATAAAGATGTGTATGCACATTTTTATGCTCGGAGCTAAAAAGTGGACATGGCCATGGGAGGAGCATGAGTGAGTCGGGGACATTCCTGGAATTTGTGCATAGTTAACAGAATAAAGCAGATCTGCACTTAATTTAAGCATACAAATCCCAGTGCCAAATGCTATTCTATATACAGCGTCCAACTCAGAATGCCATTTATAGAATATGCTTAGTACTTCTTTTTTTGCTGCCAATTTTTCTGTAACTTGCACTTAAAAATGGGCGCCAAAAAAATAGGCACTAAGCATTATTTTATAGAATAGTACTTAGCACCGATTCTGGCACCTAAACATAGATGACATAATTTTAGCTGCTGAAACCTGGTGTAAATGCTGGCATCCAAATAAGACATGCTTAGGCAGTATTCTGTAATGCCCCTGACACACCCTCTTAGCGAGAGCAGCCTTCAAAACTGAACAGAGTACTCAGGACCTAACCAATGATCTGTACAAGGACATTAGCACCTCTCTTTTCTGCTGGTTATGTCTCTCTCTATGCCACTTAGCATCCTTCTGGCTAAGGCCACCACCTAGTCACATAATTTCAGCATCTTGAGATTCCCAGACACTATCACCCCAAAGTTGTTTTTCTGATCTGTGCTTAGCAGTCTCTCACCCCGTATCATATAGAGCTGCTTTGGCTTTTTATTCCCCAAAGGCCATACTCTGCAATTTATTTTTTTGCATTGAAGCTTACCTGTCAGACATAACACCATTCTTCTAATTTTTGTGGATTGATTCTCAGGTTCTGTACTCCCTCAAAGATTTCCACTCTGATGCAAATCTTTGTGTCATTTGCAAAAAGGCAAACTCTACTTTCTAACAATCTGGCAATGTTGCTCACAAATATATTGAATAGAATTTGCCACAATACTCATCCATAAGGCACTGGTTCTTAACCCAGTCCTTGGAACATACCCAGACAGAGATTCTCAAGATATTCACAATGAATATGCATGAGGTAGATTTGCATACCAAGAAGGCAGTGCATATAAATCTATCTCATACATATTCATATAGATATCCTGAAAACCAAACTGCAGTAGCGTAGTAAGAGGGGGGGGGCACTCCGCCCCAGGTACCATCTTGGTGGGAGCATCAGCACCCCTACTTATCTCCACACACCCCTGCTCCTTCCCACTCCTATTCCCACTAGGTGCACACCTTCACATCTCTACCATACCTGAAGCTATTTGCTGGTGCGAGCAGCAATTCCAACCTGCTGCTTGTGCCAGGGTCGGCTTTCCCTCTGATGTCACTTCTGAATTCCACACCTAGGAAGTGGCGTCAAGGGGAGAGCTGACAATGATGCCGGCAGCAAATTGGTGATGATGAATATGCTGGGGAAGTTAAAGTGGTATGGGGAAGGGAAAGGGCAAATGGGTGTGGCAGAGGGTGGGGAAGAGGGTGGGGGAGGGCATCACCGCCTCAGGTGCCTCTCACCCTTGCTACTCAACTGCCCAGCTGGCTGGGTGTGCTCTGAGGATTGGGTTGATAACCATCGCCCTAAGGCATACAACCACTCATTTTTCTTCCCTCCATGTGGACAAAATTGACACTCGGCACTTGTTGCCCCCTCCCCAACTCTCGCTACCCCGCAAGAATTACATAGACTCGCTGCTTGTCAACGGAAATGTGGATTTTATTAATGGCCACAGCCGTAAATGCCCTAATACAAACATCTACAAACAGCAAATACCAACATACCAAAACGTTAACCACAAACAATTTTAGATACCAGTGCATATCATCATTCATTCATTCATAGCACATCATTCATCATAGCACATGCATATCATCATAGCACATCATTCATAGCACATCATTCATCATTCATAGCACATCATAATTACTACATTTCTGTTCTTATAACCATCAACTCATCCGTGTACTGTGGACTGCCGTTGTTCTCCTGGGAGAGCCGTTCAAGCTGCCCCAATTTCTCCCTATCCCATTCAAGGAAGGGCCATTCACCTGTTGGTTGTTGAAGTTTCCTTAAAGAACCCACGGCAACAAGAGGGCATCCGTTGAAAATCAGGGGTGGGAAATTTCATGGTGACACCAGAAAATATTTCTTCACCAAAAGGGTGGTTGATCGCTGGAATAATCTTCCACAACAGGTAATTGAGGCCAGCAGCGTGCCAGATTTTAAGAAAAGATGGGATTGGCATGTGGGATCTCTTCATGGAGGTAGTTAGGGGGTGGGCCATTAGTTTGGGCAGACTAGATGGGCCGTGGCCCTTTTCTGCCATCATGTTCTATGTTTCTATGTTTCTATGCCACACAGCCTTCCCGCTGTCCAAGCAGGGAGACAAGCCTCTGAGTGCAAGGCTATATGTTGCCACTTCTTTGCTATCAACAAATGTAACGTAGTATTCATTCTTATCAGTATGATGTGCCTATGACCCCACTATGATTTTACCGCCACAACTCGAGATATCAAAACCTCGCTTATCTCGGGTTCCCCACCGGGCATGCGGCTGTGGCCCTTGCCCCCCGTACTTATAAGTATCTCCACACCAACATCCTTACTACTCCATATCCACTCCCCCTCCCCCATATGAATGCCCCTCCAGTCACCAGAACCCCTATCCTCTAAGATGCTCCCTACCTGGTCAAGGTCTCCTATGCCCAGGCAAGTCCAACCAGCTAGTCGGACACCACGCTGTCTATGGTACCCGGTAAGAATTGGTGAAACTGCAAGAAATCGAGAAAATTATATGGTAAAACCATAGCGTGTGATAGAGCCTAGGGAAAACCACCTATGAGGGCCTCTCTCCATGGACAAGTTCAAGATCAAGCGACTACAACTGATGTCCTCAACAACTGAATATGATCCTGGAACAGCTACAGGAAATAGAAAGGTAATCAATAAGTGTAGCACCCTTGCCAGGCAAGTGCCACCGAGTCTGTACTGATGTCCCTGATAAGTGGCAAACGAAGAAAACGGACGACGAGCCTGATCCTGGAAAATCATGTTACCTCCAGGAACAAGAGAGTTAATCTATAAGTATAGCACTCCTGCCAGGTAATTGTCACCGAGTCTGTATTGATGTCCCCAGCAACTGGCAAACCGATGAAAATGGTCCTAGTTCAATACAACGAGCAAGATCTTGGAATTCAAGTTACCTACAGGAAATAGGAAGGTAATCAATAAGTATAGCACCGCTGCCCGCATTAAAGTTATCTCCTGGAAAGACAAAGGGAATCAATAAAGATCGTATTCCTGCGAGTCAATTGCCACGGAGTCTCCTCAGCAACTGGCAAACCAAAGTTCAATAAAACGGGCATGATACTAGAAAAAGGTGATCAATAAGGACAGCACCACGATAAAGTAACACCAAGCACAACAGTGGGCTCTTAAAGCCCCGGGACCTACACCCACTGGACACCCCTCATCCCAGCCAGGGCTTGAGACTAAGAAGTTGAGGCGAACGCATCAACCCTCTGCTACTGCCCAGGAAAGAGAATTCCTGAAGGTGATGGATGTACCGGGGATACTTCTGCAACGACTTCCTCTGCTAAGTGGCTGGTAAACTCCTAAGAAATGAGGACAGACGTTGGCGGACTTCACTCTGGCCTGGTTGCAGTAGATGGTACACTTCACCGGAGCAGCAACACACGCATTCATTGTCCGATGGGGCAGGCTAAGGGGAAAATGCCAAAAGCAATAATTCTGCTCGGGCCTGTACATCCAGCAAGGATGCCTCGATCCCTCTAGCATGAGCCATTCCCAGATCCCGATGCATATTATAGCTCTCCACCCTGTAATCTCCCTGTGAATGCCCAGGCTAGTTTCTTGTTGTGAACCGCCCAGAACTGATGATGTAATGTAATGAAGCCAGCTCAGGAAGCAAGGTGGGAAGAAGATGACTTGGGTTCAAATTGGTGTCAGAACAGAAACAACCTGTGCTAGTATGCATGACATAACACTGCTCACCCACAGACAGAAAGATCTGCCAAGACCAATTTTTCGACCCCACTTCAGCCTTGATGTATAACCTTCTGCTGTAATTTGAAAGTTTACTGTAATAGCGCTGTCTGGTACAGTCTCTTCCTGTGCAAACTGCCTTGCCCTGTGTATGGTAGTGTGGTATATCAGATAGGGTTATTATTATTGGTAAGCAAAGGAAGCTACATGACCTCCTGTGAGCTGTGATGTTGAATTCGGTTTAGATAAGCACCGATCGCTATGACAGAACGGAACAAAACATACATATTACGACTCAAGCCTGGAGTCGCACAGAAGGCCGAACTGAAACTTCCATCTCAGTTCGGCTTGCCTCCCCTCATTCGTCAAGCCCCTCCCCATACCTGCACTCCTGTCCCTAATTGGCCCTCTGACCCTGTCTATTTTCTGCCCCTGTTTTCCCCTTCCCCCCACCCTTTCCCTTCCCTCCCTGGGCAACGGCCCCGGCCATTTTGTCGCCGCTACCCCCTTATAGGGTAGGTGCTTATCCTTTTCATTTACCACCACTCTCTGTTGCCTGTCAGTCAACCAGCTTCTAGTCCAGTTCAGGAGTCTTATGTGAGGAACTAGCGTGTGTCCTCTCTCTAGTTCTCTGGTCATGGAGTAAGTGATATCTATCAGATTCATCTGGCACAGTTTCCTTAGTTTAAAATTATGCTCTTTGATCTTGCAACTCATCGGATTCCAGGAAATTAACAACTTTTTCCTTCAGCAGCATCTTCATTATTTTATCAACCATCAAAGTGAGGCTTATTGGCCTCACTTTTATGTCACCAATTTTTTGAAGAGAAACCACTCGTCAGTTTAGAAAGGTTGCCCACACGTCCAGTTTTCAAAGTCATAGCCTGAGAAGATTGGCTGACAATGGCCAATTGCACATATCGGATGAGTGTGTAGGGAAATGAGGAGGGGAGGGGAGAGAGAACCAAGCTTTCACAGAGGCTTATATTAATTAAGTGAAGTTAATACTATGATTTAATAATAATGCCAGAATTCTGTTTGAGGTTTAATATTAGCTGCCTTGCTTAATATTTTTCTTGGTAACCAATTTTAATATAAATGACCTGCTTTGAATGAATTCACATGCAATACAGCTCACTAGAATTTTTTTTCATGCTAATCCATGTTGGTTATTATTAATATAAAATTGTTGTAATACATGATTCAATTCAATAACAAAGGCAGGCTGTGGTGACAATTGTGCATTTCTCCAGATTGTAATGTTCTTGTCACCTTTAGAAATATTCAATTGTATTTAGGAAGATATTAGAGGAGAAAGGATATTAAAAGGAGGAGGGAGTGAGAAGGGAATTCAGCTAGGCAGTGGAGGGAGGTAGTGCCAAGTCTGGGAGGTATAGCTGTTTAATGATTTCATAGAGAATGGCATCTGGAATAGGTTACTGAAGTTATTTGTATGCAGCTGTAAGAAGACAAGAACAGATATAAAAAGGGACTATGACTTAGACAGTATAACTGTTATTTACTACAGATTTCTGAGGATGACAAGCTTCAAATTTTAAAGTACATATACTGGGGAAGTTTATAAATGATGCCTAAAGTTAGGCTCCTAAAGTTAGGTGCCTAAATAATTGAAAAAAAAATAATAATTGGGAGATAGGCGCCTATCCTCTTAGGCACAATTCTACAAAAGATAGGTACCTATCCAGGTACATCCAGGGATGCACTGGGAGGGGCCTATGACTCTGATTGGCCCAGATGCCTAAGGCCCTTCCAACCTAGCCCAACTGGGTCAATCAGAGCTTTAGGCCCTTCCCAGTGCATACCGGGAAGGGGAAAGCCCACAATTTAGAAGACGCAGGCCTGCCAGCAGGAGGGAGTGGGCATCCCTCCTGATGGATTTAAGGTAAGGGGTTATAGGGGTGTTGGGGGTATCTATGTGGGATGACAGGGGTGTTGGGTGGAGTATTGGGAGTTTGGGGGATGTCAAGGGAGTCAGGGTAGAGTATTGGGGGTTCAGGAGTGTCAGGGCAGGGTGTGGGGGTATTCTCTGATAGGAGGAAGTGGGCATCCCTCCTGCCAATTTCGGATGGGGGTGTTGGGGTTGTTAGGAGGGAGTGGGCATCCCTCCTGTTGATATCGGATGGGGGTGTTGGGGTATCAGGCAGGAGAGAGTAAGCGAGCATCCCTCCTGCTGATTTTGAATGTGAGGGGTGTGTTCTCAGGCAGTAGGGAGTGGGCATCCATCCTGCCGATTTGGGGGTGGTGGTGTTTCTTCTGGGTGGGGGTGGGGGGTTCCAGCTGAGCTGTTTGCAGCAAGGGAATTTCCCCTGATCAGTTGAGCCAGCAGGATGCTTTGGAGAATTCTGCTGGTTCAGCTGATCAGGGATAAATTCCCCTGCCGTGATCAGCTTATGGCAGCTGTGGTCTGGTTTTAGAATCCCGTGGCAAAGCTAGGCCTCTGAAATGTAGGCCAGGGTTTTCCAGACCTATATTTCAGCCGCCTATCTTGGTGTGAATCAGGCACAATTCTGTAACCAGTGCTGTTGCGTGACTGACACACGATCGGAAACCGCTTTTAAGGCAGCCACCAACATGGGCACCAGTTAGAGAATCTAAGAGTTAAGCCTTTAAAACCCTGGCCTACATTACAGGCACCTAAGTTTTAGGTTAGGTGTGATTCTGTAATGGGCACCTGATTGACATGTAATAAGCATCTAACTTTAGGTGCCTATCATTTTTAGGTGCAGAATCATTACAGAATCTGGCCCATAGTGAGTAAAATGGTGTGGTAGTCATGTTAGTCCACTTTTACATGTAATATATTGTATAGAAATAATCCAAAAAAATAAATGCAGAGGGAATCTATAATATATAATGTCTTGTGGATAGAATATCACAATGAATAAATAGGATCCCACAGACTCCAAATTTAAATGGTACACTAAAATATGTTAATTATGTGAAGTGTGCTTATGGAGTTAATAGTTTAAAAGGAACGACCATAAAGTAAAACAACTTGAGGTCTGCCTTACATTCTAATTATAGCACACAAATTTGAACATGCCACATTGCAAATCACCATTTGTGACTAAATGTGAATCATCAAACTTATCTTATTCAAACTTGTGCCATTTGAAGCTTTGCCTCGACACGGGTCAAGTTTCACAGTTGCGGCGTCAGGGAGACAGAAACCAAGCTTTCAAAAAGACGATCCTACAGTATAAGAATGACAAAGTGATCAGCATCAGTACAACCAAAATTTCCAAATAAAGCATACTATATAATTTAAACAGGTATTTAGACTGGTACTTATATATTCACAAATGTTTCAATTGTTAAGATGCCCTACCCTGAAACTGCACCCGCTAAAAAAAATCAGAGTGATCTGTGCAGTGACATCAAAAAGATACCACTGGAGGAAAACCCTGATAGTAAATTTGTTTGTTATGATTAGAAAATGAGGCCATTCCTTTGAAACTATCATCTCCATGAGCACACGTCACATAATTAACATATTTTTGTGTACCATTTAAGTTTGGAGTCTGTGGGATCCTATTTATTCATTCAAATATAGAAATAAAGCAAAACATTAAAGAAATAAGTTAATACCTTTTTTGTTGGACTAACGCATTATCCACCCCACCCCTTCTTTTTATTAAGCCACGATAGAGGTTTTTATCGCAGCCCAGAGCACTAAATGCTCCGACACTCATAGAATTCCTAAGAGCGTAGGAACAGCATCAGAGCATTTAGCGCCCCGGGTTGCAGTAAAAGCCTCTATCGCGGCTTAGTAAAAGAGGGCCTAAGTTAGTCCAATAAAAAAAGTATCACCTTATTTATTTTATGGTTTTTTTTATTTATATCATGTACAGTACAAATAGAAATTACTTGTACATACTGTGCCTGTTGCTAATGAAAGACATAACCAATTCCATCTGCACAGAGACAATTTTATAATTTTAAGAGTACTCATAACCCTTACAGCTATTGGGGAACATGAAACATATGTTTCCAGCTTTAAATCTGTCATGTCACCTGTAAAGCTCAGGGAAAAAAAAGCATATAACTCAACAAAAAGCCAAAATTGCAGATTAAACAATATGCTCTGCAAAGCAGCTGCAATGTCACCTTCATTTTTATTGAAGTGGAATAATCTAGCAAGACTTTGCTGAGCTTTCTGATTTGTGCATTGTACTCTTTGGTTCCACAGCCATGTAAATGTTTCTCACATACTTTATAAGCCATAATTCAAAATATAGCAGAATATGAGACATTTATCAGTAAGGTCTATCCTGCTAACAGTAGCACATCTATGAAGTCTCATGCTCTGTACTCTTTAACTCTATAAAATATAGCACATTTCAAATGTTTATGTAAGTCTGTATCTAGGGCAGACATGGGCAACTCCACTCCTCGAGGGCTGGAATCCAATCGGGTTTTCAGGATTTCCCCAGTGAACATGCATGAGATTTATTTGTATGCGCTGCTTTCAATGCATATTCAATGGGGAAATCCTGAAAACATGATCTAGGGGGTACCGTAATTCTTTAACTGGGTGCCTGGTAGTAGACTATTCTGTAAAGGAACATAAGTGCCCCAAAAATATGTGCCTATAAGCTAACTGTGAGCTTTATGCTAACCATAGAGCTGGCATAAGTGGGTATGTTTAAGTTCTGGTGATCTGTGAATACTGGCAAATTCTATATGGTCTGCCTAAAGTTAAGTGCCTATATAGTAAGTCTATCCAATGTAGGTGCCTAAATTAATTAATAGGCTTAATTGGCACCACTTAATACCTCATACCTTAATACCTCAGGCAGCGAAAATTGACCCCACCATCACCAAACTGATGATCAAAACAACAGACATCAAAGTGTTTCGGAAAGAAATCAAAACATTTCTTTTCAAAAAACACGTCCTTACTTAATATTCCCCTCCCCAATCGCACATGCACTCTCCCCAGCAAATAACACACTAGTCATCCCCTTGAACCTCATTTACCCAAAATATCCAAACTCCTAAATAAGCATCTCCCTTAGGTATCCATTTAACCTTCTCCTAAATAAGCATCTCCCTTAGGTATCCACTTAACCGATTCCTTCAAAGTCAGGTATCTTTCTTCAGTTGCCTATATTGTTTTCCCCACTGAACCTTGTAACTACTTGAACCCTGTCAAGCTATTCTATCGATAAATCCAGATATCTTATACTTGTATTTCTATACCACAACATGTAATTTACTTAAATCGTTGTAAAGTAATTCTCTCGGTAATGTCCTGATCTCTTTTAACTGTAATCCGCTTAGAACCGCAAGGCACAGGCGGAATAGAAATCACAAATGTAATGTAAATACCTCATACCTTAATACCTCATACCTTAATACCTCATATCTTAATACTTCATACCTTAATACCTCATATCTTAATACCTCATACATTAATACCTCATACCTTAATACCTCATATCTTAATACTTCATACCTTAATACCTCATACCTTAATACCTCATACCTTAATACCTCATACCTTAATACCTCATAAGTGCCTAACTTGAAAAACACAATCTTATAAAAAGTAGGCGTCTGGTCCAAAACACCTGCCTAAAAGTGGGCGTTGTTAGCGGTGGATTGTGGGTGTGTTTTCAAGGTACTTTTTGTGAATTAGGCACTGATAGGCACTTCACTTAGACTCAGGTATTTAGGAAAAGAAAACCCTGGCATAAATTGGGTGCACTTAAAGTTGGGATGCCTAGCACTGAATAGAATCACACTTAGTGTTCCTAACTTTTATAGAATCAGCTTTTATAGAGTCAGCACCAATTTTTTTAGATGGATTATATAAAATTGGGCCCATAATATAGGATTCTGTAAGTTGTGAGTGTGCGTATATCCCACCCACACTCTGCTCAGATTCCACCTATAGGTGTATCCACCTGTCAGATACTTAGGACCTGATTCTATATATGGTACCCAGAAAACTGGCTCCGACTACAATGGGGCTTAGCACAATTCTATAATGCCAAGAAATTTGATCATGTTACTCCACTTCTGAAACAAGCACATTGGTTACCCATCACCCACACAGTTACATTCAAAATTATTTTCCTCGCTTTCACAGTCCAAGCCAATCACACCCATTTATCGATCCCATATGTATCTTCACGATCACTTTGTTCATCGCAGCAGTCCCTTCTGTTCAACAATTATTTTATGATACCACACGCAAGATTATTTATTCAGTGGTTGCACCTACTTTGGACCTGAGACAGGAGACTAACCTTAGCAAGTTCAAATCCAGCCTTAAAACCTTTCTTTTTAAAGAGGTCTATGAGATTTATAGCTAGGATTAAACACATATGAGACTCAGACAATGGTCACATATCAGACAATTCCCCTCTCCCTTTCGTTCTTCCCATCCCCCTCCTTTTTATTTTTATAAAATGTATCCCATCCATTTCCATTTTTGTAACATGTATTGTTATATGTTGTAATTTATGTTGTCTTTTCCCCTTTTTACCTATATTTTAAATTTTATACTTTTATTGTAAATTTTGTACAATGTACACTGTTTTGGTAATTAAAGTGGTATATAAAGCTTAAATAAACTTGAAACTTGTATGCACACCTTATAGATTCACGCTAAATACCAGTGTGTATCATAACATTTAGGTACACCCATTTAGGCCAGGAAAATCCAGGTCTAAGTTCCTGCACTTAACTTCTGTGCATAACAGGCGTATTCTACTGTATAACAGTGCACACAAATTCTAGGAACACCCTTGATCCACCCAAGCTCCTCCACCGACCATGTCCCCTTTTCAGATTCACTTACTAGAACTGGCATACATGCCTAACTTTTATTTTTTAATTAGCTTAATCAGCATGGTAATTGACCACACCAGTTTTCAGCCAAACAAAAAACAACAAAGCATTAAACAATTCAAGAATTTGATGCTGAACACTTAGGACATCTAGCAATGCCTAAGTGGAGGCACCCTTCCACACATAAGGATGCATAACAATGCCTATGCTAAAAAGTAGGTGTGGATATGGATGGAGTCTAGGCATCGTTGGCATCCGACATAGGTGCTGCCAAATTAGGCGAGTGAAAAGCTGGCCTAATAGAATGACACCTATATCTTGAACACCTACCAAAGCCTACACTGCTTAGGTGCCGCTAGGTGATTCTATAAACAGCACCATTGTCTGACTGACAACCACACCAAGAGGTGCCTACAATGCTACCTTATAATCTGGCCCAAAATGCTACCTTATGTTCAAAAGAGTTGTCCTAAAACATTCTGTACTTTTAATGTGCACACAATGCAATTTTCCAATCTTGAAATCCATTCTTTAACTTCCCCAAAGACTCACATATCCTGCATGAATTCTACCCCTCCCTCCAACACACATACAGACCCTCTTAAAACCATGCTTTTCGACATAAAATTATCTTGACAAGAAGCTCCACCAACCCAGCAGTCAGCAGAGAACACAACTAAATATCTAATAAACTGAATGAATTGCTCTGCATCTCTGAGCAGTAATGATTAAAAATATAAGAAGCCAAAAATATATACACAAGATTTTTTTTTTAAAATAAATATATAAAAAAACAGTAGTAATAATACAGATATTGGGTTTTTTGCTTTCATTCCCAATTTTGAAGATTTTTTTGGGGGGAGGGGTTATGGTATACTTTCATTTTATTACATTTATTCACAACACAGCACACCCAGGATAATTTTTGGCTATTGTTAATGTTGCCGGAAGATTTGAAGCATTGTATCAGCTGCTTGGATATTTGGCAAACTAGTGGAATTATCGTTTACAGCATTTTAAAGACTTACCTGAAGTAGGCCATTTGGGCCGAAACATGTACATGTCGAGTCATTGAATTTTTGGATGAAATAAAAGACATTTAACAAATAGATTGAGTCCACCAGTCTATATAGGACATTTCCACTCCTTGCTTTGCGCGTTTGAGTTTGTGGATTTTGGCTCTCCTGTTTTATCTTTTGAATGATTGATTGTCATCAAGTTGAAGCTGGCTTTTATAAAATGACTTTCTCCAGAATATCCTGTCTTCGGTTTGTGTGAGGAACTGTTATTGTGGAGTCAGTCCATCCTATTACTGGTCTTCCACTCCCTCTGTTCCCTTCAGTCTTTCCTAGCATAATTGATGTTCTAATCCAAAATACAGTATAATTGTTTCAGTCTAATCATATGAGTTTCAAGTAAGAATTTGAATTTTATTTGAATTACAGTCCAACTACCCTGTGGTCTATGTAATAAAATTACCTCTAGTGTCCCTTGTATTTCATTTACTCATGTACTACTATTAGGTGATGTAAATATTAATTTGGGTGATACCGTATTTTTTGTTCTATAAGATGCACCTGACCATAAGACGCACCTACATGTAGAGGAGGAAAAAACAAGAAAAAAAATTCTGAATCAAATGGTGTACCCTGTCTCACCTCCCTGCCCTGTACCCTGTAATTCAGATGTTGCTTTTATCATTGTTAAACTCTTTATATTTCACATTAGAAAAGATAGAGCCCACTCACGAGAAAGGAGATGCCCTTGATCTTACATAGTGTTATTTTTACTCAGTTAGCTAATTTCAGATTAGTTTAACAGGTGATTCCAACATTGAATTTAGCTGATAACAGCCTCTAAAAATATGTTATTTCAATGGAGTCATCAGTTAATTCACTCGTTAAATAACCTAGCTCTCCTTATCCACAAAAATCCCTGGTATTTATCCCAATTATGTGAACTTGAAAGATTTTGCTGATGGCTTGAAAGAGCTTGACAAAAATCAAATGATGATGAAATCAGATTAAGTTGGAAATCATCAATAAAATCAATATAAATTAGCAGTTGTTGAAGCAAAAGGGTCATATTTTTATGGTTTCATAGAGTTAGACAAATCTGATCAAAAATTATTTTTAAGATGACCACCTTACAAATTCCTCTGCAATCACTTCTCTGATTTTGTTCAACATTTCACATGTGATTTAGCTCATTATTTTATAGATAAGTTAATTCAGCAAGACAGTCATTATTAGGTAATAAATGTGTTTTGAACCATTTTGAAACTGAACTTGAAATTTTGACAGAGGGAATTCCAGTTGATAGAGTTGATAGAAACTGTGCTGTCTTCTCTCAGTTGCAGAATCTTCAGTTTCATCTGACGTCAGAGAAGGGGTGGGAGGAAACAGAGCCGAAGCAGCCCAAAGATCGCTGGCATCGCAATCTTGCTGCAGGCTGCTTCCCCAGGTAAATGGTGCGGGTACGCCGTGGAGGGGGGGGGGGGAAATCCAGACGCGAGACCCGGATGTTGGGGACTGAACCGGACGCAGGTGGGGGAACCGGACGGGAGCACCCCCTCAGGGCTTGGACCCGGGGCGGACTGTCCCCCCTTGGTATGACACTGGCTTTAGGACCCTAAACAGTACAGAATAACTTATATTTGTGCTTGCTTCAGGGGGCAAAGCACACTTAAAAGAGTTTTCAGCCCGTTTTGTTACAATTCAATATTTTGGTTGCATTCAATACACCTGATCATGTCTTATTGCTGATGAGATTCAGGGGCCTTTTAACTAAAGGGCTTTAAGCCCAATTGCACAATTAAGGATCCTTTTACTACAATTCAGTGCAAACAGAGTTTGACCTGCAAAATAAAAGCTTACAAAATATGCCACGGTAAATATGGGCTTAGAATGCCCAGATTTAAGTTCAAGAAGTTTTTATTAGTTTTTCAGAAAATTAAAGGTGAACAATATTAACAGATTTAAATTCCATCCAGTAAATGGGCCATTAAGTGAACTTGGTGTTTCAGGACCAGTCTTAAGTAAATTGAAGGTGTTCTCATGAAGGGAAGTTATTATGTACATATAAAAGGACCACAGCCTTTACTTGGCACACTACATATGGGGCTCCTTTTATCAAGGTGCGCTACGGGGGTTAGCGCGTCGGACATTTCATCATGCGCTAACTCCGCGGCAAGCCAAAAACCTAACGCCTCGTCAATGGAGGCGTTAGCGACTAGTGCGGCAGGCGGTTGAATGCGCGGTATTCCATGCGTTAACCGCCTACCACACCTTGATAAAAGGAGCCCACGGAGTATCTTAGGGCTTACCATTTTCTCCACTTTTATGCAATATATATTTTTATGAATGCAATTGATCTATTGTTGTCAAGTATAGGATTCCATAGCCTTCCTTATTAAGCCATCATTTTTGCATTGATTCCAGTTTTTGAAGTCTTCTTACAATCTTTGATCATGATTAGGGATTGTATAGATATGGTGAAGAATTGGACACAGCAACATCTTTTGAAACCTGAAAAAGTTAAAACCTAAGTTTATATTTTAGTAACTTAATATCCTCTATTCCATGAGACATCATCCTAAATTCATGAAAGTCTTTTAAGACAGAAAGATCTGCTAAGGACTGGGATTCTTACTAGATTCTGGTTTTTAACATTAGAACCTCAGGCAAATATTCTGATCAAGATCTTTTTTGAGAATGAGACAACTCCATTATGACTTGTTTTCTCCTGATCATTTTTTTTAAATCAATTGTTCAAGTACTAATTTTTTCTTAGTTTGATTACTGTCATTCTTTGTATTTAGGGATTCCTTCCAAGATTTGCTTCAAATTGTAATTATTACAAAATACTACAGCCAAACCAATCAGTGGACTTCATAAACATGACAGGGTTATGCCACTATTGATCCAACTACATTGGTTACTTATTCAAACTCAAATCAAATTTTAAAAATGCTTGTTTGGTGTTTAAAATTCTGAATGGTATCTGCTCTACTTCTCTTATGCAGTTCATAACATCACCAGTAATTAGATATGCCTTGTGTTTTCAGACCTTTTTGGCTTTCAGTTATTCAGCCATTAAATATATTCATAGTCTGGCATCTCTCTCCTTCCACCACTCCTTCCCTCTCCCCCCCTGTGGTTTTTAGCATCTCTCTCTCTTCTTATTTCCTTCACTCTGATCTGTTATCTCTGTGTCCTTCCCCGTTATTTGGCATCTCTCTCCTATCTCTTCCCTTTCCTTTTCTTCTCTGGTCTTCCTTCTCTATTTTCTGCCTCTGTCTAAATTAAATTCTTTCTTACTATTCAGCCCTTAGTTTCCCTCTTTTCACTGTGTCTACTCACAGCTTGCTACCCCTTTCCTTCACGCCTCCAGTATTTTACTAACTATCTTCTCCCCCACCCCCCCACCCCCCATCCAGCATGTGGGAAAGCAGCAGCAGTGGAGAGGTGAGGGCTGGGCACAAGTTCTCCCCACTTCCATCATCTGCCTTGCCCTGCTCCCTTCTGTCTCCCTTCTCCCCACTTCCATCATCTGTCCTGTCTTGCCCCTTTCTTTCCACATTCATCATCTGTCCTGCTCCTTTCTGTCTCCCATCTCCCCATTTCCATCATCTGTCCTGCCCTGCCCCTTTCTTCCCACATCAATCATCTGGTCTGCTCCCCTCTGTCTCCCTTCTCCCCACTTCCATCATCTGCCCTGCCCCCTTCTCTCTCTCCCTTCACCCAAGGCCCATCTCACCACTCACCTTTCACTATGATTTTTTTTTTTTTTTTTTTAGAATGGCGACGCCTGCCCCAAGCATCGATCGGCAACGCGGTCTCCCCCCATCGATGGACCAATCAGCGACGGACCTCCAATCCCCCCCCACCATCGACAGAAAGAATGACAAGCAAGCAATGTGGGTAAGTAAAGCAAAAGGAACTGTAATTTTACAAACGGTGCTGCTTGCCCAAAGCTTCCTTCTGGCGCGCCCAGGCAGAAACAGGAAGCTGCATCAGAGGGAAGCTTTGGTCAAACAGCACTGCTTGCAAAATTACAGTTCCTGTTGCCTTTCTTACCCTCGTTGCTTGCTTGTCATATTTTCTGTCGATTGGGGGTGGGCCTGCATTGCCGATCAGGGGGGCTGCATTGCCGATCGGGGGAGGGGCCCGCATTGCCGATCAATGCTGGAGGGGCCCATCATCATTTAGAAAAAAACAATGCTGATGCCCTCCTTCATCGGGCCCCCCTGACCATTTCGGGCCCTAGGCATGTGCCTACTGGGCCTATTGGTTAATCCAGCCCTGATGGTAAGCCTGTGCTGGTGTTCACCGCCACTTATATAAAAGAACCCCTAAATCTTTGTCTGATAATGGTTCATTTTGGGAGAGATTTTACTGTTTAGTACATGCTGGAGATCATTTTTAGGAATTGGTGATAACTGTACTTGAAAATTCACAGAAAAGATATTTTGGCATTCAAATTTAAAAGTATTTATTCAGATAGATTCAGGGGTTAAAATAATAAATATTTGTTTTTATAAATGTCCTGTTCTGTTAACTACATTACGTTTAGTAGGACATCTGGTAAAATTAGTTTCCTTTCAGATTGATAGATAGGACTGGATACACATTGTTGCAAGTCAAAAAAGGACCTTGAAAAATATGACATGAGATTTTATGGCTTTTAAACATGTATACCTTAGAGGAGAAGAGGAATGGGGAAATAAGAAACAGTTGTTTAAATATTTGAAAGGTATTAATGAGCAAACCTTTACCAATGGAAAGAAAGCTATAGAACTAGTGAATATATGAAACTGTGACTCCTCTCATACTGAGCAGGGTTATTATATCAATGTCTTCCTAGCCCACTAACTTATCCTAGTTCCCCCCCGCCTGCTCCCAACTCCTGAACCTCCACTGTATCCCAGGACAAGACAACATCATGAAGGGCAAGAGTGTTGCAAAAAACCACTGGCTGACATTAGTGGCTGCCATTTTTAATTTCAACACTACAAAACAGGAGTACTAGGTATTACTTCTGTCTTTGAAGACATTAGTTTAGCCTAAAGCAGGGGTAGGCAATTCCAGTCCTCGAGAGCCAGAGCCAGGTTAAGTTTTCAGGATATCCACAATGAATATGTATTAGATGGATTTGCATGCACTGCCTCCTTGAGATGCAAATCTATCTCATGCATATTTATTGTGGATATCTTGAAGACCTAACCTGGCTCCGGCTCTCGAGGACCGGAATTGCCTACCCCTGGCCTAGAGTAACGTGAGGTTCTGGGATGACAGGTACATCAGGGGACAGGGATCCGATTTTTGCCTGTGTTTGTGACATAATTTTAGATTAGTATTAAGAATCTTGGAATGAATAGATCATAAATATTTTAAAACAACAATGCCTTCTAATATAGGAAAGATAATTAAAGAATTGAAGCTCTCATCATCCCACTGGTCCCACTACATACATGCTTTGAATTTGTAGGCTTGAAACAATTGCATTCATTTTCTTAAAGATAAATTATCTGTTAAGCATGATTCCAGATGAATGTGATAAATTGGTCAGACCCCACTGAGCTTCAGAGAATAGCATTAATGCAATTAAAAATTATTAGGACCGCTATAAATGCCGGCTTTTTCTAATTATGACTGAGATAGCTATGAAGATGGTAACTCGTAATTGGAAAAATTATGATCGCCTCAATTTTCCTTTTTGGTGGGCAAATTTATGCTCCAGCTATAGGTATGAAAAAATGAATGCTGACATGTTGGGGCATAGTAATTTATTTAAATTGGTTTGGGGCCCGTTGACATCTTTTATTACTTCACTGTCCTTTGTCTTTAATTTAATTTTTGTTTATTTCCACATACAACCAGGGAAGTGTGAGAGGGTGGGGGGGGGGGGCTATTTCTATTTTAATTTTAATCCTTTGAGTATATACATTCAGGGTGGGTGGAAGGAGGGTGGGGTTACATTATTATTTTAAATAGGGAAGATTATTGAAAGAATCTAAAGGCTTAACAAAGCCGTGCTAGGGCCTTAATGTGTGGAATAGCACGCGCTAACTTGCCGCATGTGCTAGCTGCTAGCGCCTCCTTTTGAGCATGCGGTAGATTTCTGGCTAGCGCGCGCTAATCCAGTTCATGCGATAAAACCGCTAGCGTGGCTTTGTAAAAGGAGCCCTATGTTTTTGTGTTTTTATTGTTTAGTCATTGGGTGGGCGGGTGGAATAAAATGGTTGCTCATGTATGTCTGTAATATGAATGTGCTTTCTTGATTTATTATAAGTATACATATTTGTGTTTTGCACTGTTGATGTTTGGAAAATCAATACAGAATTTAAAAAAAAATTATTAGGGTGTGGTTTCCAAATTGTCCCCCCCAATTTTTTTTTTTTTTTAACAAAGCTGCAGTAGCAGCTGCAGGGTGGCAAACACTCTGTCACCCATTAAACCTTGCTCTTCAAAAAATTTATACAGCTCTCCTAACCCCTCCCCTTATCCCCCTCCCTTATTTCCCCCCCCCCCCCCCCCAAAGTCTGTTCCTATTCTGCAATTTCTTCATCTCCAAAGACCCAACCATGTAAACAGCTCCTCAAATTGCAAATCTCCTGGAAATGTAACCAACTCCCTAAATTTAATTCCTCTGGAAATGTCCAGTTATCTTTTTTGTAATCCAAAACTCCTAAATTGTACTTTTCCTGGAAATGTCCAGTTAGTCTCTTTTGTAATCTGCCTAGAACTGCAAGGTACGGGCGGAATAGAAGTCATTAAGGTAATGTAATGTAATGTAAATCCCTATGGGTGTCAGAGCGATTACCACAGCAGCAGCCGCTACTGGGGGTCTGTAAAAGGAACCCTATATTTGGTCTTGTTACACATGCATAGTTAGACAATGTAGCCAGTGATTGAAAGAACAATGTAAACCACTTAGATATAGGTGGTCTATAAATTTTAAAAATAAATAAGTGGATTCTTTCTCCTCTCACTAACTGGTGGTTGAGAGAGAACACACTCATTCTTACCCTTGTCATTGTCAGGCATGATAACTATTAAGAGAGTCATAACAATTCAGATATTATTATAAAATGATTAAAGCACTCAATAAAATAAGTCTTTGTCATTTGTGAGATGGAAAAAAAACCCTCTTAAAATGCCAGTCTGTTTAAACCCTTTATTTATAATCAATAACTTGTCCATTAACCAGTCAAGTTGATAGATCAAAGGAATTTAGACTTTAGAATGATTAGTAGAGAATAGTTAATATCTTTTCAACAACTGAAGTGAAACTTCTTATCACTTTGTAAGTTGTTTTTTTGTTATTATTACATTTCCAGTTAAATAACATTATGAAGGGTTCTATCATGAAGGATACCAAGATGTCCTCATAAAACTGTCTCCCTGAAAATTTATGTACAAAGTTATATCAGTAAGAATTGACAGTTATGTAAATATTTTTTAGAATGCATGCACAGATGCCAAACCCGCCCCTCTTCTGCTTACTTTCTATCCTTAGAATTGCATGTGGGTATATTATATGAAATTAGGTGTGATTCTTTAACAAGCACCTAGGTTTCTGGATACGCAAAATGCTGTCTATATCTTCAAGGTAGCAAACACAGGAGAAAAATTCTTTCCCACACCGGAGAAAGAGAAAAGAACAGTGAAGGCAACCTCTGGGTTCCAAAGAGTTTTATTAGTTCAAAGATAAATTCAACATGGCTGTGTTTTAGCCTAACCGGCCTGCATTAGGAGTCTTGTCTAAGATGAGGGATTTGAAAGGCAACCCTCTGTTGTATTGTGTGCTCTCACTATGGCTAGACTCTAAATGGGTATAAAAATAAAGATAATCTCAAACAAATCAGCACACACACCAGTCTACATGATAAGAGACGCTTCCTGAGTTATAGTGAGATTAGGGCTTTATCTTTAGGCTTTAATACTGCTGCAGGATTCCTTTCCCCCACAGTAAATCCTCTTATGGGAACTAAACTGCTCTGAAACGTGTCAGCTTTACTTCTCAGTGTTTCTCACTGTAATTCACATTCATACTAACACCAAACTCATTCCTTATGTTTTAGCCACCTGGCTCCCACTGCATTTCACTGTCTTCCAACAAGCTTATTATATCACATTCCCCTTCACTCATACACATATCACACTTTGGCTGAATATCACTTTCCTGAGATAAAGAAACTAGGTCTATATCTTGCCCACCTGCTGCTTGGGTTAAATCCTGACCATACCTTTCTATAGAGCTGAGTTTGGAAAGTTTCCTTGCCCAAAGTCCTGGGTTAGTTTTGATTTCTCTAGTAGCATGACCTCCTGAGGACAATAGGCTCCTGCCCTGTGACTTCTTTGCTGTTTCAGGAATGAAGTTTGGTTTAGAATGCAGCCATTCTCCTCCTTGGCTTCAGTTCTCTTGTCTATTTATTTACACCTGCAGAGACAGCTAGGGCTCCTTTTACGAAGGCGCGGTAGCGGTTTAACACGTGTAATAGCATGTGCTAAACCGCCGGCTGTGCTAGCCGCTACCGCCTCATCTTGAGCAGGTGGTAGTTTTTGGGCTAGAGCGGGGGTTAGCGAGTGATTAAACGTCACGCGCATTAAAGACGCTATCGCGGCTTCGTCAAAGGAGCCCCCTAGAGTTCTCATTGGCTATGCCTTAACTGCCTGCTTTGAGTACAGCTTTCCTCAGTGTGTTCTTTGGTATAATTGTTTATACCCTACCCCCTCTGGTCTTTCCCTATACCAGGAGAAGTGGGCTTTAACGGCTGATTCAGAGGCTTCTCAGCTGAAGGCAAATAAGCTTTTGACATCTCATGGATGTTTCTGACTTTTGAAGTCTCATGTTTAACCTGATTAACATTCTTACTGGGCTTCTCTTTAGTGACAGGGATTGGCTCAGCCTCCACTTTAGGCAATTTGCTGACTGTGTGCTTTTCCCTGTTACAACAGGTGTTGGCAGGACGTGGTATGGCAGGACATTGTCTGATAGAGGTGGCAAAAGCATGGTAAAACATAATATAACATGTTATGATGAGATATAGCATGATGAGCATTGTATGGCAAAACATAGCATGGCAAACATATCATGACAAATATTGTTTTACAAGCATGGTTAACATAGCATGGCAAATCTAGTACTATATATACAAACATGGCATGGGAGTTATGGCTTATAAGTCTGGCTAACCTAGTATGACATGACAATATGATATGTAACAAGGTAGAACTTAGCACATAGACATGGGATGGAAAATATTGTGTAGTGGGCATAGCAAGAATTTTAGAAATGCAAATAGACATCTCTGTGTTAATAAGCTAGGCCTAAAATAGGTGCCTACATGGTTTTTACCCTCCACACATATATATCATGAATGTCTGAAGTTG
Organism: Geotrypetes seraphini; assembly: GCF_902459505.1. Lineage (NCBI taxonomy): Eukaryota > Metazoa > Chordata > Amphibia > Gymnophiona > Dermophiidae > Geotrypetes > Geotrypetes seraphini. Next base: position 531,913,206 of record NC_047084.1, on the reverse strand, counting down.
ATCACTAGTTTGCAGGTTATAACCTTCACTGAAATCTTTTCCATGTATTCACTACCTTTTCAGTGAATTTGTGTTTTCTCCCAATTGTTTTGTGTTTCTACCCTGTAGTTTCATATGATAATCCCTTCATTCTATTTAAAAAGTCACCTTCTGGTATATTATTGAAAAAACTGCTAGATTCTAATTTAAAAAAAACACCTATAGTTAGGTGCTGATATTGGCATCTAATTTAATTGAAGAATAGGCTTAATCAGTGCTATCGGCACACAATACCTCACAATTGTCTTTAATTGGACTTAATTGAAAATTAGACACTTACATTGAAACCCTCAATTCTAAAAAAAGTAGGTACCTAACTCAAAGTGCCTACACTAAAAAAGGGCATAGTTAGGGGTATCATGGTTGTGTTTTCGAGTTAGGTACCTCTTTGTGAATCAGGTGCCATTAGGCTCTGATATTGGTATCTAACTTTAGGCAAAAAAAAACCTGGCATAAATTGGGGACACCTAAATATTAGGAAGCTGAGCATTGCCTAAACACACTCAGGTGATGCTGAGTGTAATTCTATAATGGGCGCCTAAGTTTTATAGAATCCACGCCAATATCAGCACCTAACTTTAGGTGGACTTTATAGTATTTGAGGTTGGATTTTGCCTCTTTTTCGTTTGTCAATCTGATTTATGCTGTCATCAGTGAAAACAACTTGGGAATAACTGAAACCTGACTGGAAAAAAGTAACAGAGTCCCACTGCGTGAACTATGTCTAACAGGATCCAACAACCATCATCAATCAAGACAAGGGAACAGGAGGGTGGGAAAGGGGTAGCATTCCAGAGAGGCAAGAAATCTAGAGTTACCCTCCTCCACCTTTCTATATTTATTGGGTTTCGAAATACTGCACAATTGTTCCCTACATTGAGCAGAATATATGATTTTGTTGAGTAAGGGGCTCAGAATCAAAACAGAAATGTGTCTAAAATCCAACCCAAATTGGCACTTGGACAACCTTAAAGACAGGTTGAAATGGATTTTAGATGTATCTAAAAACAGCTTAGGCCTTTTCAGTGCCGCTGTATGCCCAAAGCTGAAAGGGGCGTTTTAGGAGGAGTGATGAGGGCGGGATGTGGGCTTACCTAGACTTAGTTGTACTGCAGGTATAACTGAAAGTTTAACAAGACTGCCTAGATGGAACTTGTATGTAGTGACTTAGGCGATCTAAAAACAGGTCTAAATACCCAGAAGGTATCCGAAGTGACCAGATAACTACTACAGGGACAAAGTACAGACCCCCACACAGTCCCCCAGTGATCACTGAACCCCTCCTCCCCCCTCCCCCCCCCCCCCCGCCATTAAAAACATACATTCCTGCCTCCAGAACATCAGAACCTGGCATAGGAAAGCCTAGTAAAGCTGCACAGAGGTGGATTAAGTAGTCTGAGGGGGGAGGGGGGACTAGTAAACCATAGAGGAGGACTCAGGCCCATAAGCCACTCTAACCACTGCATTCATGGTGAAAAATGTGAGTCCAAAGTACAAGTTGCAGGCTGAGTTTATTAAAACAATGTTGCAATTAGTTTCACCACCTTTTTACAAACCAGGGGACCCGACACAGTCTGTGTTTCAGTTAACACGCCTTCATCATGGGTCCCTAGTTTGGAGGTATCAAATCAAAACGCAATTAAAGTAAACTTGAGCCTGTGTAAAAAGTGACGAGTCGCTGCTACTATAACAGCGACTAGTCACTTTTTACACAGGCTCAAGTTTACTTTAATTACTTTATGCATAAGGCTGGTGGCATTGAGAGAATACCCCTGTCGTAGCCAGATCACTTTCTAAGCCAATATCAAGGAAAACTTAAAACAGAGGTCTTATAGGGGGGCTTTATTTAGTGGTGTCTGATCAAGGCGCCGGATCGGGGGAGTTCAGTTCTCACACATTCAGCTGAATGCTTTTGAAGATCCCATGCAGTTTGTTAATGCTTGAATATTTGGAAATTTGTGGTGAAGTCCACTGTTCCTTTACTGTGAAACCAATCTGACTCATGGAGAAACCGTTTACTCAGCATTAAAAAATATTTCTCTGTTTCACACGTTGGCTAAATAGGCTGTGCTGACTATCTCTTATACTATCTTACTAGCTAGAAATAAAGCAACACAAGCCAATTCTAATCTACATATTACACTACATATTACTACTACAAATCAATACAGTATACTGAATTCAAGTTGCATTCACTAACAACATACCACTTTATTTCTTTTACTACCTATGCATACTAATGGAAGTTGTTTTAGTTTTAAAAAAAGGCCCTGCTAATTACAGTTTACATTTTGATTACCTTCTCAGTCAAACATCTGGCTGCGTTCTTTTAATATCACCACATCTCTTTCTCTCTCTGTCAATGTTTCTATTTCTGAAGTCAGAGAAAAAAATGACCTTGCATTTTTTAGACCTACGCTCTGATTGGTTAATGAACATAATTAGTATTCATTATACAGTCTATCATTGGCTAAGTCATGTATCACTTAATTAGGGGGCTTGTGTACTAACCCAAGAAAATATTCATGGATTATTACCCATTTCTGCAAAATGTACCTATGAGATGCAAATGAGTTCATGGCTAATTTAAAGCCTTAAAATGTTTTATGGGGAATTTTTAATATGTTGCCACAGACAAGAACTTCATACTTTCCTTGCAGTGGCCCAAATCAGAAGCCCCCGATCCCCTATAATTTTGTGTTTAGCCCAGCTATAGTGTTGAGGTAAACATCACGCAAAATAGGTGTCAATATGTGGTGCCTGGCAGTTTAGCTCCCAAAGTGGTGATGTGGTAGAGTAACTGTAATGTTTAGCGTACTAAGCTGAGAGCCAGAATACCCCAGTTCAAATCCCACTGCAAACTCATGTAAACCTGGGCAAGTGATTTAGGCCCAAATTCTGTAACCAGTGCCTAAAGTTAGGCACCTATTTCAGAGGTGCCCACCTAGATAGGCGTCTATCTAAATTGAATAACCAGCTCAATTAAGTTTTTTAATCAGCACTAATTGAAACTTAAGCGCCTAGCAAGAAAAGAGCGATTCTGTAACAAGGCACCTCTAAAAATTTAGGCGGCCTTCAAAAAAATAGGCGCTATGCATGGTAGGCATGGGCTACGTGTTAGGCACCTTCTTACAGAATCAGTGCTCTTAAACGTGCTTAAGTGCTCACATAGGCACCTAACTTTTAGTTGTACCTAAATCTGGCCTATTTATGAGGTGCGTCCAAAATAGGTGCCGCTCAGCGTGATTCACTAAACAGCACCCAATTTTACTTGAATCGCGCTGTAGAGTGCCTATATCGGCGCCTAACTTTTGGGCGCTTCTTATAGAATTTGCCCTTTAATATCACGTCAGAATTGGACTGTGAGACCTCTGAGACAGAAAACTACATACTGCACCTGAATGTACACTACTCTGGTAGCATGCAGGCAGTATATAAGAAATAAATAAATATTTTTGTTTCTGAACAGATATGATTGCTATCTGAACCGTACAAATACTGTGCCCTGGATACTTGTTTTTTTACCAGTTGTGCAAATATGATATGTTGGCCCACAACACTGAAGACTACTGAGAAGTCCTAGGAATGAGGTAGATCTGTCACAGTTTCTGTGGAGATCAAGTAAGGACATACCTAAAACTACTGTGGCAAGTAAAACCTGTACTGACTGCAGATAATCTAGCAAAATTAATTCATGTGTTTATTACTAGTCAGCTAGATTACTGTAACACATTATTTTTAGTGTCAAGCGTAGTCTCCTGCCTACAGTTAATCCATAACACTGCAGCCAGGCTTCTAACAGGTACTCATAGTATTGACCATAGTACGCCAGTACTATTTGAACTACACTGGCTGCCGATAACCAAATGAATTGAATTTAAACTGCTTTGTCTAATCTTCAAAGCCTGGCATCTTCATCTTCCAGAGTATCTGTACAAGAAACTGGCCAGATATTAACCTAATAGAGCTCTAAGATCATCTCATTATGACTGATTTGAAATCCCAGGCCTGAGAGATATACAACTGCAATCAAATAAAAACTCCATACTTCAAGGATTCATTGAAGAAATTCCCTACCTTTCCTTCCGGAAACAACTGAAATCAGCTCTATTCCACTAACAGTATGGAACCCTATGTGATTACTCGCCATAGTCTGCGTATGTATGTATAGTCTTATGTTGCCTTTTTGTATACCTATAGTATTCATGGTACACCTCATTCTTTTCTTCATATTTCTCTAGCATGTATTTAAATACTTCTTACATAGATACTATAATTAGATTGTGAATCCACAGGGATAGAGAGGGAAAATTTTCTAATGACTGAAAATGAAACCCTCATTTCTAATGTATTAGTATAGTAAACTGCTTAATACTCATGAACAAGAGGCATATCAAATATAATGAATCCAATCCAATCCAAACAAGAAGTGGCCTAGTGGTAGTACTGCTGCCTCTGCACTCAGATAACATAAGAACATAAGCCGTGCCTCTGCTGAGTCAGACCAGAGATCCATCATGCCCAGCAGTCCGCTCACGTGGTGGCCCATCAGGTCCAGGACCTGTATAGTAACCCTCTATCTATACCCTTCTATCCCAAGATTGTTCCTTGTGGCCCTAGATGAGCTACAATTCTCTATTACCCCAGGTACAATATAAGTACTTCTATATATGTGAACCACTTTGAGTATAGTTGTGTAACTACAAAAAAAAAAAATAACCAAAAACAATAAACAAGTCCCAATCCCTTTCTTCTTCAGACCCAGGTCAGAAATCTTATTGACATTGGTATAGCTCAGTGGTTCCCAAATCTGCTGCTGGATGCACCCCAGATTTGCATATAGTGAAAGCAGTGCATGCAAATATCTTTCATGAATATTCATTGTGGAGTACCTGAAAACTTGGCTGTCTGGGTTGTCTCCAGAACCAGGCTTGGGAACCACTGGTTTAGCCAATGGTTGGCTTGGATGTACACTGTTCTATAAGCTTTTCTAAAAAAAACAAACCAACAAAACATTAGATGTTGGCCAGTAGTTGAAGCTTGTCCTGGACAAGGAAAATTTTTTCAATATAATTACTCTCATGTATAAGAGCTGCTGAGATTACAGGTGGGCAGCTGTGATAAGATATCTGGGTGCCATGATGAGATATTAGCCTATGAACCAAAAGCAAAAAAATACTGTGGAAAGTGATGTCCGTAATTTAGGAATTTTATTTAGTCAAGTGATGACTAAATAAAATTCCTGAATCACGGACATCACTTTCCACAGCAATTTTTTTGCTTTTGGTTTCTGGGCTCTACTGTGAAACTGTTGGGTTTATTTTTGGCTTTTGCTATTAGCCTATGAGACACTGGCATGGTATTTCAGGAGAAAATGCACACACATATCCAAGAACATGCTTGAGGACTGGAGAGAAGCAGAAGCTCAGGTGATGACAGTAGGACATGAACAGAAATATATGGTAAAAATTAAACTTTCTATTGGATAATCGTTGACAACTTGGGCTTCAGCTGCCACAGCTTTGGATTCCAAAAGAGTTCTTGGCAGTTGGGAGGGAAATATTGTGGAGACTGGATGCATGTGTGAATGTTCTGTCAAAGAGAATTCGATTTTAATTAGAATTGTTAACTATGGGGCTAACATTCAAACTATGGAAGGCAGCCCAGCCAAGTCCCACAGTTGGTGGTAAGCCTAGCTATTCAATGCTGCGCCATTTCTTGCATTGACTATCCAGGTCTTTTATGGCCGCTATTAAATTAACTGGCTAAGTCATCATTCAGTTCTGGCTGGTTAAATTAATAGCGGCTACAAATATTTATGCTGCCAAATTTGGAAAAAAGAATGTACTTTTTGTGAAGCAGTGTACAATTGCGCACGCCAATGTTGTCAGGAAAGAGATGTGTGCTCTCTTTCAAATGAGTGTACACTCAATAACTTTGCACCAAGAGGAAAAAAATGGCCAATGAAAACTATCAAAATGATCTTTTTCTGCCTTAACTTACTCTGTGTAACATTCTTGGAAATGACATGGGAAAAAACACAAAATGAAAATGTTCTGGCTGACCTTCTGTAGTTGCTAGGTTTTGTCTTGGGTGACCAGCTCTGGAGCTCCCTGAACCTTCAAATATCTTGTCAGGGCTCCAAATTACCTTATCTGCTATGCTTTTCCAGCTAACTTGTGTTGTGCATGCACAAATAAATACAAACGGTCCTGTCACTGAGCAGCCAGTGCATCCGGGGAGGGGCCTGAGACTCTGGCTCAGGTTGTAAAATGCCCTTCCTATGGGAGGGGACTTAAACAGCTTGGGCCAATCAGTGCCTCATGCCCCAGAAGGGAAGGCACATTTTGAAGCGATGGGCCAGCTGGGTGAAGGGAATCCACATCCCTCCAGTCAGACATCTACATGGAGGTAAATGGGTGAGCGTCAGAGGCAGGGGGAGAGAGTGGGCATCTCTCCTGCTACTGGGGTGGGGGGGGGTTGTTTGCAGCAGGAGAGAATCAGCATCTATCTCACTGGGGGGGGGGTGTTTATGGCAGGAGAGAATCGACATCTCTCCCGCAGCAATGGGGTCATGGCAGATGCAGGGGGGTTGTTTGTGGTGGGAGAGAGTGGTCATCTCTCCCGCTGCAGTGTGTGTGTGTGTGTGGGGGGGGTGTTGTTAGTAGCAGGAGAGAATTGGCATTTCTCCCACTGCAGGAGTGGGTTACCGCTGTAAGGGAGGGGTATTGTGATGAAGCAGGAGAGAATGGGCATCTCTCCCGCTGTATCACAACATGACTTTCTAGCAGTCTCTGACACTGCCATGCCTGTACCAGCATCCCTGAACCATTGTCACCAATAGCCGATGCTGCTTTTAGAAAATGGCTCATCATTTTTTAAGAATCCACCATAGGGTTCATTTCATCGTTGAAGAGCCCATTTGCATGTCATTGTTGGAGACTGCTAGAAAGCTCACTAAAGATAGAGATAATCTATTTTGATAATCCACCGCTAAAATGTGTACAGGCTAAACCATCGGTAAACAGTATAGCGATGGCATTAAGGTTTTGAGAATCTGGGTTTAAGGTTTTGAGAATCTGGCATTATGGTTTTGAGAGCATCTGAGGGACTGGAAAGAGTTCACAGGAAGAGCTCTTTGAGAGCGAGAGTGAGAGTGAGCAACTGTGAAAGGGCCTAGACGGAGGAGTAGCCTGGAAGAGCCTGTAGTCCGGGGGTGGGGGGGAGGAGGAGAGGGCTCAGGCTTGGTGATCGGCAGTGTGACTGGTGAAGTATCCAGGACCTGTGAGAACCCAAGCGTAAGGGACTAGCGGTGGCCCCTCAAGTAGCTGAAAGAACTGGAGGAGTCGAGGTTCAAGGTTGAGAGGATCTGGTGAGTGACTGATGAAGGGGCCAGTGGGAGTGATGAAAACTGGCAGAAAGACTGGTAAATGGCATCAGGAACCATCAGAAGACTACCTAGGAAGTAGCCTAATAGATCCTAAGAACATTGGGCAAAGATGACTGGTGAGTGACTGGTGGAGGGACTGGCGGGGCTGCTGGCAACTGGCAGAGAGACTGATAAATGGTACTGGGAGCTGCCTGAAGAGCTAGAGGGCCAATGAAGGTCAGGGAGGACCCGGAGATGATCAGGGAGGACCCAGTGATGACCAAGAAGTGCCTGGAGGGATCTGGTCAGGGGTTTTTACAGAAAGTATAAATTTTTTTTGTTGTTTATTGCTTTAGCAGTGTTTGAAGACCAAGAAGGAAGACCGGAAGTACCTGGGAACAGATATGTGAGATGGGTGTTGACTGCTCGACCCGATCACATGATAACACACATTGCAGTTTAACTTCTTAGAAATAACATTCCAGTGTGGGACTGATAAATTCAGTTTCAGCTTTCCTCCACATTGCTCATACAAAGGACAGAAAGGGCTATTAAAAGGTAACATTTCTGTGTATATCACATCAAAGGAGGGATTAACTACATCTTCACAGTCATTGCATCCAGTTCTCTAACTAAAGTTTGCTATTACCTTAAAGTCTGTAAGGGGAAATAATGATGGATACCTTTGAAGGAGAATCAATTCTTGGTGCACTATTACTTTTTTTTTCTCTTTTCCATACAACAATCAAGATTGGGTGGTATTTGTTGAAAGAAAGCATGTGTGGAATATGATATTTTTAATACATACAACATAATGTTTAACAGATGTGGGTAAATTCAAGATACTTGCAACCCTGTGTTCTGTCAAGAGATTTTAATTGCTTTAACAATGTCCTTATATTTCTTGTATAGTGGGTCAGTACATTTAATTATAGCATCGTTCCTTAATATTTGTTCTTTCATTTATTGATTGCTTTATTCTACTTTCCCTTATGTAAATTCAACAAAGAGCTGCCTAGATTTGGAAACAAGAAGGTACATAAATGGCAGTATTCTAGTAATTGACTTTAAACAAGGCACTTGAAACTTAAGATTAATAATATCCCAACATAATTATGCATATATACTTTATAGTAATTGCATAATTAAAGGTAAGTGACTTTCTGTGGCTTAACCTTCAAGATATTGTGGCTTTATAGCTGATCCTCAAAGGACTTTTTCCAACTTCTTCATTAGGTCATCAAAAACTTTAATATATTATTTTTACTTATGCATTCAAATATAAATGAGTAATTCAATAACTTATCTTTACTGTCTTGAAAATTCAGGCTTCAAAGTCATAATTTCATAGCAGGAGATTAAGGGCTCCTTTTACTACTACTACTAATAATAGCAGTTTATATACCCCAGGACTGTGAAGTTCTATGTGGTTTACAATGATTAAAAAGAATGGTACAAATTGAGTAGAACTTACACAGTTGGAGATTAGTGACTAACAGAATATGAGAGCAGTTGTTGTGGGAAAGATTGTGTGGATCAGCTACCTAGGTAATTCAAGAACAGATATGTTTTTAGGTGTTTCCTAAATTCACCATAAGTAATTTTTCCAGGTCTTTGCCCCATAATGCTGCTTGATAAGAGAGAAGATGTTGATGGTGTCTTTTAAATTTACATCCTCTGACCGGTGGGGAGATGAACTTTGGATGTGAGCTTCTCTTATGTTTGTTGGTTGAGAAGGAGAAGAGATCAGTTATATATTTAGGGGCTAAACCCTATAGTGCCTTAAAGCAGAAACATCCCAGATAAAACTTCGCACATGCCTCCATTGGCAACCAGTGCAGGAGATGGTAGGAAGGGGTTATGTGATCGGACTTCTTCAACCCAAAAATCAATCTAACCGCTGCATTCTGTACCAGTTGTAGTCTCTGCAAGTTCTTCTGGGAGATTGCCAGGTGGGCGATATTATAGTAATCCAGATGGCTTAGTATAAGGGATTGCACCAGAATTCTAAATGATGAAGTATACTCTGATGGACCGAAGCTTCCGGAGAGTAAAGAATCCCTTTCTAACCAATGAGACCACTTGGTCTTTCATGGTTAGGCCTTGGTCAAGTATTACTCCCAGAACCTTCATTGTAGGTTGAATAGGGTAACTGAGTTTGTTGATGCATAGTGATGTTTTAGTGACGAGTGGGTGTGGCGAGGCTACAAACAATTTTGTTTTTTCTGAATTAAGCTTCAGTCTAAATTCAGTCAACCATTGTTCCATCAAGTTTAGTACTTCTGTTGCCATGGGGGTAGCTTCAGAGAGAGAAGTGGAGAATGGGATAATGATTGTAAAGTCATCTGCATAACGAAATCAAGTTACTAAGGTGAGCTAGTGGTTTTAGCGCACGCTACAATACCGCACATGCCAAACGCTAACGCCTCCATAGAGCTTGCGTTAGTGTTTTTCATTTAGCGTATGGTTAGCACATGCTAAAACCGCTAGCGCATCTTAGTAAAAGGAGCCCTAAGCTTACTTACTTGACATGAATTTATATTTTGCCACAAAGGCTGAATCATGAGATACAGCACTAGATACAGAGGAATGAAAACCCATGACACCAAAAAAACCAAAGAGCTAAGTAATATTGAATTTATATTCCTAATTTTGCTTTAAGCATAAAATCTAATAATTTCACTTTCCCTTCAATCTTCTACTCTACTTTCAGCTAGTAAAAAAAAAAAATAATTAAAAAACCCTCTTTACCTTTACTTTTTGGGGAAGTTTGGTTCTTATCTGCTTGGTTCTCTGCTGTGTTAAGAACTTTAGTTCCATCCACCCTACCCACACCTCACTCATCCCAGGGTTTGCTACTGATATATAGACAACCCAGTAATCAAGAATACTTCTCAGCCAATCCTCATACCAACTAATTAGGATGACTTCTATTCAGTGCAATCATTGTGGTACTTTAGTTCCAAGGCACACCATCTGGACATTTGGGGGCAAATTCTGTAAAGGACGTCTAAAAGTTAAGCATCGTTTAGACATTCAGCAGCAGAACACTGAGCGTGATTCTATCAAGCATAGATGCACAATAGAGAATTGTGCTCAGCAAATTTAAGTGCACCTATATAGTTAGGTGTGCTTTATAGAATTGCCTTTTAGGTGTCACTTAGATGTCTTCACGTCTATAAAGTTATCATGTTTTAACATTATGACATCATTAAGAATAGCAATTTTATGCTGTTTTTTACATTAAAATTGTATGTAGTAAAATGGCATGCAGAAGGCAGCCCATTTTTATATTTGGCTACTTTATCATATTTCCCATCTATCCTGGTGGGCTCCAGGGGATTAAGAGTCTTGCCCAGGGTCAGAAGGAGCAGTGAAGGGTTTAAACCCACAACTCAGGGTACTGAGGATATAGCTCTAAACACTGCACCCCACACATTGTTAATTCAAAAGCCAAGTTTATATCTTTTTGATTCATATGCAGTCATTTCTCTAGGATAAATATCAAACATGCACCTTCAACAACTTGTCTAGTTCCTCTTTTGGCCTCTGTGTTCCTCAATCAAAGCACATGAAAAAATATATACAGTATATATATTGCATACTAAAACTATTTTTTGGTGTAAAGAGAACTCCTTTGCAAAATCAGGTCTACATTTGGGTGTTAGTTGGGCGCGAGTTATGTGGATGGGACTTAGGCATCAAATAGACATGCCATAAGCATCCACATATAAGTGAACGGGGCTTCTATTTTGGGGGGAAAAGAGGACTCATCTTTGATAATAATGGAAAATTAAGTTTAATAATGCATTACTTATGCAAAGCACATGATAAAATGTATTGCATACTAAACCTCACTCCCAAAGTTTAATAAGAAGAGAAACCCTACTCACAATGGCTATGGCTCAGAACAAGTAGGCATGTCTGATGCACAATCTTGACATCATTGTGACATCAATATGCACCTAGATGGCAGACTGTCAATAAAAAAATAAGAATATGTGTTGGGGTTACCTGACGATACTAGGGATTTGGACCCATGACCTATAGAAGATGGAAGCAGTGCCTTTAACCACTGAGCCATAGGTGCTTACTTTTATGGAGGGTCTCCTGTCATGTGAGATGATATCTTAGGAGATCATAACCATCTCAGGATAAAAATAAGTTTCCCTCTGGACCCTGGAAAGGGCAGAGTGCAAATGTAAATGTGCTTTGCTTATGTAATAATCTTACCAATAGCCATACTCATATTTAAAAAATTGTAATAAACTTCTTCTTCTCAATTATATAATTTAGTATATTTATCACAATTCAACAATGACCTCAGCGGATACACTCATGTGTCATATTTCATGTAAAGTTTGATTATTCATCAGTCAATTTTCATATTTACTTATAAATAGTGCAACTTAATGCCATAAATAACTTTATCTTAGCAACGCCATGAATTCACGTTTCACAAATTAGCTGTCTCATGGAGTGTCCGCATTTAGAGGATATCACCACATTCTCCATGCTGTTTAGAACTATAAAGTCACGCCCGCGCATATCCTGTTAGGCACAGCTTTTTACGATGGCCGTCCATAAAATTGTGGATGCCTATTTTGTGAATCGCACACAGTCCTTGGACATCTAACTTTCAATTATTGTTTGTTAAAGTCATTAATTGAGCTCATTGTCTAATTTATTTGGACGTCTAAGTTACTGGATGTCCACATCGTAGATACCTAACTGTAGGTGTCCTTTCCAGAATTTACCCCATAGGGCCTGCACCATCTGTCTTCAGCTTTATAGTATTAAGGAGGAACTCTTTACTGGAATTAGAGAAGGGCAACACAAATGATAAAAGGGATGGGGTGACTTCCCTATGAGGAAAGGATAAAGCAGCTAGGGCTCTTCAGCTTGAAGAAGAGATGGCTCAGGGGTGATATGATGAAGGTCTATAAAATACTGAGTGGAGTAGAAAGGGTAGATGTGAATTGCTTCTTTACTCTTTCCAAAAATAATAGGACTAAGGGGCATGCAATGAAGCTACTAAGTTGTAGATTTAAAACAAACCGGAGAAAATATTTCTTCACACAATGTATAATTAAACTAGAATTCGTTGACAGAGAATGTGGTGAAATCAGTTAGTTTAGCAGGGTTTTAAAAAGGTTTGGATAATTTCCTAAAAGAGAAGTCTATAGATCATTATTGAGATGGTTTGGGGAAATCCACTGCTTATTCCTAGGATAAGCAGTGTAAAATAAGTTTTACTACTTGGGATCTAGCTAGGTACTTGGGACTTGGGTTGGCTACTGTTGGAAACAGGAGGCTGGGCTTGACAGATTTTCAGTCTGTCCTAGTACGGCAATTCTCATGTTCTTAAAGGAGAAGGAGGATGTTCGGAGGGGTCAATTTACCTAATTTTTATGTAGATAAATGGCTTTGAAAAATATCCTAAAAAAAAAAAAAAAATCTGATATTACTGCTGCTGATGAGATTTGGTAAAGTGTTTGGACTAGAGCATTTAAATCTATTCAATCTGCGTCAGTCCTTCAATCAATATATTTCCTTTTGCATCAGTCGCATTGGACTCCACAGAAACTCTCCAAATTTTCTAATAAAGGCTCCAATCTATGCTGCTCTTGTGGAAAACTCATAGGCACGTTGCCCGCATGATATTTCATTGTCCACACCTCAAGAAATATTGGGATAGAGTTTGGAATACGATATCTGCCATCTTAAACATTCATGAACCCTTACACCTTAAAATCATCATTCTTGGACAAAATGGCCTTATACAACCTTTGCCCGAACCTAATGCCCACCTGCTTATTGTTCTTGGCTATAAAAAACATACTGAACATAAAAAAACATACTGAAGAATTTATCCAAAGTAAAATACATTGTATGGTGGAATACTGTCTGCATAACTATCAAATATGAAAGCGTTATTGCTGAAAAATATAGTTCCACTAGTTCATTCCACAGAATATGGAGTCCAGTCCAATCTTACTGTGATTTGGACCATTGACATACAGTGCTTTAGTGTAAAATCCAATGTTATTGTAAATTAAGTAGTTTAGTGATACTCATTGGGAAATATTCTTGCACATTTTTTACTGAATCTACATGTACTGGTCTTGCTATATACATCTGACAGGAGACACTCATTGTACAATTTGATAATCTACATTCTTTTACAGAATGTCATTGATGATTGTTACAATTAGGTGATTTCTTGCTTTAATTAACTGCTGTATATTTGTACATTTGTGATCATTGTACATTTCTTATGATTATTGTCATTATTGTATATCTATTTTGAAAATCAATAAAATATTTAAATATACAGTATATATATATAAAAAAAAAGAAATAAGATTTGCCAGTGATTTCAGAAAAGGAAGAAAAGATGGCAGGGGATGAAGGGAGGTTAACAGAATGGACCGGGGGAGGGAGAGGGAAGTGAGCTGGTTGAGAACTTAAGGCTAATCTTGTGAACCTTGTCATGGAAGTGCTCGGCCATATTCTGATAGTGAAGGGGAAGTTGGGGGTGAGGGCACTTTGAGTAGGCAGTTCAGTGTGATAAAGAGATGGTCACTCCTAAAACCTGCGGCCATCTTGTTTTTTTGCCAAACCTTTTTTTATAGTTGCGTGAAAGCTATTACAAACTTTTGGATCTATGCTCAATGTTCTTGCTGCTTTTCTCCTGATATAGCTTCACCAAGGAGGCAAAACAGAAGTCTTTCTGTCGGGAGAAGGTCGGGAGAATAAATGGATTGCCTCAGACAGATAAGTCTTTATTCACGCTCTATTTCATGAGAAACTATTTATGAATGTTGTACTACATATGCATTCTACCCAGTTGTAGCCATTGACATGAAGTTTTACGCAGTGGAATCTTGATTGCCATCCTGTCTTTACAGAGAAATTTTGAAACATAAGTCCAGCTGATTTATGAGAGACTGATAAGATATTTATGTGTGGAGTTTTTTTTTCAGACCAGTGATGATACAGAAGGCTTAGGGTATAGTATAGTCCCGGCTGTCTGTGTATGAGGTCTGTTTTTCTCCACTTCTTGTATTTATGATTTTTTTTTTATTACTTTTGTTTCTTTGACTGGAGGAATGAGATAACCTGCTAAACATATTAACAGTGCGTTTTTTTGTTTGGTTTTATATTATCCTATACGGCTGTAGTCCCCTTTGATCACTCCTAAAACCTACCTTCCTCACAACTGCCCCCCCCCCACACACACACACTACTGCTACCTCCTAAAAACCTATCTTCTGCAAATGTCTCACCTCAAAAGATTAAGCCCTGCAACTGACCCATCACCCTGCTAAATGCAGTATCCCCAAAACATCCCCCATAATTGTGAAAAGGCGCTGCTAACCTTTTCAAAATAAGTCGGAATGACCTCACACGACACCCTAATTGCTGTTTATTACTAATAAAATATAGTTTTATTAGTAATAAACAAAAGACAGCTTACAGCAAATTAGGCCAATGGATTACATACAGAGCCGGGTTTTGATATGGATCCGTCCCGGGGTTTAAGCCAGCCGGGCTACTACTTTTATACTCTAGTACAATAGCCTAAAGTCACATGTACTTCCTGGTTACAAATTACATACTCACTTTCCATTGGATTGTCACATCTGTCATTACTGTTGATTGGATGGTATACATATTGGTCATTGAGTCATACTGAAGCATGATGTCACCTGTCAAATATGGCTTCTTTATTTCCTCTGACAATGCATTCTTAATACTAAGATCAATGATCCCTGAGAGTGGGCACCTTCACCCTCCCTTCTAATCTTGCTTGTAGATTGTCAGCAGCTTTATATACAGATGATATCATTTTGACCATGTCATCTTAACCTGACATTGTGGCTTTCTTGTGGCCCAAGCATTTTCTCGGAATATCCCAGAATAGAACATCCACCATTTGTCATAGTCAGCAGATTTTTGCCAGCTGCTAGGGCAAAAGATGAAGTCCTCTTGCAAAAGTATTATTTGTGCTGACAGGAAAATATGCACTTTTTACACAGTTCATAGACCTTATGGTAGATTTAATTCAGCAGCACAATGCCCCTCCTGAGGGACACCTAAGGGTCTTTTTCCCTCTCAATTGCCCCACCTTCAAAAACAGGTATACAGTGGAACCTTGGTTTACGAGCATAATTCATTCCAGAAGCATGCTTGTAAACCAAAATACTCATATATCAAAGCAAGTTTCTCCATAGGAACTAAGGGAAACTCGCTTGATGCGTTCCCACCCACCCCCACCCTCCCCGAGGCCAGCGGCACTGCTCCCCCCCCCCCGAGAACCAGCATCGCTCCCCCCCGCGTGAACTGGCGCCCCCCCCGCACAAACCGGCACCCCCCCCCCGCTCGAACAACTTCAAACTTACCCCCTGTCTGGCACCGGCATGTAGCCCACAGCACGTGCTGGTGCCGCTTGAAGAAGTTCCTGCCTCTGCCTCGGCGAGAGGGAGAACTAGATGGCCTTGAGCATGTGCAGATGCATGCTCAAGGCCCAGCAGAGGCAGGAACTTCTTCAAGCGGCACCGGCACATCCTGTAGGCTGCGAGCCAGTGGCAGACAGGGGGCAACTTTGAAGTTGTTTGGGTGGGGGGTGATGGTTCGCACGGGGGGGGGGGTGCTGGTTCGCACGGGGGGCCTGTGTGAGTGGAGGGGGAGCGATGCCGGTTATCGGGGTGGGGGGTGCTCGCAAATCGAGTCAACACTCGGTTTGTGAGACAAGATTTGCGAGAATGTTTTGCTCGTCTTGCAAAACACTCGCAAACCGGGTTACTCGCAAACCGAGCTTTGACTGTAGTATGCTTAAGCACGCCTGTTTCAGCATGATGAACTGACTACAATGAATCATCCCAATCACCATCTGGGGGGCAATTTCCCTCCATGCCCCCCCAAATTATATCCTTCCCCTCTCCTTTCCATCCCCTGGCAGCAGCGGGCAAGCCCCTTTCAGCTGTTGGCGCCTTACCCAGCTTGCCCACTCCCATTGTCTTGGCTCATCGAACAAGATGTAAGGGCAGTTCAGCCCAATTACATTGGCAAATTCAGTGGCTGCACTGCAGGAAACTAAGAACCAGAAGGCGGGGAGGGCTCCTTGCTCCAGGTCAGGGGCTGATCAGGAGAGAAAAACTGATGATGATAGAGAGGAATTGGACAATTCAGTGCAGCTGTTTCAGGGTGGCTGCGATGAATCATCCCATTCCATTCATAAAATACCCCATCCCACAACTCTCCCCCCCTAATAAGTACTCCTCTACAACAGTTCCATAAGCTGTCCCCAGTCTCCTCAAACAATCCTCCTCAGCTTACCTACTATCCTGTGATCTGTCACCACCATCAAAAACTACCCCCAAACTTCTCCCACCCTCAAAGTATCTCTGAATATATCTCCAACATCACAAACTGCCAAGATGCCTCAAAAGTCCCCTACTTCAACACGCACACACGGCAGATTAAAAAAAAAACATATAATTTACAGAAATTTACCACCCTTTCCATGAAGAAGTACTTCCTTAGGTTACTCCTGAGTATGTTCTTTTTTTGTCTTCATCCTATGACTCCCCCCTCCAATCCAGAGCTTCCTTTTTAAAGGGTAAAGTGTGATGGATTTTATATACCACCTTTCTGTGGGTACAAGCACAGCAGTTTACATGAAAGAAGCTCACCTCCTTCGAATTTATGCCACAGAGGTACGTATTTACATGCATCTATCTTGCCTTTCTTTCAAAGTATACATATTGAAATCTTTAGATCTGTCCCCATATGTTTTATGATGAAGACCAATGGCCATTTTAGTAGCCACTCTCTGGACCGCCTCCATCCTCTCCCACACATCCTCATATATTATCACCCCTAAATCCTGCTCCTCTTTTGTGCACAAAATTATTTCATCCCCTTACTCCCTCAGGTTTTTGTGGCCCAAATACAGTACCCTGCACATTTTTAGCATTGAATCTTAGTTACCAAATTCTGGACCATTCTTCAAGCTTTTCCTAGGGTACCCTTGAGCCGACCCTGGCAGGAATAAATGTAAGGGTGAAGAAATGTAACTCAGAACAAGAAGATTGTTCTTTTCATGTACATAAGACGTGTAGTTTCTTTTCCACTGCTATATTGGTTTACAACGGGTTGTACAATAAGTAACCCAGCATTTAAATAGTACAGTGGAGTGGGGATTGTGGTACTTTAATGGTATAGCAGAGATGACAAATTAAATCGTGCAATGCCTCATGAAGCACTTGGTATTTTCTCAACAGTATCAGCTTTGTTTATATACTGTATACAGATGTTTCATTTAAACCAGTTTGTACCTACAGATCAGAGCTCCTTTAATATGTATTTTAAATGATTATATAACTGCTAATGAAAAGTCTAGGTAACTATAGCTTAGTACAATTACAGTACACGGCAGCACTGTTATTCTGTTAAGCTGCAGAAGAATCCCAGAATAGCTTATTCAGCACACTCTGAGAATATAAAAACACATGGGAGATATATGGGCAATTTATTATGTTACTCAATTTGCTGGTTGATATATGAGGCTTTGAGCTATTTCCATCCCCCAGAAGCAAAGCGCATGCAAAGAGCCAATATGCCAGGTGACCATTCCTCGTCTGTTCAAAACCTGATGCATGTAAGCATTTTTAGCTAAGCTCTGAGTGGTTAACCAGATGCTGGCTGCCAACCATAAAATGTCAAACTTCCATAGCCTGCAGATGCACGAACCTGTTTCACCTTCTTTAGCTTTGCCTTGCACCCATGGCAGACCATCACTATAAAGGCAGTGTTGTAGTTTGGGCAGCATTTTTTTTTTTTTTCATAATTGACAGCCACAAGCTCAGTCAGTCTAAACATAGCCTAGTTCATTAATTCTCATCAAAACAATTCGGGGTTTTCTATATAAAGATCCAGTTGGTGATGGACGTCAACTACACAGGCTCCATTTGTTCGCATCCAAAGCTGGACCCTCAGGCCAAACACAAGCAGATTCAAGTAATGGCCAAATTAAGTATTGCTTCACTGTCTCGCATGAACAGAGCCTCTATTTATCAGGAGGAGGGGAGCGATAAACAGAAAAGCCAGCACAGCAAAATACTGTGCGACTAACTTTAAAAAGATAACGGGGAGATTTTTATTTGACAGATGAATGGTTTGGGCTCTGACAATGCTGCAGTATGGGGCATTTGTGTAATATCACACAAATCAGGGAAAACAAATGTCTACCGTCAACATAAACAAGGATTAATCCTTTAAATGCAGCTCGCAACGTACACAAATGTTATCTGCCTGTAAACACACCCATGAATGCCACTTACCCAAGATAATTTGTGCCCACTGCTAACTAACATCCGTTATTCTGACACGTTTGCATTCTGCAAAAGGGATTTTACACTTTGCATCATTTGACCTTGTTATTGGATAACACTAACGCAGCTTATGCTGAAAGTTGGGACTGATGACAGATATTTTAACGTCTTTCCATTAATTAGTTATGTTTTTATTTCAGATCTCTTTATTAGCATTTTCATATATCAACAGTAATCAACATGAAGACAGCATAAAATTATACAGTAAGAAATTAACATCAGAATCAGTTATGTTTTTAAACAAAAGCCAGATAAGCAGATTTTTGAATGTTTTAAAACTGGCAAAATTAATTACAGAAGAAACGAAAGGGAGCAAATTTAGAAGCATTTTCTATGTTGCAGTGGATCATTTACCATTCTATTGTCCATTGATAATTAGGGCTCCTTTTACGAAGCCGCGTTAGCGGTTTAACGCGTGTAATAGCACACGCTAATTTGCCGGCCACGCTAACCGAGGAGGCGGTAGTTTTTTGTCTAGCGCGGGGGTTAGCACGCTAAAAAGTTGCGTGCGATAAAGCCAATAACGCGGCTTCGAGAAAGGAGCCCTTAGTTTTTGGAAATCTATTTGGGGCCAAGTGAATAATGTACTGGAAAATCCGGTGGCATTACCATATGACACTATGTTATTTGGTATTTCCATGAGAGCCAAGAATCAAATCTCTTCTAATAATAAACTTTTGCTCATCATGACAGGGGTTGCCATACAGCAAATTATGAAAAATTGGAAAAATTGGGATCGGCTGAATTATAATTTTTTGTGGAATTCATTATGCCAAATTTTTAAAATGGAACAGGTAATAGCCATATGACAGGGGCATTTTAAGAAATTTAGGGATGTTTGGGAGCCATTAAAAAAATATTGTACAGAATGAATATTATTTTCTCCCTTTGTTCATACATGTCCAGGGTGGGGAGGGGGGAGGGAATATTTTATGATTTATTATGCTTAAGTACAATTGTTGGATATAAGGGGGGGAGGGATATTTGATGTGAGTTAAACTTTGATGGTATATTAAGTGATGTTAAAGTATAAAATGATTGTATTTTATGTTACACTTATTGAAAGTTTTAAAAATGATAGAAGTTTTCATTTTACATAAAATAAATTCTGCCTATTTTGGGAGAAAGGTATAAGAAATAAGTATTGATCATTTTAATGTTGCCGGTACAAAAGACTGCAGAGTATCTGAATGTATGAATTGCTCTGCTACAGCTTATTTTCTGTAGGTTTGGGACATTATTTTTTGCTAGTTTTATTCCTGCAGTTTTCAATTTATTATGGTATATTATCTTTCTATTTTGTTTTTGCTATTCTCTTGCTTTATGTTGTCTTGTGTTGATGTCATTTTGTACTTGGTCTGATTGCCTTCAGACAAATAAGCATGTATTAAGGCAGTGTCTCGCAAATTTTGAGAAGCCGCAGCACACTAAACGTGGTGGCCGGGGCTCGAGGCATCCGGAAGTGCGCGGACGTTGATGCAATGACATCGCATGCATGTAGAACAGGGATCTCAAAGTCCCTCCTTGAAGGCCGCAATCCAGTCGGGTTTTCAGGATTTCCCCAATGAATATGCATTGAAAGCAGTGCATGCACATAGATCTCATGCATATTCATTGGGGAAATCCTGAAAACCCGACTGGATTGCGGCCCTCAAGGAGGGACTTTGAGACCCCCGATGTAGAATGTCATCATGTCAATGTCCACGCAAGCGTGAAGGCCCTCCAGACAGGGCCCTGAGCCACCTGTGGGAGGTGCTGGAAGGGAAGAGGCATGGAGACAAGGAGTGGTGCTGGCGCTGGCTGACTGCCCATACCAGGGCTGCCCAAGTCCGGTCTTCGAGATCTACTGGCAGGCCAAGTTTTCAGGATATCCACAATGAATATGCATGAGAGAGATTTGCCTGCACTGCCTTCTTCATTGTGTATTCATTGTGTATATCCTAAAAACTTGGCCTGCCAGTAGATCTCGAAGACGGACTTGGGCAACCCTGGCCTACATGATGTGCTTCTCACCGCAAGAAGCACGCTCTGTAGGCAAGCAGCTGTCACCTGCACCTCTCCTCTTCCACGGCGTCTCTTGGCCCACCTCGAATCTCAGGCGACACACAGTTTGCAATACACTTTATTAAGGGAACAATCCTACAAAGGGGTGCTGAAAAGTTCTCAGCCCAACCAAGACATGAATGTTGTGGATATGGTTCAATCAATAATCTGAAACAATGTTAAAAACACAGAATTTTGTTTCTGCTAATTGACACTTAACAAAATAAGATGACACTCTTTTCAACTATAGTAAAATTGTTGAATGAATGGGAGAGCAGGGTTTGAGATTGAATGTGGACAAGACAGAAGTAATGTTTCTGGGGAAACTTGATCATAAGTGGCCTAAGGAATTAAAGGTAATTGATGCTTCCAGTGAGTGAGCCAATGACTATCTTAGACATAAGGTTGGATTCAGGCCTGATAATGAACCGACAAGTTGCTAAGAAAGTACAAGCATGTTTTGTACAGATACACATATTGCATCGAGTGAAACTTATGCTGTCGCCTTTTGATTTTCGTACTGTTGTTCAAGCGATGGTCTTGTCGAGGCTTGATTATTGTAATGCCCTGTACCTTGGAATAACTAAGACGGGGTGCAAGGCACTGCAAGTTGTACAAAACACAGCAGCAAGATTGATAACGGGAACGTCGAAATATGTTCATATTTCACCCTCTCTCCAACAATTACATTGGCTGCCAGTTATTTTCAGAGTTCAGTACAAGGCAGTGATGATTTGTCATCAATTCCTGTACGGTATTATACCTGAATTATTTAAGAGCTAGATGACTAACTACCAATTAGATCACTGCGCTCTGAAAATTCAGCCCTGTTAAAAGCAAAAGTTAACCCAAAATATGTTGAGACAAGCTCAATGGCTTTTTGTTGTGCAGGAGTTAAATTGTGGAACTCACTTGTGAGTCAATTACGAAAATGTGGTGAAAAAGGCAAATTTAGGAAACTACTTAAAACACAATTATTTGTAAATGCCTTTTTCTAGATATAGAAATTTTAAAAATAAATAAATACAGTGGCAATACGATGCTCAGATTTAGGAAGTTGGTTGGTTGGACTGAGAACTTTTCAGCACCCAGAGGGTGTGAGGTAAGAGTTTCAAGTTTATTAAAGATTTGATCAATCGCTTATTCAAAATTATAAGCGATGTACAAAAAGTAAAATTACAAATTTCAGGGGAGACAGAACAAACCATTTTGACTAACCAGACAAAACATGCCACACAAAAAAGGAAAAAAGTGGGAAAAGAAATACAATTATTGATAGAAAAGAAAACAAATAAGGAAAAAAAAAACAACAGGGAGGGTAAAAGTGGAAGACTTGAAATAAGTTAGAAAATAAAATTCATTAAAGGCTCCTAATCTAGCTTATATTCTATAATGGATCCTAGATACTTGGCAGGTTATACTAGTATTCTGTGCAACTAGTATTATCAGTGCAACTAGTTCCCACTTATGTCAGTCTCTGGTGCAAAGTTTGGGTTTCAGTCCATCACATTGCTGACCCTGCCCACATCCAAAAGGTCTTTTTTCTAGGTGTTTTTGACTTTGATGAATTTTTGGACAAAAATGGGTATAAAGATAGATGACTTAGCGGCCTGGACTATCAGACGGCTGGATGTACAGTTAGATGATTTTTGGAAAAAAAAATTTGGGGACATATTTTTTGAAAATGGACTTTTTCCATGTCTGACTTTGGGTGACTAGCGACTTAGGCCCAAAACAAACTTAGACGTATCTTTTGGTTATGCCCCTCCTCATGGTTTACATTCAGGTATGCAAGCATTTTTTGCTTTCTGTTCTGGTGGGCTCACATTCTACCTAATGTACCTTGGGCTATTAAGTGACTTGCCCAGGGTCACAAGAAGTAGGATAGGGTTTGAACCCACAACCGCAGGATGCTGAGACTTTAGCTCTAACCACTGTGCCACATACTCCCACTCCCATATTAGTGAATCAAATACAGCTGATGGTATTCACTGGCTTCCTCACTGATGGCAATGAACTGTGGACAACCTGGTAGACCAGTTTGAAGGATATTTATGTTGTACATTTATGCCATAATAAAACTATGATTTCAAATGTAATGGTTTTTACTTCTTTCCTACTAGAGACTCCTGCACTCATCCCTTATTGGGTAGTAACATTAAGATGTACATATCACACATTTTCAAACATATATATTTGATTTCTAGTGTTGGTGCATTTTCAAGAGAAAAAAAATAGTTGCCATGACTTATGATTCATGGCTTTCTGTGACTCAAATCTCCATGATTGCCAATAAATCCAAATCAGCCTCTTCCATCACATTCTCTAGATCCAGAACCTTATTTCTCATGCAACAGGCATTGGAACTTTGGGGATTTTGAGCTATGGTTCCTTTTCTCCCTGTGATGCTCTCACCTGCTTCACTTCCAAAAATGCTTACCAAGTCTTAGTTTGAGGGCAGATGGAGTCATGGTATTGATCCAGCAAGGTCTTATAATCTAAGTCCAGTTTTCTCTTTCAGTAATCTTAAACCTTTATTTACACTGGTTTAATATACCCCAGGGAAGATAGCATATAGCCCTGAACGCAAAACAAACCAAAATTCCACCAAGGAGTTCCACAGGAGAGCAAAACCAAGGAGAACAGTGGAACAGATGTTCTTGATGCGGTCTTTTATTCAACCAATGTACAAAAGCAACACAGTAAGAGAACTGTGGTGTGGACCCGAGTAGCATTATTGCTAGTTTGGCAACATTATTTCGCACACGGTATATTGTTTTGCATATTTACATTTCATTTCCTGTGGTTAATAACAACGGACCTTGGATGAAGGTCTTTTGTGACCGAAACACGGGCCGTGTTGGATCCTTACCACGATTCTTTTACTGTGTTGCTTTTGTACTGCACTTTATATACTACATTGGTTCAATAAACGACTGTATCAAGAACATCGGTTCCACAGTTGTTCTCCTTGGTATAGCCCTGAACTGGAGATCACCAGGGTAGTGGGCCACAACTGACTGTTAGTACTGTTAGTTTCATAACTAGAATCCAACCTGCAGCATACAGGAAGAGTAATAGCTGGTGAAATCTGAAATGCAGACTCTGTTTGAAATACACCAGTATCATTTTATTCCACCACTAGTGTTTAAGACCGTTACATTAAAGGGGTGCTAGAATAGATGTGTAGACTTTTAGCACAATGGGGTGCTAAGGCGTTTCTTTCTTTCTTTCTTTCTCTCTCTCTTTCTTTCTGTCTGTTTTTTTTTTCTCTCTCTCTCTCCCTGCACCATTTCTTTCTGTCTGTCTCTCTCCCTGCCCCCTGTCTGTCTTTATTTCTTCCTATCTCCCCTACTCTGCAAGGATTTAATTTCCTTTCCAGTCGGTTGGGAGGGAGGATTCAGCATTTTTTGCATTTTCCAGCTAGGTCAATTGCGGAGGTAGATAGGATGCTTCCCCGAGATGCAGGCAAGATGTCTGATCGCAGTTCTCCTCCCTTTTACCTCCTACTCCTTGGCTTCCTGGACAAGCGAACCCAGTCACAATGCCCGTTCCGACCCCCCTCTGTCTCTTTGCTCCTTCACACCGGGATTCTCTTCGCCCCCCCTCACATGCTCTCTCTCACTCAAACTGTGACAGTTTCTGTCAACTTCGCTCTCACTGGGCCGGTCTCGTTTGCCTCTGCTCCTGGACCATTCTGATCCCCTCTGTCACCCCAAACGGAGACGGTCTGTTCCCTCAGAACATGACCAGTTCTCCTTCCAGATGGTCATGCCCACCTTCTGATCATGTCCGTCTCTCCCTTCCTTCACCCTCACCTTTCACTCTCAGAAGGCACAGCGCTGTACTGCGCATGCAGAGGCATTGAAGCATGAAGGCATGGATGCAAGGAGTTTCAAGTGTGCATGCGCACTTATTATTGATAAAATTATTTTCCCTACCTTTATTGGTGACTTTATTTTTCTGTGCTTTTAACAATGTTTCCAGGACCTCCTGCATGCTTCTCCTTTGGTTCTCCTTCCCTCCCCCATCTTCTCCCTTCCTTTTACCTCCCCCTCTGTCCAGCAGTACCCCTTCTCCCTTCCCTGCTCCCCCTGTCCAGCATCTGCTAGCTTTAGTTTAGCTTTAGCTGTGGTTTCATCAGGCAGCCTTGGGGCTTTTGCTAGGCCAGTCCGCCTCTCATTATTGAAGTGGGCCGGCCTAGCAAAGGCCCCGTGGCTGCTTGATTAAAGCACGGCTATTGCAGCTGCTGGTCCAGGGGTGAGAAGAAGAAGAGTCCTGGCAGCACAGGGAGAAGGCAGAAGGTCAGCCGGCTTCGGAGATCGGGGCAGAAGGCAGGAAATCAGCTGAGGCAGGCATGGGTGATAGGCGGCAGAAGGTGAATTATTATACTGCACAAGCGGCAGCACGGAAGCACAAAGCATAAACGCATGGAGGCACGGAGTTTAAAGTGCGCATGCGAGCTAAGGGTTTTATTATAGCAGATTCTATGAATCAAAACACACACACATTCAAGCAGTGCTTATTCATGCAAGATTGCAGTATAGGAAAGCAAGCCTAAAATTATTTTCTTATTAAATATTATACATCAGCATCTATATATATAAAATAGGACGTATGTATGTGTGTATGTATGTATGTGCTGCGATCACGCAAAAACGGCTTGACCGATTTGAACGAAACTTGGTATGCAGATCCCTCACTACCTGGGATGATATGTTCTGGGGGTCTCGCGGCCCACCTGCACACGTGGGCGGAGCTACAAACAGAACATCAGATTTCACCCATTCATGTCAATGGAAAAAATGTAAAAAGCTGCCATTCTCACAGTAATTCAAAAACGGCTTGACCGATTTGAACGCACCTTGGTATGCAGATCCCTCACTACCTGGGGTGATATGTTCTGGGGGTCTCGCGGCCCACCTGCACACATGGGCGGAGCTACAAACATACAATCAGATTTCACCCATTCATGTCAATGGAAAAAATGTAAAAAGCTGACATTCTCACAGTAATTCCAACTACCTGGGGTGATATGTTCTGGGGGTCTCGTGGCCCACCTGCACACGTGGGCAGAACTACAAACAGAACATCAGATTTCACCCATTCATGTCAATGGAAAAAAAGTAAAAAGCTGCCATTCTCACAGTAATTCAAAAACGGCTTGACCGATTAGAACGAAACTTGATATGCTGATCCCTCACTACCTGGGGTGATATGTTCTGGGGGTCTCGCAGCCCACATGCACACGTGGGCGGAGCTACAAACAGAAAATCAGATTTCACCCATTCATGTCAATGGAAAAAATGTAAACAGCTGCCATTCTCACAGTAAATCAAAAACGGCTTGACCTATTTCAACAAAACTTTGTATGCAGATCCCTCACTACCTGGGGTGATATGTTCTGGGGGTCTCTCGGCCCACAACTCTATGTTGCTTGCTCAAGGGTGGGTTCATCCAACAATTTATATGTTCTTGCTCCTGGAGGTGAAACTAAAAATGTTGTTTTTAATCACGTTTTGCGTTAGTTGTATTGTATTCATTTTGTCAAATATTTCACATTATAATTTGAATATTTTACTTTTTATTAAGCTGTAAAACAATAATTTCATTCACCACTTTAATGTATCTTTATTTGAATCCAAATACAGTGTTATTGCTATAATTAAATACCCGTGCAACGCCGGGGCATCAGCTAGTATATTGCTAAAGAAAGCATTTTCATTCACATTAAAGCATATTTGTCTCTGCATACAGTAGACCAGATGCCATAAAAGGTTTTTCTCATATTTTTGTGTCTCGGGGAAAAATTTTTATACATTTGGCATGCTGGGTTGTACTATAGTTCAATTGACCGGAAAATCACTGGAATGATTAGGAAAGGGGGAACAATGAAAACACTCAGTTTGTGGCTTTCAATGCATTATGAAGAGTTATTCCATTTAATAAGCTGAAGATAGTGGAAGGAGTATGCAGCTACTGAGAGCAGTTTAGGGTACTGTTTAAACACAAAAGCCTCATCAGAAAATTTCAGAAGAAAAAGTGAAATTGAAGACCTCTTAGCACATGACAACTGGTACAAAGATTAAAGTATAATATAATATTCTTAGGTTTTCTTTATTATCTAACCCTTTCCTAATAATTTCTAGCATCCTATTTGCTTTTTTGTCTGCATCCAGGCACATCTAG
This sequence comes from Geotrypetes seraphini, assembly GCF_902459505.1. Taxonomy (NCBI): domain Eukaryota; kingdom Metazoa; phylum Chordata; class Amphibia; order Gymnophiona; family Dermophiidae; genus Geotrypetes; species Geotrypetes seraphini. The sequence continues at coordinate 531,886,167 of NC_047084.1, read as the reverse complement.
GAGGTCTAGAGGACAGAGGAGAAGCCTTCCACGCCTCTGCCATAGAAGAGTAATCTGCAGATGTTCTACTTAGATCCAACATTGCACAATTTAACTGAATAATAAACTAGTTAGCACTAATAATTGAGTTTCAATAAGCAATTATTGGTGCTAATTAGAATCATTTACAACATACCGTATGTATGTTAATTTAGAAATGGGATCTACACCTACATTTTATGGGGGTGTGGAAATGGGTGTGCCATGGGCAGATCGGGGGACATTCTTTTAAGTTACATGCATAATCTATAATAATAAAACGCTAAGCACGCATGCGCACTCGCGCCGCATGTTCCCTGATCCCTGATCTGTCGGGATGTGGTGGCAAGAGTGCGCATGCGCTACAGAAGGAGGGCTTAAAGGAGCGGTGCTGGCGGCGGTTGCCGGGAGGAGGGCTTCGAGGCGAGGCGGCTGTCGGCGGAGGGCAGATGCTGGGCCAGTACGATCTGAAGAGGACGCGGATGGCAGCGGAGGGAGCGATCGCAGAGTCCTGCCGTCAAGACAGCCCCTACAAAACTGCACTGCCAAAATACATTTTCAGGCCAAAAACCAACATCAGAGTTTACATTCCTTTAGAAAGAAATGCAAGAACGACTGAGTTCCACTCTCCAAATAACCTCTATCCAGGAAGTAGCTTGAGCTCAAGTTGAATTTGCCTTAATCTATTTAGCCAAGGTCTTGAAGGCTGCCTTTGGGGTATAACCACACTTCCTCTTGGTTTTCCCTCCCCCTTCATTTTTTTTTTTAATGATATGATAGAACTATGCTGTCTTCCTTTTGTCTCCTTCATTGTTTGTATCAAAGACAGACTCCTACGTTATTTGAATTGTTTAAGTCAAGTCTCTCTGTTTTCAATTAATTTTAGTTATGCTTTATGCAAACTACCTAGGATATATTTTAAATTTGAAACCTTTGCCCAAAACAAAGAGCCAGACAAACAACAGGCGGGGGAGGTCTTCGTGGGGGGTGCCGGCACCTCTTCTCCTCTCTGCATACCTCTTTAAATGTTCGCCAGCGCACAGAGCATATTCCGTTCTTCAGATAAGCTACTCTTAGATTTACCCTTCTCCTCCACTGCCAATTCCATAGGGTACATGTGAGGGAAGGAGACTTTACTAGCACCCGTTAATGTAACGGGCTAAAAAACTAGTAATAGAATAAGGGCAACAGGTATTTACACCACATGTTCATTGGTGCATGTGAAATGATATAGGGATATGAGAGGTGTCTGTGGCAACAATGGAATGGGAAGATCCTTGAGAAAGCAATTTTTACAAAACATGTTGGCTATTAAGTACCCCTGGCTAACGGTTGAGCAAGATATTTAAGCTTTTAAACTAAGTTTTTAAAAAAATTTATATATTTATATGTTTACTTATAAAATGTAATATAATGAGAAAAGAACAGTATTTAAAGTGCATAACAGTGAAGAGAAGACTTGGCAATTAGACACGTAAAGCTTTGAGACAATAAGAGCTTTTGAGTCTTAAGTGGTGTTGCTGAGGTTTGTGGAAACAAATGAAATAAATGAAAGAAGTTATTTAAATTTCCCAGTGGATGAGTGTAAATTAACAGAGTATTTTGTAATAGGCTGGGCTGAACAAGTCTGCCAATTGGTTATGGATCTTTACATTGATGTAAAAAATTAAGCATGACAGCTGGGCAACTTATAGAATAGTGTTTTATTTTGGTGCTGATTTTGTAGGCACTATCTGAAAATTTTCCTTCAAAATGTATAGAAGTTTTATTATGCAGGTACATACAGTTAGTAAAACACTTTGAACCTAGACTTTTAAAACTGTTCATTCAAAGCAGTCAGTGTGCCAGTACTGAAAAAGTTGCATAAACGTATCTTAGCGAATGTAAAGCAGCCAGACTCCTATCCTCTCTGACGATGGCCAAGCGTTTCACCTCATGGCTGTATCAGGGATTGAGGAAGGCAAAGCCTGCAAAAACAAAGATAGTTCATTTTGCACAGTGGTACATTAAAAAGCGCCTTTAGTAATATCACTCACAAACACTAAACTTTAAATCTGAGAGTGTCGATTTAAGGATCCTTTTACAAAACCTTAACGCGCGGAATAGCGCGTGCTAAATTGCCGCACGCTCTAGCCGCTACCGCCTCCTTTGGAGCAGGCGGTAGATTTCTGGCTAGTGCACGCTGTAGCGCGTGCTAATCCGTTGCTTGCGTTAAAACCGCTAGCATGGCTTTGAAAAAGGAGCCCTTAAAGTTTACTGACTGTGAGTGACATTACTAAAGGTACCTTCTAATGTACCACTCTGCAAAATAACTTATCTTTGTTTTAGCAGGCTCTGTTTTCCTCAATCCCTGATGCAGCCGTGAGGCGAAACATTTGGCCATCATCGGAGGGGATAGGAGTCTGGCTGATTTACATGCTCTAAGATACGTTTTGCAACTTTTTCAGTACTGGTACAGTGACTGCTTTGAATGAACAGTTTTAAAAGTCTACATTCAAAGCGTTTTGCTAACTGTATGTGCCTATATCTTGTGGTCTAAGGAGGTTTTTATGCCGATGAAGTTAATCTACCCTTTCTAGTTAAGAAGAGGGTTTCCTCTAACGGGATTCTGAGGCTTTTCCTCCTGAAAACTTCTGGATGTGTTCAGCTTGTTTTCACTACTAATTGTTCACAGCTTTTTGGTTATATGTTGGATAGACTTTTTAGCTGTGTGGTTTTTTTGTCATATGATTTACCAAGTCACTAGTCCCCCAGTGCCTCAGGTACATAAGATAGATTGTGAGCCTGCCAGGACAGACAGAGAAAAATGCTTTAGTATCTGAATCAATTTGAGTAAACCATTCTGAGCTCCCTTGGGAGAACGGTATAGAAAATTGAATAAATAAATAAAAAGTCCATAAGCAGTTATTAAGATGCACTTGAGGAAATGCACTGCTTATTCCTAGGATTAGCAGCAAATTTTTTTTTTACTCCTTGTGACTTTGCCAGGTACTTGCGACCTGGTCACTGTTGGAAACAGGATACTGAGCTTGATGGACCTTTGGTCTGTCCTAGTATAGCAACTCTTATGTTCTTATATACAGTCTGAGTCACATCTGGGGCAGTAGAATGATTAAGGGGCTCTACCAGTGCCTAACTTAATTGGCAAAACCATTAAAAAACTATTAAATTTTTTAAAAAAATATATGCACCTAGAAGTGCCTGGAAAAACAGCATCTTCATTGCATCTACAGAGGCACCTTAGAATGCCTAAGTTCGAAGTAGGTATGGTTAATGCTGTAAATGAGCTTAGACATTCTTAGGCGCCAGAAATGTAGGCCTTCAAAATCCTGGCCTACATTTCTGATGCCTATATTTGAGGTAGCCACAATTCTATACACGGTGCCACTGCGTGATTGACACGTGGCTCTTTTTTTTATGTAGCCACTGATAATGGTGCTGTTTGTAAAATCTGGTCGTAGCCCTTTCAGGACCAAGGGACATATTTGTCCCATAACTTTAAAATCCTATAAATTTTGATTGGGATAGTCTACAGTTCTAAATTTGATATGTACGGATTCCATATGATACTGCCTTTATGTAAACAAACTGGTTCCGACATTCATTCATTAGCGTCGTTGCCAGATTGATGAGAAGATTTACTTGCCACACTGTCCATAAGCCAGAAGTGTGATTTTTTTAAATAAAAATAATGATATTTCACAAAAAAAAATCAATTTTTTGGCATCTGCAAGCCCTTTTTACCATAAAAATGTCGTCAAAACCACAAAAATTGGCCTACGATCCTTATGGTCCTGAAAGGGTTAAGGGGCATATTCTATAAATGGTGTCTTAAGCTGTTAAAAAAGATTTAAAAATCATTAAAAAAAACCATCTGTAGACACCTAGAGGTGCCTACAAAATAGTGCCTTCATTGCATATACAGAGGCACCACAGAATGCCTAAAGTTGAAGTAGAAATGGCTAATGCCAGAAACAACCTTTGGCATTCTTAGGCACCTCCGCAGATGTGATTCACCTCAAACATAGGCACCAGAAATGTAGGTTTTCAAAACCTTGGCCTACATTTCTGGCCCCTATGTTTGAGGTAGCCGCAATTCTACAAATTGTGCAGTTGCACGATTGACATGCGATCAGCGTGTTTTGTAGCTTCCGGCCCTAAATTACTTGCCCAAGACCACAAGCAGCTGCAGTGTTACTCTAACATTTAGACTATTCCTCCACTCTGTTTATTAGAGTGACTCACTGAAACCTTGGCCTTTCTAGAGGTGGGTCCAAATCTCCTCATGTATTATAATGTAGGATGTCAGCGTAATTGCAACAGAAAGTTAGCTACACAATGCTATTGACCAGGTACTGAACAAATCAAATATGAAATTGTTGATCTACTATTAGTGATCTGCAACCTGTCATAAAAATTGTCTGTGATACCTGAAGGCTGGAAGGCGACCAATGCAACATCATTTTTTTAAAGAGGGTTCCTGGATTATTTGAAAAATTATAGACTGGTAAGCCTGACATCAGTGCTGGGCAAAATGATCGATCTAAACTATTACAAAAAAAAATTAAAATAACTGAGCATATAGAAAAACACCTTTGAAGGGACAGAGTCAACATAGATTCAGTCAAATGAAATCTTGCCTCACCAATTTGCTTCTATTCTTTGGAGTGAATAGACATCTGGTTAAAGGTGAGCCAGTTGATGTAATGTATCTAGATTTTCAGAAAGCATTTGATGAAATCGCTCATGAAAGACTCATAAGAAAATTAAAAAGCCATGGGATAGGAGGCAGTGTTCTGTTGTGGATTGGGAACTGGTTAAAAGATAGAAAACAGATGGTAGGGTTAAATGGCCATTTCTCTCAACAGAGGAAGGTGAATGTCCCAGGGATCTATACTGGGACCGGAGCTATTTAACATATTTATAAATGTTCTGGAAATGGGAAGAATGAGTGTGGTGATTAAATTTGCAGATGACATAAAACTATTCAACGTTGTTAAATCACATGTTCATTGTGAGAAATTGCAGGAGGACCGCAGGAAATTGAAAGATTGAATATCAAAACAGCAGATGAAGTTTAATGTTGAGAAATACCAAGTGAGTGATGCATGTTGGGAAGAAAAAATCAAAATCATATTTACATACTTAGGTCCTGATTCTAGTAATGATACTCTAAATTAGGCAGTAGTAGGCGTCCTACTGCCATCTAACTTAGGCCCTCTTTTACTAAGCCATAGTAGAGGTTTCTACGCAGCCCAGGGCGCTAAATGCTTCTACATTCAAAGAATTCTATGAGCATCAGAGCATTTAGTGCTCCAGGCTATGTTAGAAACCTCTACCATGGCTTAGTAAAATTGGAGGTGGAGGGTTTAATTGGTGGTAAACGATGCAGTAATTGACCACATTGTTTAAAACCAACTAAAATTTATTTTTAAAAAATGGAGGTGCTAAGGGCGCCTCCAAAATGGCTACTGTTCTCTCATCTACAGAGGTGCTTTACGACGCCTATTGCCACTATAAGCATGGCTAATGGTGGGAGTGGCATTAGGCATTGTAAAGCGCCTGCATAGCTGCGATTCTCATGAAAGGCAGCCACCGGAAATGTAGGCCTTTAAAACCATGGCATACATTTCTGGTGCCTATCATTCACGAAGCCGCAATTCTTGAAATGGTACCATTGTGTGATTGACACGCAATTTGCAGTCGTTTTTTAGTCATCTGCCAACAACGGCACCGTTTATAGAATCAGGTCTTTAATGACAGGTTCCACATTAGGAGTCACAACACAAGGAAAAGATCTAGGCGTCATTGTGGACAAAACATTGACTTCTGCTCACTGTGTGGCAGTAGGGGGAAAAAAAGAAGAATGTTAGAACTTATTAGGAAAGAGATAGAAAATAAGACAATTATAATGCCTGTCTATCACTCCACAGTGCACCGTTATATGCAATTCTGGTTGCCATATCTCAGAAATATTGCAGAATTAGAAAAAGTGACCAAAGCGGATGGAACCCATCTCATATGAGGAAAGGCTTAAGAGGTTAGGGCTCTTCAGCTTGGAGGAGAGACAGTTTGGAGGGAGGTATCATATAAGTATATAAAATCCTGGGTGGCGCAGAGTGGGTGGATGTGAATCGATTGTTCAATCTTTCCAAAACTTTAAAGACAAAGAGACAAGCCACGGTACTACTTTTAAAATGGAATAGGAAAACATATTTTTTCACTCGATGAATAGTTAAGCTCTGGAACTCATTGCTGGAGGATGTGGTAACAGCAGGTTTGGATAAGTTCCTGGAGGAAAAGTCCATAAACTGCTATTAAGGTAGACATGCGTAAAGGCCTTACTTATTCTGGAGGTCAGTAGTACGGAATCTTGCAAGTCTTTGAGATTCTGCCAGGTACTTGTTCTCTGGATTGGCCACTGTTAGAAGTAGGATACTGGGTTAGATGCGCCATTAGTCTGACCCAGTATGGATTGTCTTATTATGTTACATTAGAGATTTCTATTCCGCCATTACCTTGCGGTTCAAGGCGGATTACAAAAGATTTAAGGTTGGTCTGTTACAAGAAGAGAACTTAAAATATCCTTCAGTCACTGAGAAATAGAACAGACTGAAGGTTAGGCTCTCGCATATTTTCTAAGCATATTTGGCTCTTATTTTAAATGACTTAATCTCCATATATGGAAGGATACTCCTAGTGGCAGGTGTCATGACAGCTTTTGTGATCCCTGAATCTGGATGGGTTGGAGCAGCAGAGGTGGACTGCTCCCATCCCAGCCTACTACAAAGTCAGGGTTCACCTCTATGTAAGTCCCAGGAGCAGGGCCGCCATCAGGGCAGTACTACCAGTCCTGCATTCAGGGGCCCGGAGGAGACAGGGGGCCCGGGCTCCCCAAGGGTCCTAAGCAGTGTTCCCTCTTAGGCAGCGGTCTCAAACACGCGGCCCAAGTGTGGCTCTCCAGGTTTTATTTGTGGCCCGCGGTCTGGAGGCGATCATTCTCTTCCTTTTGGAGCAGCAGCCGGCTCGTTCGTTCAAAGCCGCGGGTTGGCGGCTCCTTGCGCTATCCACTCCTGCATCGGAAGCCTCTCTGACGTCACACCATCAGAGAGGCTTCAGACGCAGGCGCAGATCTTGCAAGAAGCCGCCACTCGCGGCTTTGAACGAATGAGCCGGCCAGACACGCTGCTGCTCCAGTGGCGTACCAAGGGGGGGGCGGTCAACTGTTCTCCTTAGCGTGCGGCTCACGGCTCGTCTAGAGCTGTGGTGCCCAACCTGCTTCCCTTCCCTTCTCACTGCTGCCATCGGGGATCAGGCCGGCACCGTGTCTTTGATCTCCCTGCTTCTCTTCCCTGCTGGGCCGACCAACTCTAGCGGGGGCCCGACATCAATTCTGACGTCGAGAGGACGTTCTGGCTAGCCAATCGCTGCCTGGCTGCCCGGAATGTCCTTTCCGACGTTAGAATTGACGTCGGGCGGTGAGAGTTGATCGGCCCAGTGCAGAAGAGAAGCAGGGAGATTTCGGCCTGTTCCCGATTGCGGCAGCAGCCTATTCCGCGGCGGTGGTGGCATGGGGGAGGCAGGAAAGAAGAAAGAAAGAAGGGGGGGACAGGGAGCCAGAAAAAAAAGCAAAAAATGGGGCACGGAGGAAGGAAGGAAGAAAGAAAGAAAGGGGGGGGCAGGGAATCAGAAACAAAGCAAAAAAATGGGGCACAGAATCAGAGAAAGATAGACATAGAGAAAGAAAGAAAAAGTTGGGGGAGGGAATGAGGTCTGGAGGAAAGGAAGCATATAGGAGGCTGAAAGAAGGGAAGAAATATTGGATGCACAGTCAGAAGAATAAAGTGCAACCAGATGAAATTACCAAACAAAGGTAGGAAAATGATTTTATTTTCAATTTAGTGATCAAAATGTGTCTGAATTTATATATGCTGTCTATATTTTGCACTATGGCCCCCTTTTACTAAATCGCAATAGTGTTTTTTAGTGCAGGGAGCCTATGAGCGTCGAGAGCAGCGCTGGGCATTTAGCGCAGTTCCCTGCGCTAAAAACTGCTATTGTGGTTTAATAAAAAGGATGGGGGGTATATTTGTCCATTTTTGTATGGTTGTTACTGCATAGAGTCATGACCTCTTTGAAAAAACCCAGAATAGGAATGATAATTAACATTTTCTCAGCGTATAGTGTGCTTTGTGTTTTTTAATTTTATTTTTGGTAGATCATTTTGACTTGGTCATTTTAAAGTAGCTCGCAAGCCCAAAAAGTTTGGGCATCTCTGAGCTAGAGCGTTGAAACTGTGTATTTCTATTTTATCCCCCCTTTTACAAAACTGTGGAGCGTTTTTTAGCACCAGCCGTGGTGGTAGCAGCTCTGATGCTCAGAATACTATGAGCGTCAGGGCTGTTACCATCGTGGCTAAAATCCACACTACAGTTTTGTAAAAGGGGGAGGGGTTCGTTTGTGATGACATATTCCATACTAGGCGAAGGTGTTTTCTGTGTTCTGTGTGTTTGAAAGACATGGTTTTCTGTTAGAATTGACGATGTAGGATTGATCTGTGCTGGTCTGGCTTGTTTAGTTTTACAATGGGTGTATTGATGTACTGCTCACTGCAATATGTAAGATGCTGCCTTTTCCTAGGTACTCATGTGTGACGTGTGGTTTGTTACTAAAAATCATGTTTTTCTTACAGATGGGGGGGGGGGTGCCAAAAAATGATGGGCCCCGGGTGTTACATATGCTAGGTACGCCACTGTATGTAAAGATACCAGAAAGCTGGCGTAGCAAAAACTTTAAGTAAATTGTTATTCTTCTAAGTTTTGAGTATTTAACCCTCCCACAATCTCACGGGCACTCGTTTCAAGTTTCAAGTTTATTGAGATTTTGATTTAAACACAATATCAAATATTTTCAATGCGTATAACAAAAATAAATTTGGGGAAATAAATAAAACCATTTGAATAATAAACATACAAACATATCCATAGATGATTAAAAATACATAAGGAGTACAAGGATAAACTACAATTGTTTAAAAATGCGTCCTCCGTGCCTGCTCATAAATTTGTGGAGTATGTAACTTGTCGCTCATGCATATTTTTTTTTGCACACACCTCATCAATCCTTAGAGGAAACATTGGTCCTAGGCCACCATAGCACAAATTCCTGTATTATGCTTCTGCTGTGCACAACAATAAACAATAAATACTGCTGTCATACTTTTTTTTGTCCCCTGCTGATTTCCTGATAGCACCCCCCCGGACAAAAGGGGGGGGGAAGGGGTGCGTGGGGGGGCCCAATAGGATTGCTCAGTAAGGGGCCCAGAAATTTCTGATGGCGGCCCTGCCCAGGAGTAGTGGGGGGAGGATTTCCAGTGACACATATGGTCAGGGCTTAGGTTCAGGGAGGGGATAATCTGAGTGATAAAGGGGTTGGAGTTGAGATCAGATATGTTAAGATGGGGGTTGTGAACAGAGGTGTCAAGGTGGAGTTTGGGATCAAGTTTCAAGTTCAAGTTTTTTAAAATTTGATATACCGCTTTATCAGTATTCAAGGATTGGGGTATCAAGGAAGCTGGCAAGGAGGAAGAGAAAAGTCTTGTGGTAGCACATCTGAGGCTGTGCTACAGGACTAAAGGTGGCATGACGGTATTTACAAGTATTGCAAAGTAAAGGCAAGTGATTATCAAATTTATTGTACAAGAAACATAAAAATAGACAGTCCTTCAATAGGAACATACTACATGCATCAAAAATTCTGAACTGGTGAGATCAAATTATTCCATGGAAAAGACGCCCCAACTAGAATCCCAGTTTCGGCATTATGGGATGCCTTCTTTAGGGGACACGAGTAGATTTATAAAAAAATGAAACAGAGCGTTTATATAATTGCAGTAATGCCGATAAACACAGCCGTATCAGTGTCCGACTTGCCTTTATTTTGCAATACTTTTACGTTTTAAGGCAAGGTTCCTTCTGTTCCTTTGCTGTTATGGCTGTGCTTACAGCCACTTTGTCAGCAGTCATGACAGCTAGCATGCAGTATTGACTAGTATGCTACCTGTTATAGTTGGGATATCTCAAATGCTGCACAAATGCAGCCTTTCATTTGCCTGTCAGCCGATTTAAAACCGTCGGCATCCGGCTTTGCTTTTCTCTGTGTTTGGCGTCGGTTCCTGATGAAAGGGGCTGATTACGCTCCTGATACCAGCTCTGGTTGAACCACATTATGAGGATTACTGTTACATGGAGTAACTTCAATTATCACAACGCTGAACCTTCAGAGCCCCCCCCCCCCCTAGAAAATAATTAAATGCTTTTTTCTAAGTCTCTAAACTTTTAAACTTCACACGAAGGAGACTGCGTCCTTTTCAGAATTCCACACTTAAATAGTAATAAAAAAAACTGATATGTGGTTTTTCTAAATTGGCTCCCAGATAAGTTCAACAAGTTTAAAAATTCACATTTTTGTGCACTTCTGATTATTCCCATTGGATTCATGCACATTATTAACGTATCTTACGATGGTGTTCGGCTTGAAGTGAGCTAGTCTAGCTCATTAAGGGCTCCTTTTACAAAGGTGCGCTAGCGTTTTTAGCGCACGCACAGGATTAGCGCATGTTAGCTGAAAAATTACCACCTGCTTATAAGGAGGCAGTAGTGGCTAGCGCATGCGGCATTTTAGCGCATGCTAAAATTGCTAGCATGCTTTTGTAAAAAGAGCCCTTAGCCTTAAAGAGAAGCACTGGAACGGTGATTCCTTATGCTTATTGTCCCATATTGAGGATACGTTTCATTAAATTTAAATTTAAATTTAATATTTCTGTTTATTGTTGATTTTTTTTTTTTGGGGGGGGGGGTGTGAGCATTTTAGTGCTTTTTGTGTGGTTACTCTGGATCGGTCTATTGGCACAGGTCATACCCAGTTTCTTCCTCTACCAGAATTTTGTTGCCGCTCTGCTGATTCAGTGTGGTAATAACACAACGAGGCAAACCAAGTCACATCAGGGTTCATACGGGGGACGCCAAGGGAGTTAAACTTTAAACTATACTCACAACTCACAAGCAAACAAAATATGTGATTTTCAGGCGTGTGAATGTGGGCGTATCCTTGCCCCTCCGTGTGATTGGTCGGCATGTGTTGTGTGATTGGTTGGTTTGTGCATGACGTCGCCTCTCGATCCGTTTTAGGCACGAGTGTTGCTCCGCCCAGGCACCCCGCCCTCCAGCCGACCTCTGTGTTTTTCGTTTTCGTCGGGGGACAGGTTCCTGAAGAAGGGTTCATCCCCGAAACCAGCGTGGTTGAACCTTTTCTCCTGGCGCGGTTTTCATTTGGCAGTTCGTGTGATGTTTTTCAGATAAGTATTTTTCCTTTTTTTCATTCTTTGTATGGTGATTTTTGATTGTTTTGTAGCGTGTTCTGGGGGGGGGTCTGGCTGGCAGGGTTCATTTGGGGATCGCTCAGGTATTATTGTTTGAGTTATATTGATTTACTCACTGGTTTATTGATTTATTCGGTGAAAAGTTGCTTTAATTTCAGCACACTTAGGGTGCTCGATGATGGTGTGGGGGTGGGGGCTTACCGCCTTGACCCAGAAGTGAAGTGCCGGAGCTGGACTCCTATCGCTGATGGTTCACACTGAGAGCACCCTTCACATTGTTACAATCACATATTTTGTTTGCTTGTGAGTTGTGAGTATAGTTTAAAGTTTAACTCCCCCGTATGAACCCTGATGTGACTTGGTTTGCCTCGTTGTGTTATTGCTATAGTAGGATTTTTGGCAAAATTGGAGTGTAATTGTTGGGCTCAGTGTGGTAGACAGTGTGTCTGGTAAAACCCATGATAGCTGCTTACTATAGCTTGGTAAAAACATCCCTATGGGGTCTTTAGCACTAGTTTATTTATTTTAAGTATTTACGGTATATACCACTTATAGCCTAAGTGGTTTACATTCAGGTACTCAAGCATTTTTCCCTGTCTTTCCCAGTGGGATCACAAGGAGCACCTAGGGGTTTTCATTACTGATTAGTAATATATTCAGGTTCTAATTTTGCAGCTTGATTCTGCATAGGCCATCTAAGTAGAAAAAGTGATATCCAAGACAAGGGTGCACACAATTTGAAGCATATTTTACAAAAGGCTTGATAAACACAGAACCTTTTATAAAATGCTTATAAGGGGCACCACATATTTGGTAGACATGTACAGTAAGAACAGTTAATTTACAAGGAAACATTCCAAAAATGAATATCACCACTTGAGGCTTTGAACATAAAGTAACAGCAGTTAAGTAAACAGTCATTTTTGCAACTTACGACTGTATGTGCCGCCATTGACACATGCCAGTGCCAGATTTCTCAAAACTGGACAGCCAAGGGGAGCCAAATAAGGAGCAAAAGTTCCAAAAGCTGTAATTGTTGGCTTCTTCAACTGACCCTAAGCATCAGAGAGGTACTTGCAACTGCTCCATCAATCACTCTTCAAATGCCAAATTCCAAAATAAGCAGTTAGCGGACACTCATGATTTATAGCAGATGTATAAGTCAGTGGGTACCTTTCTTTTTAAACTATGCATACTTAATTTTCAAGCCCACCCAGACTACATTCAGAAAACATATCTTTCATGCTGTAGATAAAACACATGCAAGTACGAGCTTTTCTAAAATCACCTAGAAGCATAGGGCCATTTACCACTTTAAACCCACTATTTATATCTGCAAACACAATGCGAGCTTTCTAAAATCTCATTTTCACTCATTTTTATTTATTTCACCCAGCCAAATAGTCCAAATAATTTATGTCACTACTGCCAAATAGTCCAAAATGACTTAATAAAAACAGAACAAACAACAGCATAATCATAATCATAACATTATCTGCACATATAAAATAGTTAATAACTATAAAGAAGCAATCTCTTTATTATTATTTTAACAGCTGTTTATCTAAATGGATTTCTCTGCATGCACACTGCAGCGATTTATTTATTATTTCAATTGCAATCGACTTTAATCATAAGGACCTATGCAATATAGCTTAGTGGGCACTTCTTGGTGTTTATCAAAATTTGTTTAGTCTGCCTGCGGGCGATTTTACACATCTAAACATACTGTAGTATGCTATGCAGAAATACCTTAATGTGCAGGCTAATTGGGTGCCCAGTGATGCTAGAATCAACATACTAAAATTGCTATCTAAGAGCCTGTAAATGAAGTAAAGATCACAAGCAAATGAGACTTTAACTGGACCATGGTAAATATGCTGTCCTCGTGTGCTATTTAATGAATGTTCAGCAAGCCTAAAATGGAATACAGTACCTGCAAATCTCCCATCTAACTTGTCCAAATTAGAAGGGTGAGCAAGCAAAGAGGATTTCTTCCCCCCTCCTCCCACCCTCCCGTGCTATCACCAAAGCCATTAGCAAAAGTATAGGAAAAGAAATCCTTGATTACATTTGAATCTTTGTAGCACAAAGTGCTTTGGGCTTTTGAAATGGAACTGTTCAGCCACAACCATACAAGATACATTTGCAGGGGGAAAAAAGCGTTAAGTTTGCCGATGTGCCCTATCACATTATCATGTGTTAACGCTGTTAACCTATGTTAGAGAAAAATAAGTACCATTGCTTAAAATGGACCCTGGGGTAAATGATGCATGTCAAATGCCTGTAGTAATCTAGGAGCCCTATGCTAAAACTGTAGTTCTTTTAAGTTTAGAAAATGATTACAAATGTGTATTTGACCTCCTGCTTTGGACTTTTTGCCTTGTTGACAGCAATGATGATTACCTTAAAACAGCTACAAACATTCTGGCATAGCCCCCATTCTGGAATACATCACTTTAATAGGACAACTCACCACATGGAACTGTTCCATGTCATGACTAATTATAATGAAGGCAATTCCGAGTCTGTCCTTAAGACCTTTAACTTTGCTTGCATCTCATTTCCTCTTGACATCATTTCATACATACAATAAATTTCTCAGCAGTCCGAGAGTACATTTAGGGGTCCTTTTACTAAAGCCACGGTAAAAGTGGCCTTAGCGCGCCAAATATGTGTGTATTTCCTGCATGCTAAGACCACTTGTACTGTGGCCAGAAAATGGCACATTTTTCCATTTCTGAATTAATGGCCATGCACTAATTTTGCCCTTGCTGAGTGGACATTCAAAAAACATTACCATGTGAGCCCCCTCCCCCCTGACACCTATTTTGTAGGGGGTAAGGGCCCACATACTAACCCCATGCTGTTAGTAAATATGTGTGAAGTTTTCATTCTTATTCTCACTACGCCAAGGATTCTGCTTGTTAAGCACCTCAATATTAGATGTTTGTTTGGTTAATCTTGAATGACCCCTGATGCAGATGGACATGCTGAAACACAGATCGTGTCAGGTCCTTCAATACATTTTCTTTTTGATTACTCGGGACTTGAAGGTCCCTTGTGCTTCTTTGTGCTTCCAATTAGTATGTGGCATATCCTCACTGCTGATTAACACTTTCACGCCCACTTTCCATCTCCAAATATACCCTCTTAAAAAAAAAAAAATCAAAAATATTTTTAAATATATGGTGTATGTGCACAAAAATTCAACTCTACCACAGTCCCACAGAAAGCTTTTTTAAAGTGCAGTAAGTGTGCAGTAAGAGAGCTAGAGCTTACCGCAGTTTAGTAAAAGGACTCCTTAAATAGTATACATCAACATATTTTGGCCTTGTTACAACATAGCATGCTTTTTTGTTTGTGTGTTTCATATGGTGAAATTTATAACAATTTATATTTTATCAGATTTCATTTCTTCCTTTTTAATGATAACACTATATAACAAGGTTTTTGTTCCTGGGCAGTAAGTATAATTTCCTAACTGCTCATGCCTAAAAAGTATAGAAAATGTCTGTTATTTCCATAAAACTTTGATTTTGTGACCAGGATAGTCAAATTTTACAATTTACATACTTACAAGGTGAAAATTATAAATTTTCATCTTTTCATGCTTATAAAGTTATTAAAAGTAACATATGAATCATAATTAACATGTACTGTATATTTCTATTGAAGTTATTCAAAGATAACCACAGAAGATTTTGAAGTGAGTAGTTTTTCAAGATTTTGATTATATTGTAAGTCACTTTCACGAATCAGCCTCTAGATATAGTCTCCCATCATGTTCTCATTATATTGTTCGAGGTAGCAGTATTCGAAGTTCAGCATATCCTGGTGGAAACACTCACCTCGCTCCTCTGAGTATGCATCAATGTTCTCCTTGAATGTCTCAAGAAGAGCATCAAGGACATGGACTTTGAGAGACATGCTACTGCCCATTTTACTGTAATTCTTCACCAGATTCTCAACCATCTCTATGCAATTTTTGGCCTTGTGATTGCCCAGAAAGCTCTGAACCACTGCGACAAAGCTGTTCTAAGCCACTTTCTCCTTCCTAGTTAATTTCTTAGGAAATTTCTTGCACTCCAGGATCTTCTTTATTTGTGGTCTGACAAAGACACAAGCTTTAACTCTTGCCTCAGACAGATTAGGGAAAATGTCTTGAAGGTACTTGAAGGCTGCAAACTCCTTATCTAGAACTCTGACAAATTGTTTCATTAGGTCCAATTTGATGTGCAGTGGTGGCATCAGCATCTTCTAGGGATCTAGCAGTGGTTCCTATCTGATGCTGTTTCTCCCCATAGTCTGCTGTGGCCAGTCCCATATTTGGTAGTGCACCTTTATGTCACTGCTGACCCAAAGGAAGAGACAGCAGGGAAACTTGGTAAAACCACCTTGGAGACTCATTACTCATCATACCCATTACTCATCATACTTCAAGGGACCTAGTAAGGTCTTGATGCTGTTGTAATCCTCTTTGAGGTGCAATGAGCCAGTGGAAGAGATGGGTACTTGTTCCCATTATGAAGCAGCACAGCTTTGATGCTCTTGGATGAGCTGTCAATGAAGCGATGACACTCTTTCAGGTTACAGGTGATTCAAATTGCCTCATTGTGGCAGAAGCAGAGCACGTCTTGATGGGTGAAGAAGGTAGAGAAAGCTTGGTAGCACTTCCTCTGATCTGTGACTTGCACACTTTCATCCAACAAGTTCCATTGCTTGAGCCTAGATGTCAAAAGGGCCCCTAAGTTTACTGAGCTTGGAATCAATTTGGAATGTTCTGCAGAAAAGTTAAATTTCAAAATATCAATGTCCTGGTGACAAAAGCAAAGTCTGAGGGGAATGATAGCCATTTTCTATATTTTTTTGTGATATAGGCAATTAAGAAAGAACACTTATTACCCACGAACAATAACAACAAAAAATGTTACTTAGTGTAGTCAAATGAAATTAGAAGTTAGAAACTGACTGGATACATGAAAAAATTAGATGAATATCTAAATGTATGTGTGAATGACAGATGAAAACAATACATCTTTAGGCTGCATACGAAGGGGTTTCGTCAGTCGTAAGGAGGAAGTCATTATGCCATTGTATAGATCCATGGTGAGGCCCCACCTGGAATACTGTGTGCAATTCTGGAGGCCGCATTATCGCAAGGATGTTCTGAGACTGGAGTCGGTGCAAAGAATGGCCACCCGGATGGTCTCGGGACTCAAGGATCTTCCGTACGAAGAACGGCTTGACAAATTACAGCTATACTCGCTCGAGGAGCGCAGAGAGAGGGGAGACATGATCGAGACGTTCAAGTATCTTACGGGCCGCATCGAGGCGGAGGAAGATATCTTCTTTTTCAAGGGTCCCACGACAACAAGAGGGCATCCGTGGAAAATCAGGGGCGGGAAACTACGAGGTGACACCAGGAAATTCTTTTTCACTGAAAGAGTGGTTGATTGCTGGAATAGTCTTCCACTACAGGTGATTGAGGCCAGCAGCATGCATGATTTTAAGGCCAAATGGGATCGCCACATGGGATCTATTCACAGGGCAAAGGTAGGGGAGGGACATTAGGGTGGGCAGACTAGATGGGCCGTGGCCCTTATCTGCCGTCTATTTCTATGTTTCTATGTTTCTATGTGAGAAAATTATAATGAAATAAATAATCCTGTGAAACAGCATGTATGCCCTGATTCTATAAGTGGTGCTTAGTGGCGCCTAGCCGATTTCCACATAGAAATTACATTTTTAAAATTGGGGTGGTAATTGAAAATGCCATTAAAAGCCAGTTAAAAAACAATTAAAAATCAATCAACGTTCACGTGGAAATCGGCATGGCACCTACTGATGCCTAAACCAAGGCGTCTCCCCATGCCTACCTGAAAAGTAGGCATGATTAGGGATGGAGAATAGGCGTAGTATAACTTAGGTGTTGGTAGGTGACTGTGTTAGGTGTCAGGAAATTAGACCAGGAAAATCCTGGCCTAATATACTGGCACCTAACATCATGATGCCTTCTGGAACCTAATCCCCCATTTTACTAAGCAGCGGTAAGTTGTACATACGTTTCAGACACCTAGCATCCTCTAACTCAATTTAGGTGCCACTAGGTGTGATTCTAGAAATGGTATTTAACTTTGAATGATGGTACCATTTTCCTAGGTGCCCACCGATTTAGGCACCATTTATAGAATCAGGGCCAATATACCCAGTTGAAACATGGGTACTTTTATTTTTTTTTAAGAACCAAAAACAGAAGGGAGAAAGTCAGCAGTGATTTTTTCTTCTCAGTTATCTCCTCATATCCTTATCTCCCAGACTCATCCTTTATTAAAATATCTGTCTTTTTGCTTGTTTCTCCTATTTTATTGATTTCTTTCTCTTTACCACCCCTTCACCATCTACTATTTCTATATTTGAGTTACAAAATCAGATTGCTCATCAACTCTGACTCATATCATCTAATCATTTTAGGAGACTTCAGTGTGCACTTTGATGACCCTCATGCTTCACACAAAAAGGACATTCTCATTTTTATACATGACTTCCATCTTACATAGCATATTATTTTACCTATTCATATAGTGGGTCACACTCTGGATGATATCTTCACTTCTATATAATCCTCCATGTTGTTGAACCATTTTTCCATATGTTCACTGCTGTTGATGGATCATTACCTGATACATATTTGTTTACTCTGTTCAGCCTTAATTGTTCCTCTAAAGTGCTTCCATTTGGTCTTCCTTCCTCCTTGTTTGTGTTAGGTGATGAATTACAGATCCAAAAAATAGTAGGTTTTTTGCTAGTCCAACAAGGTCCTCCAGTGTCATTCCCATAGTCATCTTCAATGTATCCAGCCATCTAGTTGCAAGACGGCTTCTTTGCCTGTTTCCTTCAATCTTCCCAAACATAATATCTTTCTCTAATGATCTATCCCTTCTAACAGGGTGACCAAAATAAGACAATCATAACTTCATCATGTGGGCTTCAATGACATAGTCAGTTTAATCTCTCCCAAAATTGATTTATTAGTTCTTCTGACGGTCCATGGAACACATATAACCCTTCTCCAGCACCAAAATTCAAATGAATCAATATTTTTACTGTCTTGCTTCCATAATGTCCAACTTTCACATCCATAATTAACCATCAAGAAAATAAGTGTATGAACAAGTCTGATCTTCATTTTGAGTGTTATTTCTTTTGTCAAGAGCCTTCATTATAGAGCTCTATAACATTCTAAGGCATATTATATTTCTTCACTGCTAGTTGCTTCCTTGTTTACAAAGGAAGCCAAGAGATTAAAACTCTCTACAACTTTATATTCTATCACTTTCAAGTTTAAAATCTTCATCATTTTCATGATCTTCATCTTGTGTTCTGTTCTAATCCCATTGTTTATTTTACTTCCACCAGGTCTCAGAGCAGTGGCGTACCTAGCATATGTGACACCTGGGGCCCATCATTTTTTGCCCCCCCCATCTGTACGAAAAACATGATTTTTAGTAACAAGCCACACGTCACACATGAGTACCTAGGAAAAGGCAACATCTTACATACTGCAGTGAGCAGTACATCAATACACCCATTGTAAAACTAAATAAGCCAGACTAGTACAGATCAATCCTACACCGTCAATCCTAACAGAAAACCATGTCTTTCGAACACACAGAACACAGAAAACACCTTCGCCTAGTATGGAATATGTCATCACAAACTAACCCCTTCCCCTTTTACAAAACTGTAGTGTGGATTTTAGCCACGGTGGTAACAGCTCTGACACTCATAGAATTCTGAGCATCAGAGCTGCTACCACCACGGCTGGTGCTAAAAAACGCTCCACAGTTTTGTATAAGGGGGGATAAAATAGAAATACATAGACAAAGGTTAAATTGAACCAGCAAGAAGCTGGACTCTGCATACAATGCAACACCACAGAAACAGTGATACATGTCTCCTAAAGCAATAAATAAATAGAAAATTTTTGTTCTACCTTTGTCTTCTCTGGTTTCTGCTTTCCTCATCTTCTTGTTACTTTCTTCCTTCCATCCACTATCTGCCATCTTTTTGCCCCTCCCTATATGGCATCTTCTCTCCTTCTATGCCCGTTCCAGAAACTGTATGCCTCCCCCTTCGATCTCTCCTTTCACCCCCATTGGTCTGGCATCTCTCTCCTCTCCTTCCCTCTCCCACACCTCTCTCCTGCAATCCCTTTCTTCCCTCATTTTCCTTTTCAATTTATTTTCTGCATCCATCTAGATTATGTTCTTACTACCCTCTCATCAATTTCCTTTCTTACTGTCTACCTACAGCTCGCCACCTCTTTCCCTCACCCCTTCCAGTATTTCCCTAACTCGGTCCTTTTCCCCCATCATCTGCCCTCTTCTCTCTCCCCACTTCCATCATCTGCCTCTTCTCCCTACTTCCATCATCTGTCCCCTTCTCTCAATCTCTCCATCTACCACAGGCCCATCTTTCTCCCTTCTTCACCTTTCCAATTTTGGCAACAAGATCTGCACCCCCCCCCACGATGACACTTAAGATTGGCAACGAGCCTCCTTCTACCCCTGGCATCAACAGAACTTCAGATCGGCAATGTGGTGTTCGGTCAAAAGTGGAAACAGGAAGCTGAGTCAGAGGGAAGCTATTGACGTGAGCACTAGAGAATGATACAGGGAAAAAATTTGTCCCCGTCACTGTACCATCCCCTTCACTGCCCCATCAGCGTCATCCCATTCACTGCCCCGTCACTGTCCCCGCAGCATCCATACAAGCCTCAGTACTGCAATATTTAGCTTATTCCTTCCTTATAAATCAAAGTTCTGGCTGCTGAACTGGAGAAAGAGATGTTCAGCTGGCAGGGCTTTGTTTATAAATTTTTATCAACACAACTAATACACTACTTTATCCTGAAGCAAAAAAAAAAAAAAAAGAAATAGAATTTTTTTCTACCTTTGTTGCCTGGTTTCTTCATTTCCTTCCATCCACTGTCTCTCTTCTCTCTGCGTCTTCCATTTGCTCTGTTACTGTGCCTCTCCTTTTCTCCCCCCTTCTAAATTGGTCTGGCACCCATCTTCTTTCCTCCACTCCCCCCATAGTCTGGCATCTCTGTCTTCTTCCCTGCCAGCGTCTTCTCCCCACTCTCTCTTCCTCATTTCCCATCAGTGTCTTCTCCCCACTCTCTCTTCCCCATTTCCCTTCAGCATCTTCTTCCCCTCTGTCTTCCCCATGTCCTTTCAGCATCCTTCTTCCCCCGTCTTCCCCATGTCCTTTCAGCATCCTTCTCTACCCCTCTGTCTTTCCCATGTGCTTTCAGCGTCCTTCTCCCTCCTCTGTCTTCTCCATGTGCTTTCAGCATCCTTCTCCCCCCTCTGTTTTACCCATTTCTCTTAAGCGTCTTTTCCTCTCCTTTCCACCTTTCCTCCCTTTCTCCCCTGCCCGACCGACAACAGGCCCAGACCAAAAAACCTCCCTGCCCTATGATCGCGAGTCCAAATTACCTTCTTACAGCAGCCGGAGCATTGTAGTTGCATATGGCTGCCGTAAAGGTTGTCTCTGATGCAACTTCCGGTTGCATCAGAGATGACCTTTACGGCAGCCACACGCAGTTTCAATGCTTCCTCTGCTGTAAGAAGGTAATTTAGACTCGCGGCCATAGGGCAGGAAGGTTTGTTGGACCGGACCTGTGTCAGGCGGGCGGGGGGGTCGGTCGGGCGGGAAGTGCCACAAAGGTAAGAGGACCTGGTTGACTGTGCACCACCCCCCAAGGCTGCCCCCCCCACCCCCTCTTGGTACGCCACTGTCTCAGAGATGGCTATTATAGCTATATTTTCATGTGTTGCAATATTTTCTAACTCTCCCATCTTGTTTATCATTCCTATTTACAACTGTCTCAGCAATTGACATGAATACTTTGCAATCTTTAAAAATTAGTCTGCTTTGTATTTAAGGACATCTGTCTACTCTGGTCACACCTGGTCTACTATAGTATAAATGCTGGAGCCTAAAAGCAGCAGTTAGGTGCATAAATGCAAATAGTCTATAAAGTGCATCCAGGAATAGTCAGAATGTCTCTGACATACCCATGCCTCTCCCACATTAACACCCCCTTAGCATTTGCTTATTATAGAACTTTGATGCTCAGGGCCATATTCAAAATATGATGCCTAAAATGCTGGCTCCTAAAAGGACAGTGCTTAGCGCGATTCTATAAAATGCCTCTGAAGTTATGTGCAGTTTATAGAATCATGCTTAGCGTCCATACGCGTGACTCACATTTAGGCACACCCATTTAGGCCAATAAAATCCAGGCCTTAATGCCTGTGCCTAAGTTGTGCATGGAGCTGGTATATTCTATAATAGTGTGTCTAACATTTAGGATTGCTTATGAACTGCCCTTGCTCCTCCTCTGGTCACGCCCTCTTTTGAGATCACACACACTAGAATTTACAAGTACCACTATATAGGATATTCAAAGAAAGTTGTGTGTGCAAATTCCAATTAGTGCCAATTATTGTCGATTAGCTTGTAAAACAATTAATTTGTACACACAAATCAGCAAGGCACACAGATTTGCGTGCACAACTGTTCACACTATACAGGATCAGGCCTTCAGTATACAGAATAGGAATGTTAGTTATGTGTGCAACTTCTAATCAGTGCTAATTAGTGTTTGTTAACAACATTTGATACTTATCTCTAATTAATTGCCAATTTAGCACCAATTAGCTAATTATGTTTTGCACATTACGCTATATCTTCGATAATTTCACTGGTTGCCATTTGTATATAATAATAATAATAATTTTATTCTTATATATCGCCAAAGCCATAGTAGTTTGAGGCGGTTCACAATAAGAAGAGCTGGACAATCAGCGAAGATAGGTACAAAGAAGGTTTTAAAGTACATGAAGCGGATACAGGAATAAGAGAGCAGGAGCCTGCTGCAAACAATCAGCGAGAGTGGGGCACTGGACAGACATCAATTCCAGTAGGCTGAGAGCAGAGCGGAAATGAGAGATCGTGGTAAAAATCAGATGGAGTAAAGCGATAGGGCAAAGGGAGCAATTAGGATACAAATCGGTTGAACAAGTTTGTTTTTACTAGTTTTCTAAAACTTAGATAGGAGGAAGAGTGCGTTATTAAAATGCTCAGCCAGTTGTTCATTTGGTCTGCTTGGAAAGCAAGTGTTCTGTCTAGGTATCTTTTGTATTGGCAGGCCTTTATTGATGGATGGGTGAACATATGGACTCTGCGTGTAGATCTGCTGGGGCAGTCCAAGTTGAAATGTGCTACCAGGTATGTGGGGGCCGAGCCAAGTAAAGATTTAAAACAAAGATAGGCAAATTTGAACAAGACTCTTGCCTCCAGGGGCAACCAATGAAATTTTTGGTAATAGGGGGTTATGTGGTCCCATTTTTTAATGCCAAAAATCAGTCAGACGGCTGAGTTTTGGATGATTTGAAGTCTTTGAATAGTTTTCTTGAAAGATCCCAGATAAATGATGTTGCAGTAGTCGAGTAAGTTTAGTATGGAGGCTTGCACCAATAAACGGAATGAAGTCGCATCGAAGTACTTTCTGATGGTTCTTAGTTTCCATAGAGTCGAGAAGCCTTTTTTAATCACTAGCTCAGTGTGCGCTTCAAGAGTAAGGTGACGGTCTAGGGTAACTCCCAGAATTTTTATGGAGTTGACAATAGGATAGACTTGACCATTCAAGGAAATTGAAGACTTTGAGTTTATCATTTGGGCTATCTAGGAAGAATTTGTTTTTTTCTGAGTTGAGTTTCAGTTTGAATTGGGCCATCCATTGATCCATTGATTTAGAATCCAATACAAAGCAATTATAATCTGTCACCAATTTCTATATGGCATGATTCCAGAATTCTTTAAGAGTAAGATGTCTAGTTATCAACCAACAAGATCAATGCATTTGGAGAAGTCTGCACTGTTGAAAACAAATATCAACCCAAAATATGCGGAAACCAATGCAATGACCTTTTCATGTGCAGGGCTAAAACTATGGAATGCCCTTGTTGGCCAAATTCGGAAATGCAGTGACAGGAGTTCATTTAGAAAACTGCTAAAAACACAATTATTTGTTGATGCATTTCTGAGTATTGACTTTTGTTAGAAATAATGCTGTTTCTACTTGTCCTGATTTGTTTTAACATTTTATTTATGTAACCATTTTGTAAACCGTTTTGATATAAAATGGTATAGAAATTTTTAAAATAAATAATAAATAAATAAATATTACTGACCCTATTATATAACTGGGCACACAATTGTGCACCTAACTTTACGTGCCATTAATAGAATGGGAGAGTATGTGCATATCCCTTTAATTCTGTAAATGGTGACTAGAGTTGTGTGTGCAAATTTGGCCACATGGCCAAACTGCATGCACAAATTAATTGTTTAGGCCCTCTTTTATCAAGCCCCTGCTGCTTTGGGAAATGCTCCAATGCTCATTCAATTCCTTTGAGCATCGGAGCGTTTACTGAATGGCCCACATGAAAATGCTCGATAAAAGGGGCTTTAATGAGCAAATAGGCACTGATAATAGGCCACTAACAAGCAATTATCTGTGCCAATTGGCACTAATTAGAATTTAAGTGCTTAACCTTCTAAGTGTATTCTATAAAGTGGTGCATGTAAATTCTAAGGCTGAGGTCTGAAAAGGGGGTGTGGCCATGGAATGGGCATGGGCAGGCTATGTGCACTGCTAGAGCATATGCCTGATTTGTGCATAATTTAGGTGTGGCATTTAAATCAGGTTTTAGTTGGCCTAAATGGTCACGCCTAAACTTAATCAAGGTGCTAACTATAGATTCAGTTTATAGAATACCACTAAGTGCATTTTTTCCCACACCAATTTTTATGGCATTATATATAGAATCTGGCCCACAGTGTACACTCTTAATAGCATTTGTTTGGTAATGATAAAAAAAGAACACAA
Source organism: Geotrypetes seraphini (assembly GCF_902459505.1). NCBI lineage: Eukaryota > Metazoa > Chordata > Amphibia > Gymnophiona > Dermophiidae > Geotrypetes > Geotrypetes seraphini. The sequence goes on along the minus strand of NC_047084.1, from coordinate 531,861,805 downwards.
AAATGAAATTTTGGGGGGTGCCCATTCCTGAGCAGGCTGCTTTTCCCTGGTACTATTAAAAGACCCATAGGCACCTATGTGGCTTTATAAAATAGGTTAAAAATAGGTGCCCATTTGTCCTTCCTTTCAACAACATTTTATAAAATTACTCTCTGTATGACAGGCTAGTAGTAGTGAACAGAAGTATATTTTTGCATGCATTTAATCTGAAAACTATAGTGTCAGTCAATTACATTTTGACAGGTACCTCTCATTAACTCCATTCTTCCCTAGTGATGTCAGGGTAAGTGACTCTTTCCATCTCTGTGCAATGATGTCCGTGACACCAGTCAGATGCATAGCATTATTCTTAAGAAGTACCAGCGCATAAGACTAATCGATAACTGTTCAGCACTATTGGGAGAGTTAGTTTAGTTAAATAAAAGCTAGACCCTGCTATGCAGACCCTGCAGATCAGATCAGATCTACAGGTAGATCCAATTACTAAAACAAATAGGTTTACACATGGAATAAGTTCTCTGAGTTCATTAGAAGTCTAACAGTTTGGCTCAAGCAGAAAACCTGTGTTTCATCAGAGCACGTGTAATGGATTGGCAAAAAAAAAAAAAAAAATGACTGAAAACAGAAAGGCCTGTCATTTACATTGTACCTAAATTTTATAAAAACAAAGTCCATATGGATTTATATGGTGACAGGCAGTCAAGAGTATTGAATTTACTAAAAACTAAGGAAGTTGAAGAAAAAATAATATTTGCTTTTTCTCTTAGTGCAGTCCAACAATGAATGGCTCCTATTCAACATGAAATTTTTCCTGAAGGTCAAACATGTGTGAAGGCCCCTTGTTTAGCAAAGCAATATGTGAGTTATAATTTTGCCATAGAATTTTAATTAGTATCTAGCAACAGAAATGCCACAGAATGTTATTGATACTGGAAACCAGTGAAACCCTAGGTAGGTCATAGAAGTTCTCTAAGGGCGCTTGTTTTGTGGACAGAGAGTCATCAGGGAGTCAAGGGGGTCATGAATGGATTTGAAGGGGATCGTCTGGGAAGGTAGGAACATGGACTCTGGAGGCAGAATTATTGAATGGAGAGAAAGGAGGCATTATTTTCTACAAATGCAGTAGTATATTAAAACTCTAGACCCAATTAGAATCAATCCATTTCTAAATACAGACATTGAAAAACTGTTCTTTTCAGCCCTGGAAATATACCACAACTAATTATTAACTTCCAAAATACTTTTAAGCAATACAGTTCTGCCAGGAGTACTTTCTTGAAAAGTGAGAAGCACAGACTAAGCTCCTCTTGTATTTCAGACAGCAAGATCCAGTCAAGGAGTTATTTCAGCACCTGCAACCTGCATGAGCAATTGGGAAATCTAGGCCAACATGCATAGCCTTCTGTGCGTTTATGTTGATCACTTGTATATGAAACCAGTTGAAATGTACATCAATTATGACAGTTCTATAAATGGTGAATTTCTAAAAAAAGCTGCATGCAATAAGCCACATTTTAAATAGTGATGGTTTCCACATGTAAGTGGTGATTACATACACATGTACTGTACGCCCTTGCAGATATTTATCCCCCCCCCCCAAAAAAAAAAAAGGTTCTGCTTCAAAAGAGAAATCTTGCTCCTGAAGAGATGGAATTGATGGCAATGCAAAAAATAAACACTGGATGTGCAGGTGCTAAAGTCAGTGCATACACAAAGCAAGAGATATGGGGGGTGGGGAGTTGGAACAAAGATGCCACAAGGTACATTCTATTGATTCAATAATGGAGATGCTGAGAATCTGAAGAAATGGTAGAGGGACAAGAGATGCAAGATCAAGGCAAAATCACACAGAATCACACAAAAATCAATCTGATCAAGAGTTCATATCCCATGCTTATCTCATGAATCAGGCCACCATCAGAATGGGTAGCATGCTGTATACCTTCTGCCCTATGGAAGGATCATTTAATAGATAGAAATGGTTTACAGTCCTATATGGGACTAGCTCTGGCTTTAAGTATTCTGCCCTAGTCAGCACCAGAGGCTTTCATGGCTACTATGACAGTGTTTTGTGCATGCACTAGAGAACGACAGTATCTGTTTGTAGCTCCTTCTATGGTCATACTGGGAATATATTAGTTTTGAGTCAGTAGCTTGCATGATCTCCGACTATATTCCTTTCAGGCCAGAGAAAATGTTTTCATTATCCTGTGGAATGGCTCTGCCTTTTCATGAGTTTCTCCATGAGCTTCCAAATAAGCATGTTCCTAGAGCCAGACTTTGGAAACAGTGCAACAAACTGCAGAGTCCTCTAAGTGTGACAATGTGACAGAGACTTTATAGAGCAAAGACCAACCAGCTCATCATGGCAAACGACTCCTATACAACAGAATGAAAGCCTCCTAGCACAGCAGTGCAAGAAAGAAAAATATTTGATTGTGTGAGACCTAGGGCTCCTTTTACAAAGGTGCGCTAGCGTATTTAACGCATGCACCGGATTAGCGCATGCTATAGCGCGCGCTAGCTGAAAATCTACCGCCTGCTCAAAAGGAGGTGGTAGCGGCTAGCGCGGGGAGCAATTTAGCGTGTGCTATTCCGCGCATTAAGGCCCTAGCGCGACTTTGTAAAAGGAGCCCCTATAGGCTATAGAGATAAGCAGGCTAGTAAAGAAAAGAAAGAAAAAACCAAGCAAACAAATAAATAACCAACAAAACAGTATGTTCAAACTGAGGCTGATGTAAGACATCAGAAAGCTGTTGGAAATGTAGCAGGTTTTTTTGGGATGAGATCAAAGAGATGAAAACACAGCTGCAGCTACAACTCTTACAGTGTTCAATTAGGCTAAAATGCTTGCAACTCTGTACGGCCTCTTCCAGCAGCATTTCTTTTCAGCATAGTAACCCACACTCTTTGACCACTCTCCTGTATAAGAAATTGCTTTCAGGACATCTGGGCCTTCCTGCACAACCAGCATATGAGGTGTGATTTTTTTTTTTAAATGTGGTGAATGCTTTAAAAAAAGTAAGACATATTGCTATTAATCCCCCTCAAAATACCCCCTCCCCTTGCTTCGAACACACTTATCCCATTATTCTTGCTACATCCTGAAGCAATTATGGAAGTCCTCTTAATGTCCTGAATCAATTCAAAACGGCAATGATCTTTCCATTGTAGGCTGTCCAGTTGAGGAGATTAATATTTGCTTACCAATTTTTGTGATTTGGTTGAATCAATTCAAAACATTTACCTTTCATGGTCATTTTGACTTTGGGGAAGAGCCAGAAGTCGCATGGTGCCAGATCCAGTGAATAAGGTGGATGAGGACACACCATAAAATTTTTATTTGATAGAAATTGCCATAGCAGAAGCAGTGTGACATGGAGCGTTGTCATGATGGAGGATGGAACCATGTGCCTATTTTTCTTGTTCAAATCTGTTGTTAAAATGTTTTGAATGTAACCATAAGAGATCTTCAGATCCTCAGAAATTTCCCTAATAGTCCCTGTTTGATCAAATCATTTTGCATACTCTTTCAACATTCTCTTGGGTTTTTGATGCGGTAGAACATCCCAATCTCTCCTCATCTGCAACCAATTCACAACCATTATGAAATCACATGAACCACTTGTAAACCGTCTTCATGGTCACTGCAGCATCACTGTAAACTAATTTTAACATTTTGATGTTTCTTTAGCATTTTTTTGCAGTTTGAAACAAAATTTAATGTTCATGCGTTGTTCATGATCCATGATTTGCATCATACCTTAAAACACACCTTCTCCCAACCGTAGTTCACAAACAATTGACTGCACCAAACAAGTTGAAACTTGTCACATACCGTTTCCCATATTGAAAATCCCTGCCTTTCCATTGAATGGCGCTTGGCAGCAGTATTCACTGCATTTTTTGATTATAGGTATCAGCATTTAATGTGGAGACCTGTGATTTGCTCCAGGGTTGCTTCTGTCATACCCTGTGGCCAAAGCCATACGCATTATACTTTACCTTATTACCTTGGGCATTAAGCTACGTTCCACTTGTGTCTGTGATATTAGCCAGTTACAAGGCATGGAAGTAATATGCATTCTGATTTATACAGCTGCCTTTTCTTCTATATTGCTGCTGCTATGGTATATCCATTTTAGAAACTGGAACCCTTGGATTTCCCTCCATTTTGAGCAGTAAGCTGTGGATTTAGAACATCTGTTTAACTGATATGCCATAGGTTCCATCATAGTGTGGGAATAACTTTGCCAATAATTTATTATACTTCTTGTATGAAAGACGGTTAAGCGCTCTGTAGCAACACGGAACCATTGCTGCTTGTGATGTGTAGATTGCATGTGCATGTTATTTTTTAGCATGCAGTAAAGATCTCCATGAATGCTTCCTCTTGAATCACTGATGACACTCTTTTGTAGCAAAACTCCATCGCCAGTGCCACAGTGACATACAAAGATGGACACTTATTTGCATTTCCTTAGAAAGACAAATAGACAAACAGACTAATAGTAAGAGCAAAATCAGACATAGAAAAGAGGGTCTAAGGGAGAGGGAAAGCAATAAACAGATACTCTTGGGGGAATTCTGCACCGTTGGCATTATAGAATTTGTACAAAATTCCTCACCTCTGCAGAACATACAGAATTCCATACTTGCTCTGCAGAATTCTACAAAATCCCTGGCATCGGCTGTTCTTCTCAAGCTCTCATGAAAATGCTACTCACAACCCTAGTTGTTTAAATAAGGGTGCAATTGCACTATGTCCCAATTCTTCCTTATAATTTTGGATATTTCTGATCCTTGAGAGGAAAATCTTACTACCAAGTCTGTGCACTATCAGTTTTTTTTTACATTTATGGTCAGTAGACAACAATAATTCTCTATTTTTTGCATCTTGCTCATCTATATGCATTGTGCAATAACACCCTATGTTTAACAAGTGAGGTTGAAAGTGACATTTTAATGCTAGTGAGCTCATTAGCATAAGACTTTTGGTCACTGTTTCTGTGCATGGTAAAGCAGTGGCTGAAAGCCTCTGTGCATTAGCAGCAAAAAAAAAAAAAATTAGACTGGCTAAAACCAGTCTAAATGAAATGTTGCAAACTGGTATGCTTTGTGCATTGGGGCCTACAGTCATTATAATATATAAAAATAATATATTTCAATTTTCTTTAAGCATGAAAAATAGAACTGCATTTTGAATGCCTAGTTCCCCCTTAGCAGCCAAAATACCCCTCTCATTTGCTTGCTGCTCTATTATTTATTCATCTTCCCAAAATAGCCCAAACGGGTTACATGCATAAGTTAACAATACAATAGTTGGAGTAAGGACTACAAATAAGGATAAGACTTATAATATAATTTAGGCACAGTGTGAGCTAGCAATAAGACAGGTGGAGTGAGGACTTCAATTAAAGATGGTTCTACGTATTTTAACAGCAGAGGCACACAGACTTCTTACGGTAATAGAACAGTTTCTAAACTCAGTGTGAGAAATCTAACATTTGAGTTGGGTCTTATATTAGTAGCGAGTTAATTGTAACTATTCTTTATTAGTCATAGGGGAGGGTTCCCGAGATAGCATAAAAGTAGATCTAGTCAAAAGTTAGTTTAGGGATACGAGTTATCCTTGTGTGTGATAATTAAGTAAAAAGATGGGGTTTTTTTTACCGCTTTCCTGAAGTTGAATAATCCTGCCAGTGATCTGATGGTTGGTGTGATTTCATTAGTAAAGGCCATAACCTTATTTGAATTGTGTATTTATTGTTACTGTGAATGAATTTATTTTACACTTAATGTAATTTTGAAACTGAATAAAGAATTTACAAAAAAAAAAAAAAAAAAGAAAAGGCCATAACACCTGAAGTTGTCACTTTTTCTTAAGGGGTGGGAGGGAGACAGTAACCACTGGGTGATAAAGGAGGTTTCATGCCTTCATCCCTGCAGTGGTCAGCTGCTCAACCAGGGTATTTTTATTTTTATTTTTTGGTTCCCTGGATGTGATTGAAACAAGTTTAGATTTAAAAAAAACCCTCCTTCTTCATTGCCTAGGACATTTCTTCCTGTTACATTATTGCTGAAAGACACCCTCATCTTGAGCCCACTCTAGTACCACCTAAAACATCCCTCCAACACGCCCCCTTGCTATTTGGATGAAGTGCGGTGAGTTCTGTCTTTTGAAAGTAGCAATTTCAACATTTTCGGCAGATGGCCATTTCTTGGGCATTTTGAGACATTCGTCTGCTTTGAAAATAAGTGCCTGTTTCAGCACTGTTTTGCAGGTTTCAGCATCTGTCTAAAGAGCTCTGACCAGAGTAGGAGTACTTTTATTACTAGGCATGTGTCAAGATGACAAGACTTCCTCTTCCATCCCATTAGAATTGCAGCAGCAGCAGCAGCAGCAGCAGCACAGTTCACAGGGCATTGAAGCCACCGCAGAGGCCTGCTCCCTGGCAGTGTGAGATGAAACATCTGGCATCTGCTCACTTGCTCACTCTCCATGCCTTTTCTGGACCGTCTTATCAGCTGTGGATATGAAGAGGTTACAGCAGTAAGACATTGGGGAAGGCAAAGGAAGCTAGAGGAAGGGATGGGATGGGGAATAATATTAATAACTTTATTTTTGTATGCCGCAGTACCATAGCAGTTCAGAGCGGTTAAAAGAGGAAGAGACTGTACATTTACAGCAATGTTACATATAAGACAGTGATGTTGCGTACAAGATAATAGTGTTACAAAGAAGACATTCAGTTGAACTTGGAATTCAGTTTAACTTGGGCGTTCAGATTAACTTAACATGTCGGGAGAAGTCAGGTAAATCCGGAGGCATATCAGAAATCAAGACAGGGATGCAAGGTAGGGGGAGTAGAGAAATTTATCAAAGAGATAGGTTTTGATTGATTTCCTGAAAGTTTGGTAGGAGGGTGAATTAGAGATGAGGGTGGTTAGGCATTTATTCCATTTGCCTGCTTGGAATGCTAGAGATCTATCAAGGAAACTCTTGTAGATACAGCCCTTTAGGGATGGGAAGACAAACAGGTAGGCATTTCGTGTGCGAGTGAGGCCTGAAAGTTCAAAGTGTTCTGACAGGTAGATTGGGGAAGAGCCTGTTAAGGTTTTGAAGCAGAGGCAAGCAAATTTGAAGATGATCCTTGCCTCCATTAGAAGCCAGTGCAATTTTTTGAGATTGTAAATGAGGCGAATGGTAGCATTTTGTACAATTCTCAGGCGTTTGATGGTTTTCTTAAAGGATCCCAGGTATATAATGTTGCAATAGTCTAAGATGTTTAAGATTAGTGATTGGGCCAACAGTCGAAAGGAGAGGAAGTCAAAGTAGCGTTTGATGGTACGAAGCACAACGGCAAAATTATTCACAGAAAAGTTATTTATTTAGTAAACTCAAGGTACATTAAAAAAAAAAGAAAGAAAATAAGTGCCTAAATGTACAACTCCATTTGACCTTTAGACCTTTAGAATTTGAAGTGAAAGAAGAAAAATAAACCCATAAGGAAAGGCTAGATAAATGGAAGATTGGGAGAAAAAAACACCTGAAAAAGGGTATTGAAAAACAAAGGTAGAAATAAGAATTGAAGATTGATAAATACAAGGGGGTGCTGAAAGGTTTTCAGCCCAACTAAGAGAATGACGTGCATATGATTCAATCAATGATCTGAAACAATGTCCAAAAGCATACTGTAGAATTTTGTTTCTGCAAATTGTCACTTAACAAAATAAGATAACACTCTTCTCAGCTACACAGGCAAAATAATGCTCAGAATTTAGGAAGTTGGTTGATTGGGCTGAGAACTTTTCAGCATGACCTCGTTAAAATGGCAGAAGGAGAGAAAGTTTACACTGTCTCCCTCCTATAGTCAACACATTTTGATCTAAGGGGGAGGAGCAAAAGTAAACATTCTCCACTATTCTGACCTCCCTATTGTCCTTACCCATCCCTCCACCAAAGTTAAGCATACAAACAGAAACATGATGGCAGATAAAGGCCAAATGGCCCATCTAATCTGCCCATCCACAGTAACCATTATCTCTTTCTCTCTCTGCCTATGTGACAGTTTCTCTCTTTGCCTATGTGACAATTTCAAAATGATTAGAAACTGTTTTCTAAAGTCTCTGAGCATAGTTGCCTCTACTCTTCCCTTAGTGTGCACAGGCTGTACATTTTGGATACAATTCTATTATTGTTTTTAGCTGCATAAGGGATTACTATTTTAATGGGCCAGAATAATAGCCTATCTAAAGTATTAGCCAATAACATTTTCACAGACCTAGAACTCCAAGGCTTAAATCCCAGTAAGGCTGAATCAGCCTTTCATGTTTCCAGGCTAGACAAAACAAGTCAGAGTTGCAAAAAAGAAAATAGTTTCTCCATTTATTTCCAAAAGTTCTTTGGCTGTTAAGGTCTACACATAACTTGTACAGGCACAAGTATATTAAAAAAACATATGTGCATCATCCATATAAACTTCCTTTATAAAATGGCATTTTTATTTAATGTTATAAAATTCTCAGCTATGAAAAAGGTTAGTAATAAAGCCATTGACAACCATAGATCTGGTTCCTCTAGGCCAGCGATGGTGAACCTATGGCACGCGTGCCAACTGTGGCACGCGAAGGCCTTGCAGCTGGCACGCGCAGGGCCGCCATCAGGGCAGTACTACCAGGGGGTGCACAGGAGAGAGAGCTGAACGGGGACGATGGGGGACCCGCGGGGTTAAATGTCTCCCAGCCCATCTTAGCAACTTTCTCAGCAAAATGTAGCTCGAGCCGCGAGGCTCGTCTTCTACTCCGACTGCCCTGCCGCTCACACAGCCGATCGGAAATCTTCCCCGACGTCAGCGCTGACGTCGGAGGGAGGGCTTAAGCAAAGCCCGCCCTCCGACATCAGCGCTGACATCGGGGAAGACTTCTGGTTGGCTATGTGTGCGCGGCGGGACAGGCAGGAAATAGAAGGCAAGCCTACGCGGCTCGAGCTACATTTTGCTGAGAAAGTTGCTAAGATGGGCTGGGAGACAAAAGGGGGAGGGAGTGCGTTTTGGACACAAGGCATGAACTTGGGAGAAAGGAAGGGAGGGAACGAGATGCTGAGGTGGGGGAGGGAATGGGTTTTTGGACACAGAAAGCATGAACTTGGGAGAGAGGAAAGGAGGGAAAGAGATGCTGAGGTGGGGGAGGGAATGGGTTTTTGCACACAGAAAGCATGAACTTGGGAGAGAGGAAAGGAGGGAAAGAGATGCTGAGGTGGGGGAGGGAATGGGTTTTTGCACACAGAAGGCATGGACTTGGGAGAGAGGAAGGGAGGGAAAGAGATGCTGAGGTGGGGGAGGGAATGGGTTTTTGGACACAAGGCATGAACTTGGGAGAAAGGAAGGGAGGGAAAGAGATGCTGAGGTGGGGGATGGAATGGGTTTTTGGACACAGAAAGCATGAACTTGGGAGAGAGGAAAGGAGGGAAAGAGATGCTGAGTTGGGGGAGGGAATGGGTTTTTGGACACAGAAGGCATGAACTTGGGAGAGAGGAAGGGAGGGAAAGAGATGCTGAGGTGGGGGATGGAATGGGTTTTTGGACACAGAAAGCATGAACTTGGGAGAGAGGAAAGGAGGGAAAGAGATGCTGAGGTGGGGGAGGGAATGGGTTTTTGGACACAGAAGGCATGAACTTGGGAGAGAGGAAGGGAGGGAAATAGATGCTGAGGTGGGGGAGGGAATGGGTTTTTGGACACATGGCATGAACTTGGGAGAGAGGAAGGGAGGGAAAGAGATGCTGAGGTGGGGGAGGGAATGGGTTTTTGGACACAAGGCATGGACTTGGGAGAGAGGAAGGGAGGGAAATAGATGCTGAGGTGGGGAGGGAATGTGTTTTTGGACACAGAAGGCATGGACTTGGGAGAGAGGAAGGGAGGGAAAGAGATGCTGAGGTGGGGGAGGGAATGTGTTTTTGGACACAGAAGGCAAGGACTTGGGAGAGAGGAAGGGAGGGAAAGAGATGGTTGTGTACATGGGGAATAGAAGAAAGGAGAATTTTTGGTTATAGGGAGGGAGTAAGGTACAGACAGTGGCATACCAAGGTGGGGGTGGGGGCGGTCTGCCCCGGTTTTACACCCCAAGGGGGTACACAGCTGGCCACCCTCCAGTGTTCTCCCTAGGCTGGCAAACTGCATCTCTTTAGCCACTTGAGTGCCACCGCCGCCATTGGGAACAGGCCGGTGCCAAGTTCTCCCTGCTTTTCCCTGTGGGGCCAACCAACTCTCGCCACCCACGTCAATTCTGATGTCGGAGAGGACGTTCTGGGCCAGCCAATCGCTGCCTGGCTGGCCCAGAACGTCCTCTCCAATGTTAAAATTGACGTCGAGTGGCGAGAGTTGGTCGGCCCCGTGGGGAAGTGAAGCAGGGCGAACTCGGCACCAGCCTGTTCCCGATAGCGGCAGTGGCAGCCTATTCCCCAGTGGCAGTGGCAGCATTTTCCCAATGGTGGTGGCATAGGGGAGGGCAAGGAGAAAGAAAGAAAGGGGGGACAGGGAGCCAAAAAAAAAAAAAAGAAAGAGGGCTGGGTGAAACAAAGAAAAATGGGGCACGGAGAGAGAGAGAAAGACAGACATACAGAATGAAAGGGGGTATGGAGAGAGAGAAAAAGAAAGAAGGGGGCAGGGTGAAACAAAGAAAAAGTTTGGGGAGGGAATGAGGTCTGGAGGAGAGAAAGCATACAGGAGGCTGAAAAAAGGGAAGAAATATTGGATGCACAGTCAGAAGAATAAAGTGCAACCAGAGACTGATGAAATTACCAAAGGTAGGAAAATGATTTTATTTTCAATTTAGTGATCAAAATGTGTCCGTTTTGAGAATTTATATATGCTGTCTATATTTTGCACTATGGCTCCCTTTTACTAAACCGCAATAGCGTTTTTTAGCGCAGGGAGCCTATGAGCTTCAAGAGCAGAGTGGGGCATTCAGCGCAGGTCCCTGCGCTAAAAACCGCTATCGCGGTTTAGTAAAAAGGGAGGGGGAATATTTGTCTATTTTTGTATAGTTGTTACTGAGGTGACATTGCATAAAGTCATCTGCCTTGACCTCTTTGAAAACCCACGGAATATAAATGATAATTAACATTTTCTCTGCGTACAGCGTGCTTTGTGTTTTTAAAATTTTATTGTTGGTAGATCATTTTGACTTGGTCACAAAGGTAAGGGGGAGGGAGGGGAGCTGCTGAAAGAGTCTACCTTGACGTGGTTGCAGGCTTACAAATCTTTTGGTCAAAGAGTGCGGTGACAGAGAAAAGTATGTGTGTATTCGGCCCATGAATGAAATCATTAAAACATTATAAATTGCCAATAAATTGAAATGAAAACCAAAGGATTGTGAATCAAATTGATTCTCTGACAATACAAAGATTTCAACTTTTAAAAATGATGTTACATAGTTCAGGCAACTTTATAAAGAGTTTTTAGATACTAAAATCTTGTTATTAAGGTTTAATTGACGTGCTGGCACTTTGAGGAAATTCTTTGGTTTTGTGCGGCAGTTTGGGCACTCGGGCTCAAAAAGGTTAGCCATCACTGCTCTAGGCAGACCATACAATTAGGATTACTGGTGGATTTTGGAAGTTGAAAATGCCACTGAAATATCTCTTTTCACAAACAAAATTTTCATTATGATATGATTTTATGAGGGCTCATAAGTGGAAGCAGGGTCTTGGGACTTGAACCTGCAGATTTTACTGGCTTTAGACCAAAGGATCTCCTTGGGAGCACTTTTTAGCATTCTAATAGGCAGGGTCAATAGAAAGTTATGAGTTTTATTAAAAATAAAAGACAATTATGAAATTAATAGTCTTCAATGCATATTTTTAATTTTCTGAATTAATATTTTATCTTGTACTCTTCTTTCACCAACTTAATTTTTAATTTTTTCCAAATTAATTTTTAATTTTTCTTTTTGCATCTCCTTTTTAAATGCAACTTCCTGTGCACAGGACCATGCTGAAAGAACAGGGGCAGCAGAAAGTAGCGCATCTTTAGTGCTGCCTGCAACTTGTTAGTTTTCCAGGACCAGAAGTGAGGAAGGTATGCCACTGGATCCGGAAGTGGGATGAAATGGAGGATGGGAATGCTGCCGAACTTGGGGGGAGGGAGCGAGGGGACAGATATCAGACACACGGTGGGGAAACAAGGCGAGGCAAGGCCAGATCAGTCCACACCCATGGGATAGGGCGAGAGGAAGAGATGCCAGACATTCAGGGGTGGGGAGATGACAGATCCAGAAGATGGGGTGAGATATTGGTGTAGATTAGGAGAGTGTGGCGCAGTGGTTAAAGCTACAGCCTCAGCATCCTGGGGTTGTGGGTTCAAACCCACGCTGCTCCTTGTGACCCTGGGCAAGTCACTTAATCCCCCCATTGCCCCTGGTACATTAGATAGATTGTGAGCTCACCGGGACAGACAGGGAAAATGCTTGAGTACCTGAATAAATGCATATAAACCGTTCTGAGCTCCCCTGGGAGAACGGTATAGAAAATTAAATAAATTAAAATTAGGCCAATTAATCAAGTTGTGAGTGCAAATTCGCTGTGCACATTAATTTACGTGCAACTTAAGGCACCATATGCAGAATTTGAGGGGTAAGCGCCAATAGGTTAACAATTGAAGCTTTCTTGACCTCCAAAACTAGGTTTCTGGTTATAAAATTATCTAATGGTCTAAGAACTTGAGAAACTGGATTCAGTTCCCACAGCAGTTCCCTGTGATCTCGGCAAGTCAGCTAACCCTCCATTGCCTAAGGTACAAGTCTTACCCCCTCTTCTATTAGACTGCGCTAGCAGTTTTTAGCACAGAGAGCCACGCTGAATGGCCTGCGCTGCTCCCGACGCTCATAGGAACCCTATCCCCCTCTTTTACTAAGCTGCGCTAACTGATTAGCGTGCACTAATTGAATTAGTGCGCGCTATATGCTAACGCATCCATAGACTAACATGCCCGTGTTAGCATTTAGCGCACGCTAAATCAATTAGCGCAGGCTAATCGGTTAGCGCATGCTAAATCAATTAGTGCAGTTTCATCGGTTAGCGCACCTTAGTAAAAGAGGGCCTATGAGCGTCGGGAGCAGCGCAGGCCATTCAGTGCAGCTCCCCACGCTAGAAACTTCTAGCATAGTTTAATAGTAGAGGCCCTTATACTATAGTATAAGCCCACCAGGGACAGGGAAGGTACCTGCACATAATATATGTAAACTGCTTTGGTCATATCACAGAAAGGTGTTATTTCAAAACCAAGACCAATAGTAGCTTGCTTCCAGTTCACCAAAGAACACCTACACCATTAGAAAATATTTTTTTTAGATAAATAAGTCAATAATCACAATAACAAATGTTTGGTATGGTAAAAAAAAAGACCTGTCACTGCCTTCCAAAGAACCTCATCCCTCCTGTCAAGTCTGGGGCTACTCTGTTGGATCGGGACCTGAATGGTTTGCCATCGTTGATGGAATTATAAATTCTAGATGAGAATGTCAGGTCATCCATCCATAAACTGAAGATGAGCCAGAAATGGATCATGCAATAAGACAATGACACTAAACATTCAAGTAAATTTTAGTACAGAATGGCAGCAGCAGCAGAAGAAAAGATTTTGTGTTTCGGATTGGCTAAGTTAAAACTTCTAACTTAAATCTTATTGAAATGTTGTGGCAAGGTCTGAAGCAAGCTGTTCAGGCAAAGAAGTCCTTAAATGCCACAGAGCTGAATCAGCCCTATGTGGATGAATGGACCAAAATTCCTCCAGGGTGATGCAAGAGACCAATCATCAGTTACAGGAAATATTTAGATGTTATTTAGTTATTGCAGTTCAAGTATGAGTGGCTAGTTACTGAATGAAGGATAAATACTGTAGATTTTTTTTCATGCAGGCATGTGTGAAGGCCCATCTTATGTAGAACATTGAGACTGGAATTGAAACACCCAGAGCAGGACATGATCAGTTCCACTGGTATTTTACAAAAGACTCTGATACGGGTGGAGCTTTTGGTAAAATATGCATAAGAATGTACAGGAGTGCATGTGCATTTGCTAGTACACACAGTAGAATTAGCCATTTAGAGAAAATGAAAAACATGAACCAATCTGCAATCCATGTGAAAGTGACAGAACTTCCTTGTGGAAGTGGCAATTTAGCTGTGATGGTCTCATTTACAACTGCCTCCGTGTTTATCACTAGAGGTTGGTTGTTGGGTCTGAGCTTTTCACACATATATATTTAAATATTTATAAGTATATATATTTTTTCAAAGGTAATTAAGGATGTGTTACCAATGAAGATCACCTGAATTTATTTATTTATTTTTCTATTTATATTAATTTAGCAATGTCTACATATAAGTAGCCACACTAAAACAGGGGAAACAAATCCACAAAAATCAAACAAGCAAGAGCAAAAGTGGAAATGTCCAATCAGAATGGTGCACAAAAAGTATCTTTCAACTCATCTGATAAATCCAAATGTCTTTATTCATCCAAATTAACTCATTCATCCAAAGTAACTCAATGACTCGACATGATCATGTTTTGGCCACCCAGCCTGCATCAGGAGTCTTAGGAGTCTTTGGGTATCAATTGCAAGGTCGTGTTGGTTTGTAGAGTCACAAGATTCGGAGCAACGTTTTGTTCGTTGTGTTTTAGAGCATATTTATCCAATTGATACCCAAAGACTCCTAAGACTCCTGATGCAGGCCAGGTGGCCGAAACATGATCATGTCGAGTCATTGAGTTACTTTGGATGAATGAGTTAATTTGGATGAATAAAGACATTTGGATTTATCAGATGAGTTGAAAGACACTTTTTGTGCACCATTCTGATTGGACATTTCCACTTTTGCTCTTGCTTACATATAAGTAGCACCACTTTCTGTAAAAAAGTATTTCCTTAGATCACTCCTGAGCCTATCACCTCTTAACTTCATCCTATGCCCACTCATTGTAGAGTTTCCTTTCAAATGAAAGAAATTTGACTCATGCTCATTTACATTGTG
This sequence comes from Geotrypetes seraphini, assembly GCF_902459505.1. NCBI lineage: Eukaryota > Metazoa > Chordata > Amphibia > Gymnophiona > Dermophiidae > Geotrypetes > Geotrypetes seraphini. The sequence continues at coordinate 531,846,772 of NC_047084.1, read as the reverse complement.
TAGGTATTTAAACATCGCTATCATATCTCCCCTCTCCCGCCTTTCTTCCAAAGTATATATAATAATAATAATAATAATAACTTTATTCTTATATACCGCCAACAATCTTGCGACTTCTAGGCGGTTTACACTAAAGAGAAACTGTACATACAGCGAATTACAGAGTATAGCACTGTACATCTGATAATAGGAACATTAATGATAATAACAACAGTTCGTATGCTGCAGGGCCTTGATGTGCAATGCGTCTTACAAAGAATTAGAAAAATTCCATAAATTGAATGGGATATTCATAGTTTATGATTGGGGGTTAGCAGTTTACAAATTCGGTTTTGGGAATGATATTACGAAGGGGGCTATTGCGAAGGGGGCTATTGTCCTGGTTCATTACCTAGGTGTTTCGAGAACAGGTATGTTTTTAGGTGTTTTCTAAATTCTCCATAGTCATTTGTGTGAGTAATTAGTTTTTCTAAGTCTTTGCCCCATAAGGCTGCTTGATACGATAGAAGTTGTTGGTGGTATCTCTTATATTTGCATCCTCTAGCCGGTGGGGAGACGAACTTCAGGTGTGTACTTCTCTCATGTCTGTTGGATGGGAATGAGAAGAGGTCTGTTATGTATTTAGGGGCTAGACCATATAATACCTTGAAGCAGAGACATCCCAGCTTGAACTATGGAGTACATCTCCAATTTTTTTAATCATGTATTTATTTTGATCATAAATTGTTTGGCTTGTTCATAAAAAAAAATTTGTATACTGTGTCTTAGTAAACACCATTTATAGGGCCCAGTTTTAGAACTGTCTTTTTAATTTCTATTGTAGGTCTATTTTTAACATTGTGATACTATTAAACAAGACTCTTCTCTGGTCACAAGCCAAACGTGCAACACGTTTCTTTCAAGGAATCCTAATCCTTTGTGGTGAGCTTTATGGGATTGTGAAGACTCTCTTCCAAAGTATGCAATTCTAAGCCTTCTTTGTGTGTGGAACAAATCTATAACAGATTTAGCTGTATTTGAACAATCAGACCAACATATTTGATGAATGGTAGCGACCTTTGATGAAACAATAGTCAAGCTAAGGTTGCTGCTAGTGTGGGAAAATGTGTAAAATCCTTTCCATATTTGCTTAGGTTTGGAGTTTCTGAACTGCAGGGAATCCTGGGGTTAGTGGAACATTGGAAATACAGGGGGGAAAACCCTGCCGGGAATGAAACTGGTGCTGCCCAGATGTGTCAAAGCTTTGATGAACGTTATACAAACGTGCTTTAAAGACTTGATTCGCTCAAAATATTTTTCCATTTGGAAGTTATATAATTGGAAGTATTTAGTTTTAGCTGAGTAGCATATGATAAAAAAAAAAAAGATATTGTGAAGATATTTATTACAAATCATGCAGGCTTAAAACAAAAATTCAAGAGAATATAGGAGACAATACCTAATATGTTCTGTTTATGCCATTCAGTTTATTCATACACATGCTGAATAAAATCAATTTAGTATTGCTATTACTAATTACTGTATTATTGTTTTATTATGATCATAGTTTAAATAGCACATACCAGATTAAAGACAGACCACTTCTCCTTGGAGCTTACAGGCACACAGACTCAAAATAGCAGAATAAAAAAAAAAAAAAGCAAATACACAGCGACAATAACAAACGCCCCCTCCTTTACTAACACGTTGGAACAGTTACCGCCACTGCTGGAGCTAAAACCTGCGCTAAGCGTTAGTATAGGAGGGGGAAAAAAGAGACTGTATGCTAAAAGTGAATATACAGTTATTAAAAAAAACCCTAAAGGGTCATCTTTAAGTTTTCTTGCCTTTGTTTCAAAACCATAACAGGTTCATCCCCAATCTACCTGTCTCACCATTTCAAATTTCTAGGCACAACCTGCACACGTAGTGCTTCCTTGTTCGCCTTTCCATCCTTGAAGAGCTTCATCTACAAGAGATTCCTTGATCGAACACTATCATTCCAAGCAGGCAAATGGAACAAATGTTTAACCAACTTTATTTCAAACACACTTTCTTATCAAACTTTCAGGAAGTCAACCAGAACTTATCTCTTCAACAAATTTCTCTGACTCTACTACTATTCCTAAAACACTCCCAGATAAACTCGATTAATCTCAACATTCCAATATAAGTTTGAAAGTTTTTTTGTGTAATCGCTGTCTGAATACAGTTTCTTCCTCTGTAAACCGCTCTGAACTATTTGTGGTATTGCGGTATATAAAAATAAAGTTATTATTATTCTTAATCATCTGCTGGGTGCCATTTACAGAATCCTGCCTAGGTGTACTTAGGCATCCCTAGGTGTCCTGGTGGTGGGTGCTGGTAAATTAGGCAAGGTTTTCCTTGACTTAATTTATCTGTGCCTAACTTGGATGCCTAGTGATACCTAAGTCAACCACTCCTACTTTTAAGGTAGGTATCATTAGGTGTCAGAGTATGCCTCTACTCAGGCGTTGCTAGACATCCTAAGAGTTTGGAACCAAACTCTTAATTGCTCATTTTCATTTTCTTTTGATTGGTTGAAAACTGGAATGGGCAATTACCATGAGAATTAAACTAATTTTTTTTTAAAAAGTTGAGCACAGATTTCAAGAATTTAGGGGTCACTAGATGTCCTGATTTATGGAACCTACCGACTCCTAGTATAGGCGCCCTGTACAGAATCTGGCCCTAAGTGCTAATTAATGCACAATCAGAAATGAAACAAATAACCAGAAATGGACTTAGGGCAAAATTCTGTATGTGATAGTTCCCCATTTAAGAAAGTACACCACTATCTCCGTCTACACGGACATAATATACACGGAGATAGTGGTGTACTTTCTTAAATGGGGAACTATCCTTGAAACAGCATATAATGCGAAACCCTGAATTCACGTCAGAGCCCCATTCAGTGCATCTTCTTAAAGATGAGATAAGTTTTTCACTAAATCTAACTTATATATTTATTTAAATTATAATTGAAGTCAAGAAAATTGTTCTATAGCCCGATGAGGAGGCTGGCTACTGATAAGCTCTAGTGTTACATGAAATAGAACACTTGAGTGTAGCCGCTGAGGCCATAGAAGTCTGATGAAAAGACCATGGAAAGATGAAATAGTATATGAGATGAATGAAAATTTCTGTAAATTCAAAAGTGGTATTTATAATAACTAAATAGAACAGAGTGTGGCATGATTTGTATTGACTACACCTAAATTTATGCTTGGATCTCCATGTTCTACAATCATGTGCATAATTAGAAGTAACACCCTCTATTGTGATCCTGGGCAAGTCACTTAATCCCCTCATTGCCCCAGGTACATTAGATAGATTGTGAACCCATCGGGACAGACAGGGAAAAATGCTTGAGTATCTGAATAAATTCATGTAAACCGTTCTGAGCTTCCCTGCAAGAAAATATAGAAAATGGAATACATAAATAAATAAATATTGATCCACTTATTTCTGCCCCTATTAATACCCCCTAATGACCCACCATTTCTATGCCCTCTTTTTGTGACTCATACATAAAATTTAGGTATGCATAAAATTTACTTGTAATTAATTTTAATTAACACCAATAATAGCTTGATAAGAAGTTTATTATTGACACTAATTAGGTTATTATTGAATTAGATTGTGTGTGTAATTTGGGTTTGTAACCAAAATTGTATGCATGAGTTTTAGCACTTTTTATCGAATTTGGGGGCTAGTGTGTGGGAAAGACCTGCTTAAGGGGGTGCCAGGTTAAGCCCATTTATAAGCACAGCTTATTAAAAGGGTCCCTTGACTAGGCAAAGATGTCTGCTTTCAGCTGAATATATTTATTCCTGTTAGAGGGCAGAATGTGGAGGCCACACACTTTCTCCTATCATCTGTGAATAGGGTTTTCTTCCAACATTTATTTTTCACAAACATGGTGGCAGTGCTTTTATTTCTGCATTATTTTCATTACAGTATTTGTTTCTTTGTATCATGCATCATCTCTGATGTCTATAATGCTTTCATCTTGCTAGGATACTATCACATGTTCAGTGTTACTCTTTCCTTAACCTCAGAACTCACATCACTCCGTGTTCATAAACTCACATTAACAATAAATTAAGCAAACTCAAAAGCAGCAAAAACAGGGCCACAGCTTTTTTTTTTTTTTTAATCTTTAAAAAATTTCAAATCATAAATCAAGTACAATATGTACAATTATTAATTAAACTTTCAAATACACTTGAAAACTTACAATTAATCCTCGTATTATAAACTAATAACCCCCTCCCCTATTCAATTATGAAAATGATTAATTTTATTAATAATCAAAACAGAATTCCCTCCCCCCTCCCCCCCTTAATGTCTTAAAATTTTTATTCAGGGAAGAATTATTTTTAATCATTACAATATTCTATTAATGGCCTCCACACATCCTGAAATTTGTTATAAATTCCTTTTTGGACAGCTATTGTCCTTTCCATCTTATAAATATGACATACAGAGTTCCACCAAAAACAATAATTCAACCTATTCCAATTTTTCCAATTATAAGTGATCTGTTGAATGGCAACCCCTGTTAAAATTAATAATAACTTGTTATTATTAGATGAGATTTGTTTCTTTGCTCTCATTTCCATACCAAATAAAACTGTATCATATGATAATGCCACATGATTCTCTAATAGGGCCACAGCTTTAATGAAATTAAAGTTTATTTCATAACAATAGCAATTAATTTTTCAATTTTTCACAGCTATAAATCATTTAGAATACAAACTACTTGTGAGTGTTAAAAAACAAATAACGGTAATAAAATTATATAAATAATTTGTGAAGTGCTCAGACCTGATAACCCATTTAGTAGTGATGTCACCACAATGAGGTTAACTAGGGGACCATCATTGCATTCACTTGTCCCCTGCCATCCCTGAATATTGAATACTTTTTACTTAACTAGTGGTGGTACTTATCTTCGTTCAGGGGTTGTTCATGTTGAAGGTGTTAACTCTCACTGGTGACTGGTGTATATTAAAGTGCTCGTGCTTCTTTAAAAATGTTGTTAGTTTCTTAGGTGATCTCCCGTCCCCCCGACCCGGATTTCGTCTCTTCGTCAGGGAGGGACACTAAGAAATTTCAAACAGCAAACTAAAAATAAAGTATACTAGGTTATATTTCTACCATCTAAGCAGTAATTAGATACTTGAAAAACTCTTATAACCAGTTTCTAAACTACATCTTATTTGTTATTAAATTACCTGATATCGGCTCGCTATGATCAGAGAAGTTCAGAATGGACTGAGCGAATGAGGCTCACTTCACTGTGTATGTGTTATATAGAAAGGCTGACCGGAACTTAACTTATACTCTTATTGACAACAGCCGGAAGTAAATGCAGCATTGAGAGATTACTTCGCAGGGTATGGATCTATATTGCCAACCATTCAATATGTAAATTTAATCCTGCTGGCTGCAGGGTCTGCCAGTTATATATCAGGCGCTGTTCTTTCAATATTAAAGATCTTGATATATCCCCTTCTGTTTTACGTGTGTGGATTAGCACTGTATACTTTAGATCTTCTAGTTTATGCGAATGCTGGGCCCAATGGGAGACGAGGGGGGCGGTAACCCTATTGGTTCTGATGTTGCTTAAATGTTCCGTAATTCGGGTTTTGATTTTACGTATCGTTTGACCAATATAGACTTTTTTGCATGGGCATTGTATGTAATAAACCACTCCCTTAGAGTCACAATTGGTCCCAGTGTTCAGAAAGAAATGTCGTGCTCGTGATGGCGGGATTTCTATAGAAGTAGCGTCTAATACATAACTACAGACCCTGCATTTACCACAAGGTTTGTGGGGTAATCTGTTTATGGGGCTTTGTTGATGATAGTTATATTTGAGCAATTCGCCCAAATTAGAAGCCCGGGAGTACGCGAATTTAGGTGGATTTTGAAAGGAAGGGTGGTATTGCAGTATTGCCCAATGTTTTAAAATGATATGTTTTATGGCATTACCTTTGCTAGTATGTGGCATCACACAAACCATATCCTGCTGAGATTGTTTGTTATGATCGTTGAGCATTAACCAGGGGCGGTGACAATTTTTAGCTCTTTTCCACGCTTTTCTAACGATTTTCCCAGGATACCCTCTCTGAATGAATTTGTCATACATATCATGTGCTTCTTTATCAAAATCAGATTCATCAGAGCAAATTCTTCGAATACGAAGGAACTGTCCAATTGGGATACTGTTCCTGAGGGCTTTGGGATGGAAACTTTGATATTGTAACAGTGTGTTTCGATCAGATTTTTTCTTGTGGAGAGTGGTGGAGATTTGTTGTTCATTTTTAACAATCTTAATATCCAAAAAGGATATTTGATGTTTATGATATGTGTATGTAAAAGCTATATTAGCATCTTTTTGATTTAATTCTTGCATAAAGATTTTTAAAGCTTCTTCTCCACCACTCCACACAAAAAATATATCATATAACAATAGCAATGCAAGATGAATAGCACATAAAACAATAATGCATCCCAATCAAGAGGAGACCTATTCCCACGCCTGAAGCTAGTCGAACTAGCCTCATTCATCACTTTACATTTCATATAACCCCACTCAATACAAGCCCACGGTAACACAGGACCTGTAAACTACTCAAGGTCTCGTGCTGCACACGAGACCACATTTTCTTACCCTTTCCCTATACTTTCCCACTCAAGAAAGGCCACCTCCGCATTGTGAAAACCCCATATCATTGCACCACCACAGAAGCTTCAAGTATCCATCCCAAGCCCTAACCCCCCGTCCCCCAAAACATAACCAAACAAGGAGGGAAGGGTGGGTAAATGCCTCAACTCTCACCTCCACCCTCCTTCCTAGAATAATGTTTTTCTGACCACCAAAACCACGACCAACCCAACTTGCTCCTTTCTCCAAGAACCCTCCACTAATCATTTTTCTTCAGTTTAGATCCCAGCCAATCAACCTGCTTCCTAATCCTTTCCACATTCCAACAACCCCTCCCCTCATCATCTAACCAAACATCAGCATAGCTAGTCTCGGATGTAAGCTTAATACTGTGAGCTCTTTTATTTTAGCAGTATATAAAGTTTTTCTTATGTTCTCATTACATAGATAGACCTTGTCAAGGAAGCAAAAATCAGGACCTCAAAAGGCATAAAAATTGCCCTGCATCATAAAACTCATACTAGTAATAACCTGTAAATACCGGGATAGAAGTGAATAGCTTGCTAGAATTTCGGTTTGTGTCTGTCTTGAATTAACTGTTATATGAATGGATTTTGCTTTGTGTTGTATGTTGCTGAGTTTAAAAAAAAAAATGATGTTGAAAAACACCACCCACTATCCACATTTATTCTCAAAAACAACAAAATTTCCCTCAAGAAATATCATACAAACCACGGCTGTGTTAGCTACTAGAGAAGTATTCTTTTTCAGATGAATGTTATAACAGATGAGAATTTTAACTGAGTCAGAGATCTGAGAAGATGAAATTTAAAACTAATTTTTATTTGTTTTGTTCTTTTCAGCAGCAAACAAGGGGCAGGAGAACTGGAGCCACTTTCAGATGGGTGTGTGGGGGGAAGCATGAGTTACTTCACCAAGCACCAATTACATGGGAACTTTTTGACAAGCTGCCAAACAAGTTTATTCTTGTCTTCCTTCCACCAGATCCCATAGCAGAAGATGTCATCAGCAGCTCAGTAGAAAAGTGAAACAAATGTGTGACTGAGTAGCATTTCCTCTTGTCCAGGTGAAGGTGATTGTGGATTGCCGCTTTAAAAATGTACTTTGTTGATGTGCAAAAGATGTACAGGATACATAATATGACCAGCTTCCCCTTCCATTTCAACAAATAACATACCAATTTACTTAAAGTCAGTCACAATTACTTCAATGCAAGTGCTGAACTCGAAAAGAAAGGACACAGACACTAATCTTGTGAAATGTGTCTGAGACAAATTAGATGAAATATAAACTAATTAGGAGCATATTCAAGAGTAAGATGTCCAAAAAGCATCACAATGTGGCACTTCGACATCCTAACCACCAGGACGTCCAAGTGATGATAATCAAAACCATCTTTCTGGATGTCTTGTGAGGCATCCTAGCCGTTGTGCATCCAAGGTTCCAGGGGGGTGTATTGGGAGGCGAGTTATGGGCAGGCTTAGGGTGTGTTTAAACTTGGATGTCTTGCAGTGATAAATGAGCCTATCCGAAGATGTCCTGGAAGGAACTCAGATGACCGGTACTCAAACTGACAATTGTGAACTGTGGCATCACCTTGTAATTAGCTTTTCAACATAATGCATCAACTCTTGCAATTATTGGTAGAAAATGTGGTGACAGCACATAGCAGAGCAGACAATAACACCGAGTAGGCTGATATTGTCCCAGCACATATATCCATACGTCCTGATGAAATGCAGAATGGCAAAGTCCACAGGATATGGGAAGGATAGGCCTCATAATGTCCTTGTCAGTCATTGGGATGTTTCTAGATACTTGTAAGCTAGACGGGCCACAGTTGGAAATAGGATCTGGCCCTCGATGGACTGTTGGCCTGTTCAGTCTGCCCACTGTTGTGCTCTATGGGCCAATCTGTTAACGAAGCTGCTGACATGCCTCCAGAAGCTGCTGCAGGAGCCCCACAATTTGGCCCAGGACCTGACCTTGTTGCTGCAGCTCCTAAAGCAAGTCCCTTTGCATGACTGACTTGCTGCAGGAGCTGCATATGGGACTTCTTTCCACCATCAGATTATTTGCCCCATTGACGCAAGCAGTTCAGAAGACATTAGACTTCTTAATTCTAAACTAGATAAAGTTTGTCAATGGCTCCATGGGAATATGCTGTCACTCAGTATATCAAAAACTAAATGTCTTTTCTTTCCATGGAAAGAGAACATTCAGCTTAGACATCTCATTACAATAAATAATACTCCTATTACATCTGTATATTTTACTAAAATTCTGGATGTAATAATAGATGATAAACTGACTTATCGCCAACAAATCAGTGCCGTAATAAAGAATTGTTTTATTAGACTAAGAATGATCCGATCACTGGCGAATATCCTGGACCCCCCATCTCTCAACATTTTAATTCATTTCATTATCATATCCAAACTCGACTATTGTAATGCACTGTACAAGGGTATCTATCAAAAAGATTCGCCGGTTACAATTGATACAAAATATGGCCATAAAAATTATTGCACTCCACTGCTAAAATCCGCTCATTAGCTACCAATCCCACACCGTATCATTTATAAGATAGCACTTGTCTCCTTTAAATCTTTAGACACTAAAGAACCGGCCTTTATTCATAAACTCCTTATCCCACATGAACCTACACGAGTCCTAAGATCCTCCTGGCAGTACCTTCTCCATATACTGCCATTGAAAATTATTGGCTCACGTCGGGCTACTTCCTTCACAGTTACTGCTCCTACGTTGTGGAACTCCTTATCTCTGTATATCAGGGATAAATTTCTTTGATAATTCTAACTGCCTCCCCTTCCTATTGTGGTCTCCCTTTTTTGTATTCTTTTCTTTAAATTTGTAGTTCTCCTACCTTTCCTACCTGTTTCTGTTAGTCAAATGTTTGTTCAGTGGAAATCTGTCAAATTATGTCTCCCTCCTTTTAATATAACTTGTAAAATGCTTAGAAATCTTGATTTGCGTTTAATCAAAATTTTAATAAAATTGAACTTAATCACATCCTCTTTCACTCACACAGCCACTCGCTCACACACTCTGGGGGGTCACACTCTCTATCAAGCCCTTTCTCACCTTCTGTCTCTCACACATTCTCTTTAGCTGTCACTCTCACATTCTCTGTCTCTCTCTCTCACACTAGCACTCTTTCTCTCTTTCTCACTCTCTCAGTCTGTAAATCGCTTTTCTAACACCTCCTCTTTCTCTCTCTCTCTTTACCACCACATTCAAGTTTCAAGTTTATATAAAATTTGCTAATCCGCTTATCAAATTTCTAAGCAGAGTACATATAAAATATAAATATATATATATTTTTTTAAATAAAAAGGGTATTTCTTAAAAAGATCAAACAGGCAAGGGGGAAAGGTGGGGGAGGGGGTAGAACTACATCAATCAATTATAGAATAATAAAATGAGAATGGCTAACAAATAAGGATAAGGGTCCTGTCTGTAGACCAATTTATCTTGAGAAATTATATCATCCAAAGTTCGAATTCCACCCTGTATCCACTATTTCCATAGAATTTTTGAGTTTCCCACCATAATTTTTGAATTTAACCATATAGATTGACTTTTTGTTTTTTTTAGTAGGGACTGGCAGTAAAAGATCTAACAATCTCAAAGTTTTCCAAGTTGAATGAAATATCTTATTACTTTTATATGTTCTTGGAAGTCCAATGCTCAATAGATATTTAAGGTGAAGCGGAGCCATAAGATGTCCCTCAAGAATAAGCCAATCTGTTAGACTTTCCATAAGTTCAGGGAGGATCCAATACATACCTTGACACAAAATATGTGCCTGATGGTATCTATAAAAATTTAGAAAATTTATCCCTCTCATGGATTGAGAATTTTGTAAAGGTACTAAAGATATTCTAGGAGTCTTTCCTAGCCATATGAAACCCAAAAGAATTCTATTTATTTTTTTATAAAAATATGCTTGAAAATAAATTGGAATATACTCATCTGATAACAAATTACAGGGACAAACATCATTTTGATAGTTTGAACAAATGATTGAGGTATAGGTCTTATGGACCGAGCGTCTTGAGATTGGATAGTTATACATTAAAAGCGTCCCTAAAGAGAAAGGTTTTTAGATTTGATTTAATCTGATCTACTGATGCTTCTTTCCTTAAATGGGTCAGCATTGCATTCCATAGTGATGATGTGGTCACTAAAAATATTGTAGAACGCATTGTGTTAATGTGACGCAGAGAGGAAATAGACAACAGATGTTGCAAAAGAGATCTAAGCCAGCCCACAAAAAAATCATTCAACGTGTAGGGCTATATATAGATGTGCAGGATGTCAGGAACGTCCTGTTACTATCACGGTAATATTTTGACATCATCGGGGACATTTTCTAGCACAACTAATGGGACGTCTACTTTAGATGTGTTGCGGGTTGTATAATCATATTTTGAGGACATGTGAGTTGGACATTTTAGGAATCTGATAATCGAAACACATGGACATCAAGTAGAACAGGTTTTATACGGTGAGCTTAGAGATGTTTAGGGACATGATTTTCAAAACGTTCTATTTTCTTGGACATCTTTTTGATAATGGACTCTATTTTTGGACATCTAACTCTGGATGGCCTGAGTCGGACTTAGACTCAAAAATGCCCCTCCACATTAGATAAAAGCACTTTTGAGAACTTGAAGATGTTAACAGTTCCTTTATTAATAATTCCAGAATTCAGATGTTTCATGAATGAGATATGACCCATCTTTTCCCTATCTAATATCTACATATGACCCCTTGGCTATAAGATAAGCTGTATTATAGCTGGGAGGTGCTTTAGGAATCTGGGCAATCGGAGTCTTAGGCCCCTCACAGTGCATCCCAGAATGCACTGGGAAGGAGGCTTAAGATTCTAGTTGGCCCATGTGCCTAGGGCCCCTCCTATGAGAGGGTCCTTAGGCATCTGAGCCAATCAAGGTCTTAGGCTCCTCCTTGGTGCATCCCAGAATGCACCAAGGAGGGGAAGGCCCACCATTTTCCAGTGGTGGGCCTGCCGGCCAGAGGGTATATGCATCTCTACAGCCAGACCTTCAGTTTACAAGGTATGGGGGTATTTAGTGGGGGGGGGGGTAGGAGGATTGCTGAGTAGGTGGGGGTTGGCAAGTGGAGGGGTGGTCACCAGGAGAGTGGAGAGGTTAGTCAATCACCGTGTGGGGGTGGGGGGGATTGTTGCAGGTGGTGTTCTGGCAGGAGGGAGTGGGCATCCCTTTTGCCTATCACGGTTGGGTAGGGGGGTATTTCAGGGGGGTTCCAGCAGGAGAAATTGGGCACACCTCCTGCCTGGGGATACTTCAGGAGGGGGTAGTGGCAGGAGGAAGTGGGCATCACTCCTGCCACCGACTTCGCGGGGGGGACGACGACCCTGCCGCTGCAGTTGTTACTAAGCTAATCATGGCAGGGAGATTCCCTTGCGGCGATCAGCTCAGCGGCAATGCAATTCTCTAACCAACGCCTGAGACATAGATGCCAGTTAGAGAATTGGGGTGGTTAGGCAGGGTTAGGTGGACTTAGTGTCAGAATACTTACCTCGCTGGCTCACGCTAAAAACCTCTAGTGCAGCTTGATAAAAGTGTGTGGGGGGGTGGGGGTGGGAAGAGTGGTTTACATATTATACACAGGTACTTATTTTCTTATCTGGGAGAATGGAGGGTTAGAGTGACTTGCCCAGTGTCCCTAGTTGTTACAATGGGGATTGAACCTGGTTCCCTGCACTGACCATTAGATTACTCCTCCAATCTGGGATGAGTGTTCTTTATAGAATACTACTTAGCAGAGATTCACATGTCCAGCTTTGGGTGTGAGGGCTTATACAAACTGAAACTTGATGTAAATCCTGGCATAGAAATTGGGCACAGACCCCTGGAATTCTGTAACACCATGTGCATATTCCTTATGGTTACCACATCACAAGTATGATGTGTTCAATATATAAAAGAGTTTGGCTACTGCTTATCAGAAGGAAGCTAATAATCTATTATGAGGTTGTAAGAGGGAGGGGGGACTTTGTCCTACTGTCCTAAAACTGAAAGGAAAGGAAGTCCCTGCCTCACTTAAGCACACAGATGTACTTCAGCTCTATGGCTGGCATAAGTGTGAGCACCTAAAATTTTAGGTCACTGATAGCCAGTTGCACTAGTGATCTAATGGAACCTGGGCCCCTAGGATCATAACTTTTGGAATCCTAATTGGAGGCACCCAGTTACAGAATTACCCCCACAGCTTCTTGACAGGACATAAGAGCAAGGAATAGCACAATCAACATCATACAATATAATGAATAAATCACAGCAATTAAAGCAAATAGAGAAAACATCTATCAGTCCAATATTCAAAGGCTCCTATCCAGGTAAGTTTCTACTGATTTGGTCATGCCTGGATTTTCTGTGGCTTTTACCTAGATAGCGCAGCTGAAAGTCATGGCAGTCCACCTTGGCTTTATCTAGGCAGTGCTGGGGCAGTCTTGGGGGGGCAGAATTTTGGCAGAGCTGGAAGATACCCTGTTAGTGACAATATTCAAACTTGGTGTTTTGGCAGCAATACAAGCCTGCTTCCTCAAGCTTTTAATAAAGGACATGCAATTGCTGCTGCATTAAAAAATAGATGTGAAGTGATCCATTTTGTATGGATATAACTCTGGAAGCTACTGAAACGCCATTGCCTGAACTCTTTGTTCAGTTACTAATAATGTACGAGGCTGGTGGGTGTTGGGTGATTTCAATGACTCAGTGCTGAGAAAATTATAAGTGAGATAAATGATTGCTCTTTTTTTTTTTCTTTTGCCACATTATGAAAATTGAATGAACAGTGAAAAATTAATTAAAGTTTCCACATTTCGTGGTTGAGTGTACAGGTGATTAAGAAATTGATTGAGATCTGAACTTGCAAAAGCTATGGATTCAAGATGTCCTATGACCCCTGTACATTTATCCTGATGTCCACTATAAACATTCTAATATTTATGTAGTAAAAACGGATGTAATTAAAAGTTGGTGTTTAAAATTTATTGAGTTAAGATGCTTAATATTGTTATTACAAACAGATCCTTCCTAGCTAAATTGTTGGGATTTTGTTGCCATAAGTACTTCCACATCAACTTTAAGGCACAGTTCCTACCCATTCATTTCCCATTTACTTCCCATTCAATCCCATTTCAGATTGGCTGTAATGTGGAAATTAGTGCATGCAAACTGTTCCGACACAGCTTGAACTCTTAAATGTGGCACACACATTAACCACTAATGTATGCTAACTACCTCATTAGCAGCTAATACCGCTTAGTAAATAGCTCCCTATTTTATATGGAAACATAGAACATATTAATTATTTTTATACAATAAAGAGAGGGAGATGTGAGTTCTCCCAATGTTTTATGGTTTGTATAGAGAGCGAGTTTTAATTCGGAGAACAATTGTTGTTTTCATACTCTTATAGGTTAAAAAAAAAGGGCTGGAAAAATATAAGTGAAATTAGCCAAAGAGAGCAGGTGTTTCAGTAAATTATGTTGCAAATTGTTTACTCAGTTGACTAGCTTAGCCCTGATTGAGCTTCCAAATTATTCAATGAGCTTCCTTTTCACTAATTATTAAAACACTTATTTTTAGATAATCAAAGACCCTTTTAATCTTCCACATGGCTTGTCTTATTTTTTGTAAGAACTTATATTCTGGCATTTGTTGGGGTTTTTTTTCCCAGTTTTAGATATTTTATTTGAAGCCATCGTATGCCGGCTTCCATCTCTGCTTCTCAGAAGCAGTTGTGGGTTCCTCTGGCATGAGGCCTGTGCATCAGGGGAGCCAGGAAACACCCTGCAAAGCTGTTAGGCCTGGAAAAGATACAGAGATGAGTAAGTCACATTACTAGAGCACATGCATCTCTTTCACTTCCATCATAAAAAAAATCAGACTCCTCTACAGTCAGACCTTTCTCCTGCTTCTCCCCCAGCTCACCAAGTCCCCAACCTCACTAATGGATGTAACCTGAGTTTTGCCTCCCCCCCACCAGATGGAGCCACATCTGCTATGCTTGAAAATTTGCATGCTTGATAGTCAGGTCAGGGCCTATAAAACAACTAGTGATATGAATTTGTTAACACACTTTCAGTTTGCTAAAATATTTACCCCTTAGTATTCAGCCAATGGTGGTGTTTTTTTGTTTGTTTTTTAATGCTGGTCGCTGCAGCAATTTATATCTAGGCATTCAGTCCCAGATTCTATAAATGGAACCACACAGTCCTGTAGAAAAACAGAGCTATGGAGAAAATGCTAGCAGAAAGTCTGGACAAGGTGGGAAGAGAAGAGAGTTAGAGGTTGGCATGCACAGTCAAATGGAGCTGCTATTGCTGTACTTCCAAGCAGGGTTGTGAATCAGTCTGTACATATCCTGGAGTGGCCTCGTAGTAGAGCTGCTATCTTAGCACCCTGATGTTGTGGAATTGATTTCCAGAGCTATTCCTTGTGACCCTGGGCAAGTCACTTAATCCTCCATTGCTCCAGGTACTAAATATGTAACCACAATAAGTCAGTATATAAGTCCCATCCCCTTTTCTTTAAATATTCAAACAAAACTACCATTCCTGATATTCCATACATTTCTTGAACTTATTTTTTTTCTAAGCTGAACTAGTAATGTATAAATAGGTCTATTTTCGTTTCACAGTATCGATAAGCTCGCCACTGGCATGATCACTAGACTGCAGCCATGACGATAGTCTTTTATGAAGAGGCCTAATATTAGCTTGGCATGAGAATTTGTGGACTTCTGAAGATTGCCAGAATCGTTTTAAGAAACTCTGCTATATTCCCTCAGTGGGTAAAGAGCAGACATTGGTTTCTAGTGCATTCATGAATTCTGGCTCCTCTGCTGTGCTGTACATTTACTAAAAAGAACAGATCCATAAATTGAATAATGCTATCCTGGTGAGCCAAACTAATTCCACTTTGAGAGTTTGCAGCTTATGTGGTTATTTTTTGTCATGACCTCATTTACAGTAGAAAATTTAAACAGAAAATGCCAGCATGCAGTAAAATCAATATACCCATCACGGAGCAACAGGGTATATAGATTCAGTCACCGCACTGTCTGTTTAAATTCTAATTAGTTGCAATCTTAGATATGCTGAGAATCATAAAAGACAAATCCCAAGCCAGATCTTCTAATGTTTAAGAGTCATGTTGATGCTTGCTGATGAATCTCATTGAATGTTTATATATTTTTCTGGGACTTTCTTAAAGCTCCATCACAAGAATGGGCATTAGACAAGAGACTTTCAAATTTTAAAATGTCTTCTTTTTTCTTTGTGTTGATAGACACTGAGATAAAAGGATTTTAAGCTTGGTATTATCATTTTAATTCCTATAACTAACAGTTGTTTTGCAAGTGTCACCAACTGATGCTTTGTTTCTCATTTGCAAACTGCTTGCTTTCTCAGCATTTAGGTATGCCTGATATTAACTGGAAATATAGCTAATACTCTTAGAGTTGTCTGTAAACATGGCATTTAGAAGCATTTTCAAGTTATGGTCACTAAAAGAAAATTCACCTTCAGATAAATGTTCGTTAGATAGATGGTACATTAGATTGATTGTGAGCCCACCGGGACAGATAGGGAAAATGCTTGAGTACCTGATTGTAAAAATCCACTTAGATAACCTTGATAAGCGGTATATCAAATCCTAATAAATCTTGAAAAAAAACTTGAAAACTTCACCCATTTATTTGGAATCTTAAGCTAAGTAACCCTGTTTTATGTCTTTCCACAGTTCTCTTGCATTCTAATTTCTGTAAGGTATTAATCTGGATAATTAACACCCACAGTAAGTTTTGTGCCCATAGTCTGACAATAGTAGAGATTGCTAAATCTTTACCAAGTATCAATAATATGTGGAGGGGTATTTTCGAAATGATGTCCAAATCCGAGTTAGGATGTTTTGCAGAAGATGCACAAAAATCCAGTACCAAACATGCCCTTTTCAAAACTGTAAAACATCTATCTTGGGTTTTGTTTTTTTTTTTCCAAAAATGGCCCTTTTTCAGATGTGTGTCCATCTGTGGGCTGAACTAGACTTAGTCGTCCTGCAGGGATAATTGAATGTTTGATGAGACTGCCTAGGCAAAACTTATACGTTGTGAGTTAGATGATGTAAAAACAGGTATAAGTGACCAAAAGGTTTCGAAAGTGACTAGATAACCACTGCAGAGACAAAGTAAAGACCCCCACATACTCCCCCTGTGTTCACTGACCTCGTCGCACCCCCACAAAGTTCAGGATAAAAATGTACATACCTGCCTCCGGAACATCAGCAGCTGGCATAGGAAAGCCTAGTAGGAGCTGCACAGAGGTGGCTTAAGTAGTCTGGGGGGTGGGCTTGTGAACCATAGATAGAAGGACCCAGGCCCATAAGCCACTCTAACTACTATATTTATGGTATAACATGTAAGCCCACCAAAAAACCCCAAATCCTACTGTGCTGCCATATAGGTGCCATCTGTGGCCATAAGGGCTATTAGGGTTGTAGACAGGTAGTTATAGTGCATTTTGGAGATGTTTTGGGGGGGCTCACCATAACTTATAAGGGAGTTGTGGTGAGATGTTTGTGTGGCACTCTTTTTCTGAAGTTCACAGCAGTGCCCTGTAAGATACCCCACTGCTCTGTTGCCATGTCTGGGTGGCCAGCCCATCACAATACTAGTACCTCCCACATCCAAAAGGTCTTGCTCTGGGTGTTTGGGACTTGGACAAAATTTTGATCAAGAATGTGGTATAAAGATAGAAGTAGTGGTGGTCTGGACGATTAAATGCCTGGATGTACAGATAGATGATTTTCAAATAAACGGAATAGTTTAGACGTACTTTTCAAGAATGGACATTTTACCAGTGCCTACTTTGGGTGACTAACGCCCTATGTCCAAATAGGACTTAGACATTTCTTTTGATTATGGCCCTCCACATATGAATAAGGATCCAGATTCTCTATATGCTACTGATCGCGTGTCAATCACACAACGGTACCCTAAAGAGAATCACACTTCTGTGAAAGATAGGCACTGGAAATGTAGGCCAAGGTGCCTATCTTTGTCATGAATTGTGCCTATGTACGTAGGTGCTTTAGGCTGTCTAACGCCACTTCTGGCATTAGCCAGGCCTTTAGTGACATTCGGTAGCCTAAAGCAGCTATGTAGGCATGATTCTGGCATGTATTATTTAGGCGCTGTAGGCACTTTAACGATGCAATTTTTTAACCATTTTAAATAGCGTTTATTTAACTTAGGTACCGGTAGAGTGCCTACCTGCTATTTGTTGAATTTCCCCCAAGGTGTACTATTCCCTGATAGTAATAGAAAAAAACTTCTACGATGGTCGGATATCAGAAGTCTACAGATGGAATAAAGACAAGTGCAGGTTCAATGTAGATGTCAACGGAGGAAAAAGCCTCAGACAAGGGCCCTCCCACCTCCACAATGGTGGAGTAGCGGTGGTAAGGCGTTCACCTCATTGGCTAAAAAACCTCCTGAAATAACAAGAACTCTGCACTATTAAAAAGTTCTTAAATGGAAATACTGAATGATAGATAAAAAATATCTTATCACTACTTAGTTTTAAATGATCGGTATACCGACGGTGGCCAGCGTTTCACTCTACAGCTACCTCAGGGTGTAACGTCTCCGATCACAATTTAGAAACGGACGCAAATGCGCCTCAGGCATCCCTGATAGTAAACATTCTTCAATAATAATGCACCCCATTTGTAAATTATGTTCTCTCTTTCCAAAGAAAGTGTATTATTTATGAGACAGAAAAGAAAATTGAAATTTTGAGGCTTTTTTATCTGTTGGTTTGTGCCAAAAACATGAAACAACAAGGGAAATGACATTTTCCATGTTATTTCAGACATCTGCAGATCCCTAATATTGGAATATTGACCAGTCTGGTGCCAATATATCTACTATAACTGCAATACTGGATGGGGGTGAAAGAGGCAGTAAAAAAAAATCTGTGACAGGAATGGAAAAGTGCAACTAGCCCCATGCACTTTTTTTCTTGAATATGATTTTATGGCATAAATTGCATTATTTCATTGGATTGGTATATAAGAATTCAATTTGAGTCCTTTCCATGTTAAGGCTATCTGAATTCAGGTCTCATGCCTTTGTTAGGTTAGATTTAGGAGGCAAGATGGATATGATGGATGTTGATCAAGTGCTGCTTTGTTACCTGGTTAGCTGATTTATGAAAAGCAGCATTTGAGATATTGTCCTTGAGCATTCCATGCTTAGGAAATATGAAGCCATGGCCATGTATTATCTGGAAATAAGAAAAAGATTTGAACTTCAAATGAAAGAAGGACACCTTCCAAAGCTGACAAAGGAATCCCTGCATTTCTGACCTAAGAGAAAAATATCTAGAATGGCACTTTAAACCCAAAATGACATAATAGAGATTCTATCTCTCTCTCTTATATAGGAGTGCTGAAAAGCTCTCAGTTCAGACAAGAAAATGATGTGGATTTGGTTCAATCAATGATCTGAAACAATGTCAAAACATAGAATTTTTTTTCTGCAAATTGGCACTTAACAAAATAAGTGTCCTTTTATTAAGGTGTTCTACAGATTAACGCACACTAAATGCTAAGGCACCTATAGAATATAATGGTAATAAAAGGACCCCCGAAGATAACACTCTTTTCAGCTATAGTGGCACAATAACGCTCAGAATTTAGGAAGTTGGTTGGTTGGGCTGAGAACTTTTCAGCACCCTCTCGTATTAACTGTTAGCTAGTTCCAACTATGCTGTCCTAAACCAAATCAAGAGAATAAAGACAAATCATTATGTTAAACATGAAGACTTCTTTCAGGATTAAGTGCACAGAATGGAAACAAAGGACTTTAAGAGATATTAATATCTATTGCATTCAAAATGTGACTGCATAATGTTTCCTGTTGTGAAATCAAGCAGAACAATAAGATTGCCCATCTTGCAAATGCAAGCAAGGGAGCTCTTTATCTCGGGAGGGGAGCGTTCCATTTCTGATAATCAGGACCAGCTGGAATGGAGCGCAAACGATAGGTGCATTTTAAATTAGGCAGAATGTAATCCTGCATAATACCAAAAGCAATAGTTTTTCAGCTGCATGTATAGCTGGGGAGTAAGTTGTCATCTTCACTCTGAAAAATCAGAAAAAAGCTCCTTTCCTGATGCAGTCTTGAAAAAAAACAACTTTGTAAATGTTTAACACTTGTTGCATTTTGAAGAAATTCCTGAAACTACCACAAAACCCTAAACCACATAATAAAAGTCAAGCTTCCCTAACTGCCTTAGATAATTTTGAGGCCAGGGTTGGTTTTGTTTGATATGCTCAAGGTTAGCCAGACCAGTGTTTTAATGCAAAAAGCAGATAGCTGTCAAGAGTTCAGCGAACTCATGAATCTGATTTATAACCTATACAGGCAATCTGAAAAGTGGCACACTTAATGAGTCAGCAGTGCAAATGTTTATGATATTGACAGGATTGCTAATTAATCTCCATTGCAGAGAAGCATAATCTTTATCTGTTTACTTAAATTAAATACTTTGGAAGCTTATTTAATTACAAATGTTAGTTACAAGAATTTGGTTCTAATACCTGATATTAAAGAATGTTGATAGTATAGGATTTAAGTGACAAAAAATTTAGGAAATTTTAACCTCTGACCCTTTAATTTAGTCCATTCCAACTGAAAAGAAGAAAGAGTATTTTGGTTTTATTTTGCTACAGGCTAGAATGAAGTATTAGATTTTAATTTCAAATTCAATCTTTTTACTGAAAATTAAAAAGAAATTTGAAATTACAAAAAGATAATAAATTGAAATGCTTGGGCCTCCGTATTGAAAGGAGGAATTCATCAGATCACCCCACATAAAACAGTATAAAGCCATGCTAAATGACCATGTTAACAGAAATGCCATCAGCTTACAAAATAATTTTCAAGTTATTTCTTCAGAAACTACTGAACCTTCCTTAGCTCTGGATTATAAACTTTGAGGGGCATAATCGAAAGGGACGTCTAAGTCCGTTTTCGTCCATCTCGTAAGTCGTCCAAAGTTAAAAGAGCCTAATACACATTTTCAAAAGATACGTTCAACTTTTTTTTACTTTCGAAAATTATCTAATTACGCGTCCTGCCGATCTGATCGTCCAAGCCGCTAAATCATCCATCTTTATACCACATTTCCGTCCAACTTTCTGTCCAAGTCCAAAACGCCTAGAACAAGCCCTGTTGGACATGAGAGGAGTCTGCAAAGTGATGGACTGCACACCCAGACATGCCACCTAAATAGTGGGGTACCTTACAGGGCACTGCTGTGAACTTCACAAAAAGGGTGCCATAGCTTCTCCTCACTACAGCTCCCTTATAGGTGACGGTGAGCTACCCAAACCACCTTCAGAATCCCCTAGACCCACTTATCTACCATCTCAATAGCCCTTATGGCTGCAGGAGCCACTTATATGCCAGTAAAAAAGGGTTTTGGGGGTGTATAGGGCAGTGTACATGTTTCAGTATCAATGCAGTGATTACAGGGGCTTATGGGCATGGGTCCTCCTCTCTATGGGTCCCTAATCCACCCCCAAGATGACTTAAGCTGCCTCTGTGCTGGACGACTAGGCATTCCTATGCCAGGTGGCCAGGTGATGATGGTCTGGAGGCTGAAATTTAAAGTTGTGAATAAAATTTTTATGGGGGTGGGGGGTTGGTGATCACTGGGGTAGTGTGTGGGGGTCTGTGTTATGTGTTTTCAGTGCTTATCTGGTGAGTGTAGGTGGGTTTTTGTGATTTAGACCATGTTTTACATGGTCTAAGTCACAACGTCCAAGTTCCGTCTAGGCTCTGTTGTTAAACTTATACATGATGTATGACTAAGTCTAAGCCGGCCCACGTCCCGCCCAACTCTCACCCTCGACATGCCTCCCGAAACGCCTCGTTTAGCTTTGGACGTTGAGCGACAATATGAAGGCCTAGATCATTTAGAAATACGTCCAAAACCTGGTTTTATTATCGGCGCTTGTCCAATGTTTGTCCAAGTGCTGACTTAGGCCGATTTTTGGATGTTTTTCTCTTTCGATTATCAGCCTCTTTGCCTTTTGTTTATCCAAGGCAACATGGTTTAACTAAAGGTAAATCATGCCAAATGATTCTTATTTCTGACTGAGTGACCAGAGAATTGGATCAAGGTCATGCACTAGATCAGTGGTCTCAAACTCAAACCCTTTGCAGGGCCACATTTTGGATTTGTAGGTACTTGGAGGGGCTCAGAAAAAATATTTAATGTCTTATTAATGAAATGACAATTTTGTATGAGGTAAAACTCTTTATAGTTTATAAATCTTTCCTTTTGGCTAAGTCTTAATAATAATATTGTAATTTATAGCTAAAGAGACATATCATCAAGAAACTGAAGAGAATTGACTTAGTACATAAAGAGAGATTGTTCACCCTCTCCAAGGTGAAGAAAATGAGAGGGCACTCGCTAAAGGTAGAAGGGAAAAGATTCCGTACAAACGTAAGGAAATTCTTCTTCACCCAGAGAGTGGTTGAAATCTGGAACGCTCTTCTGGAGGCTGTTATAGGAGAAAGCATCCTTCAGGGTTCAAGAAAAGGTTGGATAAGTTCCTAATGGAACAGAACATACATAGGTAAGGCTAGACTCAAATAGGGCACTGGTCTTTGACCTAAGGACCGCCACCTGAGCGGACTGATTGGCACGATGGACCAATGGTCTGACCCAGCAGAGGGCAAATCTTATGTTCTTATGAGCATACTGAGGACTTCAAAATAGTACCTGGCAGGCCACATGTGGCCCCTGGGCCGTGAGTTTGAAACCACTGCACTAGATGTGATTTACTGACTTTATCAAATAATTTTCTTACTTTATCAAGCTGCATTAAAGGTTTATAGCGTGGGCCGGTGAGGTAAGTGCTCTGACACTCATAGAAATTCTATGAGTATTAGAGCATTTACCGAGCCACCTCAAGCTAGAAACCTCTAGCACAACTGGATAAAAGGGGCCCTTAGATTTCAGCAAAGCTTTTGACATGGTTCCTTATAAGAGACTCTTGAAAAAATTTTACAGGCTGAAGTTAGGATCTAAAGTAATGAACTGGATTAAAACTGGTTGGTTGAATATCCTGTACATTGTTTTTATATATATATCCAATGCTACACCAAAGGCACTTGTAAAATGTCTAACAATTTTTGATTTATGCTCATTTAGTCTTAACCTTATCTCTCTGGGGGAAGGCTGACAGTCGCTCAAAACAGCATGGCTCAGAGCAGTAGCAAATCACCTGGTCCGAATAGTATACATCCTAGAGTGTTGATAAAATTAAAAAATGAACTTGCAAAGCAATTGTTAATAATTTGTAATTTTTCTCTAAAATCCAGCATAGTACCAGAAGACTAGAGGGTGGCCAACATGACACCAAATTTTAAAAAGGGTCAAGAGGTGATCCAGGAAATTAAAGACCAGTGAGTCTGACATTGGTACCAGGCAAAATGGTAGAGACTATTATAAAGAACAATATGACAGAACATATACATAAGCATGGATTTTTGAGACAAAGCCAACATGGATTTAGTCAAGGAATATCTTGCCTCATCAATCTACTGCATTTCTTTGAAGGAGTAAATGAACATGTGGGTAAAGGTGAGCTGTTGATATCATATATTTGGATTTTCCAAAAGGCATTTGATAAAGTACCTCATGAAAGACTTCTGAGGAAATCAGAGAGTCATAGGATAGGAGGTAATGTCTTATTATGGATTAAGAGCTGGTTGAAAGACAGAAAACAGAGAGTGGGTTTAAATGGTCGATATTCTCTATGGAGAAGGGTAATAGCCTGGTACGAAAGCTAAAGCTAAGTACCAGAATTGTTTGATATATATATATTTTTTTGAAGAATTCAGAAGTCTAGAAGCTAAGAGCTATAATTTAAATGGTAGGGGGAGGTTTAAACCAATAATGTTTGTCCCATTATAGTTTGCAAGCTAAATCGAAATAGCAAACGGGAGCCTGAGGTTTTCCTTCCAATACAGCAATTGCACTGTTATACTTATGTTCAAGCTACAACAAGGTATAAATATAAAAAGATTGTGTTTGCGGTGAGTATTTTTTGTAATTAAATAGTGGGGTTCCCCAGGGGTCTGTGCTGGGACTACTGCTTTTAACATATTTATCAATAATCTAGAGATGGAAATAGTTGGTGAGATAATTAAATTTAATGATAACACAAAGTTGTTCAAAGTTGTTCAATTGCATGAGGATTGTGAAAAACTACAAGAGGACCTTGTGAGACTGGAAATCAAAATGGCAGATGATGTTTAATGTAAGCAAGTGCAAAGTGATTCATATGGGAAAAAGGAACCTGAACTATAACTATGTGATGCAGGGTTACAAGTTAGGAGTCACTGTCCAGGAAAAAGGATCTAGGTATCATCGTTAAGGATACGTTGAAACCCTCATCTCAATGTGCAGAGACAGCTAAGTATGCAAATAAAATGTTAGCAATTATAAGGAAAGGAATGGAAAAAGTAGATGAAAATGTTATAATGTCCTAGTATTGCTCTACAGCAGGGGTCTCAAACTCCCTCCTTGAGGGCCGCAATCCAGTCGGGTTTTCAGGATTTCCCCAATGAATATGCATGAGATCTATGTGCATGCACTGCTTTCAATGCATATTCATTGGGGAAATCCTGAAAACCCGACTGGATTGCGGACCTCAAGGAGGGACTTTGAGATCCCTGCTCTATAGTACGGCCACACCTCAAATACTGTGTGCAATTCTGTTCAGAATATTTCAAAAAAGATATAGTGGAATTAGAAAAGGCACAGAGAAGGCAACAAAAATGATAAAAAGGATGGAATAACTTCCCTATGAGGAAAGGTTAAAACAGCTAGGGTTCTTCAGCTTGGAGAAGAGATGGCTTAGGGCTGATAGGACAGAGATCTATAAAATACTGAGTGGAGCTGAAAGGGTAGATGTGAATCACTTGTCCACTCTTTCCAAAAATTCTAGGAGTAGGGGACATACAATGAAGCTAAGTCTGTTAATGATGTAAACTACATTAAAGCTAGCATATGTCTAAATAGTTTGCTGAAACAAAATTGTCATATTTAAGAGTTGGTCCTGGATGGCCTTGATATAGTCAAATAGAAGTGGGGAAGGGACACGATCAGCCAACTTCAAGGACAAACAATTTATTGAAAATATATAACTAAAACATATATAACATATACAAAAAGAGAGGCATAATAAAAAAAAAACGTCTAGTTCCCTTTTGGCCTAAGGCCTTAAAAGTTGAAAGTAGAAGCAAGGAAAATGTCCATTATCAAAAAAAACGTCCAAAAGGAGTTTTTTTTTTATAATGACCTGCCTCTACGTACAGCTGTTTAAACGCCCAGACCACCACTATGTCTAAACTTATACCCTATAATCAACCTAAAAAAAGCCTAAGCCCCAAACGTCCAAAACAAGGGCTTTTAGGCGAAGGAGGAGCCATTCCTTCGCCTAAAAGCTGGATTCTGTAACCGGTGTCTGCCAAAAAGAACATTGGTTACAGAATCCACCCGTCCCCCCTACAACAATCAGGCCAGGAGAAAGCCCAAGCCCTCCTGGCCCCGCTAACAATGATCGGGGCAAGAGGGAGCCCAAGCTCTCTTGCCCCGCGGCAACCTGAACCTTCCCAACTCAATCAGGGCAAGAGGGAGCCTAAGCCCTCTTGCCCCAGCAGCACCCCGATTACATTTGTGGCAGGAGGAGCCCAAGCCCTCCTGGCCCTGCGCTTTCCAACCCCCCTCCCCCACCACGATCCAGCCAGGAGGGAGCCCAAGCCCTCCTGGATACGTGACCCCCATCCCCTACAAGATTGGGCAGGAGGAAGCCCAATCCCTCCTACCCAAGTTTACCCCTCACCCCTACTCGAATCAACACCACCCATGACCGCCCCCCCTGAACCCCCAATTGGCCCCACCCGCCAACCCACAACCTCCCCGGCCAACCCCACGACCCCCCCACCCCAATCCCACCACCCATATCTTGAAAACGGTATGGCCCACCCACAGGTGGCGCCTGGGCCAACCAGAATAGGCCCGGGAGCCTTAGGCTCCTCCTGTGGGCGGGGCCTTAAGCACATGGGCCGGGTTGGGCCTGGGATCCCTCCTGCCTGTATTTAATGGGGGGTAGGGGGTCCACCTGGGCAGGAGGGGTTGGGCTCCCTCTTGCCCGATCTTGTAGGGGGTGAGGGTCGCATGGCCAGGAGGGCTTGGGCTCCCTCCTGGATGGATCGTTGGGGGGAGGGGGGTTGGAAAGCACAGGGCCAGAGGGGCTTGGGCTCCCTCCTGGCCCCATCAGACTCAGGGGGGGATTGGGGATCGCGGGGCAGGACGGCTTGAGCTCCCTCCTGCCCCAAACCTAATCAGGGTGCCGTGGGCCAGGAGGCTTGGGCTCCCTCCTGCCCTGATCGTTGCGGGTGGGGGGGAAGGGTGGATCGCAGAAGGGGAGATGAGCCATCTCAACTGCCGCGATCATTGCTGTAGGGGATAGGCAGGTTGCTGGGGCCGCTGATCGCAGTAGCCACAATCAGCTCAGCAACCCCTTTTCGGCACTTATACCTGTTTTGACTTGGTCTAAGTCAAAACGTATAATTGCCGACTAGGCAACCTGCCTAAAGTTTTGGTTATACCTGCTGCAAGCCTAGGTCTAGGTCGGCCCACCTCCCGTCCTTTCCCCTCCTCTAAAAACGCCTCTATTCTCTCTGTGCATTTAGAGGCAGGGGAAAGACCTAAGCTGGTTTTAGATACGTCTAAAACCAGCTTTGATTATAGGTACTTGAACGATCAGGCTTTTTGATTGTCCAAGTAGCCATTTAGGCCACTTTTTAGACATTTTTTTTAAAATTATAAGCCCCATAGTATATAGAAAACCTAACAGAGAGTCCTTTAATCCTTTTTATACTGGACCCCAACATGGTCTGTGTTTCGGCTTGAACAGCCTCCCTCAAAGATATATGATTGAAGCCCAGTAGATGCCAAGGTACTGGCTATAAAACCAGAAAGGAATGCTCTCAATACACAGTCTGTTGCCTGTTGCTCAATGTGGTTCCAAACAAACACTGCCAACTGCCGCATATGCGGAATAGCATCGCTGCTAGATGACTTCCATATTCAGTATATGCGGCAGCTGGAAGTGTTTATTTGCTCAGAACCACGTTGAGCAGCTAGTCAGTACATATTATTGGCAATGACTGCAAGAAGTGTGTATATGTGTCCTTAAATTCCTACCTTTGAGTAGCTAAATATTCCTTTATTGTCCTTCCTCTCCTAAAAGCTAATTCTAAGAAGAACCCCCCCCCCAAAAAAAAAAAAAAAATTCTTAAGAAGAAAGAGTACTTGATTTACCATCTTGAGAATGGACAGTGAAATGTTGATAGTTTTGCATTTTACTTTTAAACACTATTTATTAAATATCTCGAAAGCAAATTATATCACTTTTCCACATAATCACCCTGTTGCCTGACTGGTCACATGATATTCTATGACACACCTATTTCCCATGAAAATATGAAAAGTGTGGAAACTTTTTGAAGATCCCTCGTATATACCTGGGCAGCTGATTTAGCAAAGCTTGCATACTGGTTGGATTATTGATGATTCCTTGTCTCTTGCCTTTTTGAATTTTAAAGCAGACACTATCAGCAGGTGTCTGCTTTGGACAGCAAATATCCTACAGAAGGAGTTTTAAACATTTCTGTCAAGGCTATTCAATTTTTTTTTTCTGAGACTTCATTTCATGCCCTTCATGTTTCTGAAGCATACTAAGCTTTTCTTTGTCATATAATACTTAAATCTTGACCTGCTTTGATGTAAAATAGCCTTGTGGACCTGATTAACCCTGTCTTCTTTAGTCTAAAGTCTAAGCTATGATCTAGCATGAAAAATTGCTGTAATAAAAGTAATCCGTACCTCAAAAGGTTAACATGATGACCTCCAAATAATTCATGTATTAATCCCCAATTCACCAGTTAGCCCTAATAATTAAAAAAAATTCTAACTGAAATATTATACTACAGGAAGGCCTAACAGAGGGGCAAGAAATGCAAACATATTTTTGCTTTTCACTAAAAGGAATTTTGACCAAGGCCTAAAAACTTAATATATTCTGTTAATAATGTCATTGAAAGATATTGTCAGCAGTTTCTCAATCCTGGATATATCTACCGCGTTTCCCTGAAAAAAAAACCTACCCCAAAAATAAACCCTAGCGTGATTTTCAGGGTAGGTCTTAATATAAGCTCTACCCCAAAAATAAGCCCTAGTCCCTGGATTCGCTGGCATCAGTGCTTTGCCCCCTGCCCCTGCCCCCACCACGCAGCCAAACCCCCACTGACCCTCCATCTTTCCATCTCTCCCTCCCTCCTGAACCCTGCCGACCCTCCGACCCGTGAGACCTACATACCGCCCTGCAAAGAGCAGCAACGGCAGCACTCTAAACAGGCTGCTTCACGGCCTTCTACCGGTGGAGCATTCCCTCTGCTGCATCACTGATGATGTCATCAGTAACGCATTTTCAAACAGCTCTGGGTTTAAGTATAATATTATAATGAGAACTTTAAATCAACTATTTCAACAATGGAGCATGTAGTTTTCTTGTTCCACCAACTATTCTCATTCACATTCTTATCAATGAAATGCTGGGCTATTAAAGACCCTCAGAAATACCACCTAATTCCATTCATTGTCTTTAGAATTTAAGTGCTGTCTCCTCAACGGGGCATATATAAAAGCCTAGCTCTCTTTATTGTGAAATATAATTTATTTTTCGTTCTTTAAGGTGACTAATAACTTATCTTATTGT
Source organism: Geotrypetes seraphini (assembly GCF_902459505.1). NCBI lineage: Eukaryota > Metazoa > Chordata > Amphibia > Gymnophiona > Dermophiidae > Geotrypetes > Geotrypetes seraphini. The sequence continues at coordinate 531,818,128 of NC_047084.1, read as the reverse complement.
GGTCTTCCATTGAAGGGTAATTTAGCCAACATGTTTCACCAAACGGTTTTGGCAAGGCTGTAACCCCCTGCAATTGTATAATAACAAATATCAGTTTCTACTCAATATGTGCCTTAAATCCTCAACTTATTTATACTCCATTAACATTAAATACTTTCTCTATCTGTTAACAGAGCCATTTTTCCTTATCTTATCTTATGGGGGTAATAATAATAATAAAAAAACCACATCTAAAAAGTGTCCTAAATGGCTACTTGGATGATCAAAAAGCCTGATCGTCCAAGTACCCCTAATCAAAGCTGATTTTTAGACGTATCTTAAAACAGCTTAGGCCTTTCCCCTGCCTCTAAACGCACAAAGAGAAAAGAGGTGTGTTTAGAGGAGGGGAATGGGCGGGCAGTGGGCGGGAGATGGGCCGACTTACACCTAGGTGTACAACAGGTATAACCAAAACAGTTAAAGGTTGCTTAGTCGGCACTTAGACCTTTTTGACTTAGACGAAATAAACCAGGTCTAAGTGCCAAAAAAGGGGCCGCTGAGCTGATGGCCGCTGGCGCCATCAGTTCAGCGGCCCGGAGACCTAACCATTGCGGCAGGAGAGATGCCTCATCTCCCCTACCGCGATGCCATCACTCTTCTACCCGAACTGCCGCGACCCACGACAGTTCGGGTAAAGGAGTGATGGCATCATGGTAGGGGAGATGAGGCATCTCTCCTGCCGCGATGCATCACTCCCCCCCCAACACAACATCGGGGCAAGAGGGAGCCCAAGCCCTCTTACCCCAGCCAACCGCTGCACTCCCGACTTGTTCGGGCCAGGAGGGAGCCCAAGCCCTCCTGGCCCAGGCGACTCTCTACCCCCCCCCGACTCGATCGGGCTAGGAGGGAGCCCAAGCCCTCCTGGACCAGGCGACTCTCTACCCCACCCCCCACTAAATTACGGGCAGGAGGGATCCCAGGCCTTCCTGCCCTCAATGAACCCCTCTCCCCCCAATGTCCTCCCCCCCAGAACCCCCGACCGCCCCCCGAGCCGACCCGCGACCCCCCGGCTGACCCCCATGACCACCCCCACCCCTCTTCCCCGTACCTTTTTTTCTTTGGCCAGACAGACGGGTGCCAAACCCGCCTGTCCGGCAGGCAGCCACCAGCAGAATGAGGCCGGATTGGCCCAGCCGTACCAAAGCCCCGCCTACTGGTACTCCCTCTTGCCCCGATCGAGTCGGGGGGTTGCGGCTTCAGCAGGGCAAGAGGGCTTGGGCTCCCTCTTGCCCCGATGTTGTCGGGGGGGGGGAGTGGGGGTTGGTGGTTTGACATGGCAGGAGGGCTTGGGCACCCTCCTGCCTGGATGGTTGTGGGAGGGGGGATTCTGTAACCGGTGTTGTTTTTGACAGACACCGGTTACAGAATCCAGCTTTTAGGTGAAGGACTGGCTCCTCCTTCACCTAAAAGCTCTTCTGTTGGACGTTTGGGGTTTAGGCATTTTTTTCTTTCATTATGGCTAAAAAGTGTAGACGTGCTGTGGGTGTACTTTTAGACGTAGTGGAGAATGGGCATTTAGGCAGAGGAAGGCCATAATCAAAACATGGATGTTTGTTTTGGTTATGGACACTTTCCCTGCTTCTGAGTTGAACGTTTAGGGACTTAGACGCTTTTTTTGATCATGCCCCTCCACCTCTTTTGACCATGGGTTTGAGTTTACATGGCCTCCTCTTTTTCAAAGCCTGTTTAAATATCCTCTCTTCATGCGTTGCAACCTCTGACGTTATTACGTCTGAGGACGATCGCACCGAAGGGGGAGTTCTGACTTTACTGCTTGTAGTTTCTTTATGCACTCCCTTATACTAGATTCCTGGAGGAATCCCCCTCTAAACCCATCAAATCAATGAGGCCCATTCTAATTCCAAATTTAACCCCTTGGGGATGACTGTATTCAAACGATATATCCATTTTTGTTCCATAAAATTTAGTTTATCCTCCCAATTCCCTCCCTCATTCTCTATCTCAAGATTATCAATAATTCCCCATTTCATTTCCTCTACTGTATGAGAATGTTCAGCCCAATGCTGAACCAACGGGGCTTGGAGTAACGCGGCACATGGAAGGGCCTAGCGGGAGAAGGCCCCGAAGCAGCCTGTTTAGAGTGCTGCGGCCGCTGCTAGTCAAGAGGTTTGTCGGGACCTTGAGAAGGGAAGGGGAGCGGCCAGACCGCGGTTGGAGGGTCTGATGGGAGGCTCAATGGGGGATCGGATGCGCCGGGGAGGGGGACTAGGGGTGGGCGAAGACGACGACACTGGAAAGGCTCTGGACCCGAGCTGGGAGGAAGACCGGCGTTTGCTGAGGCTGCGGCTGCCTGGAGACTGCGTTCAGCTGCCCAAGAACCCTGTTGGCCTGCACTGGACACTCCAAAGAGGGGAGCAGAAGGAACGGCGGTGGCGACAGCGGTTTCTTTCACAGTGAGTGAAGGGGGGAAGCTCCAGAGTGTTCCCTGCCACTGCGTTCTAAAATAGAATCTGGCCACGGATCACATACCACAGCAGCAGGGAATACGAAACTCTAAGTGCGCATGCGGCGCTTAGAGTTTTATTATATAGAATGTAAACTAACAAGATGACTATGGTTTGAAGAAGCTTATGGCGCTTCTGTAATTCCTATGAATCACATATAAAAAATAAAGGAAAGTGATTAAGGCATGACATAGGGCAGAACAAAATCAGAACTCATAATTCCATTTTATATTAAGCCCCACCCCCTTTTAAAAAATCAACACGTGCGCTAGCCGCTAATGCATCCATAGGATAACATGCACGTGTTAGTGTTTAGCGCACACTAATATTTAGTGTGCGCTAAAAAGCTTAGCGCACCTTTGTAAAAGAGGGGGTTAGCTTGTAAATGACAGATGGAAAGAAAACTCCTTGTCACTGATTTCTAAGGGGAAATAAAACTCCTTGTCACTGATTTCTTGTCACTGATTTCTATGATAATAGGTGCCCCCCCCCCCTTGTTCAACACTGTCAAGATACTGGACACCAGTTCAATTGTTTAACAATTGCGATCAATAGGGTGACCATAGGGAGCAGAGGGGGGTGACCTTGGTAAGTATTTGACCCAGCGGGAACAGCGCTGCATATATCACTTGCACACCCTTGAACCTGTGGGTTTAAATTGGGCTGTGGAGTGGAGGGCTTTCTTTTAGAGGTTTCAGTATTTTGGTTTTTATTTTCTAGGCTTTGGATGGGATATGAATGTGTGAGGAAGATGATAATAAGATTAGTGGGCTGTGAGAGTTATGACAGCAGTTGCTTTGTTCCCTGGCAGTGTTTTCTATATATTAGTAGGGAATAAATTTTGAGAGTTGAGGTTTTGTTTGTTTGGTGGTGAGTGACGTAAGATCAGCTGTTTTTTTTTAGCGAGTGTTTTGTTGAATGAATGTTCTGATTGGTTATAGCTACAGTTCTTTTTTTGGAAGGGCCGGTGCTGATGTTTTTTGAAAGGGGGCGGGTTTATTTTCCTGTGGTGTTTTTGTTAGTACCAGTGCCATTACTGAAAGTAGTAATTTAGAAAGGGTAGTTATGGTTGCTGCCTTTTTTGATTGACTGCTGTTTACGTTTTTGACGTTTGTTTGGAGGTGTGTGATGTTAGACCAGCTGTTTTTTTTAGTGAGTGTGATTGTTTGGAATGTTTTGATTGGTTATCACTGTAGCCTTTTTTGATTGGCTAGTGCTGATGTTTTTTTGAAAGGGGCGGGTTTATTTTCCCTCAGCTTTCTTGTTAGGACTGGCGCCATTATTGAAAGATATATTCCAGGAAGGCTGGTGGTTATTCAGTAGGCAATCCATTGAGCATGTTTATGCAAGTAAGGGCTCCTTTTACAAAGGTGCACTAGGGCCTTAACATGCGCAATAGCGCATGTTAAATTCCTGAGTGCGCTAGCCACTACCACCTCCTTTTTAGGAGGTGGTAGATTTTCAGCTACCGCATACTATAGCGCGGGGTAATTTTGTGCGTGTGCTAAAAACCCTAGCACACCTTTGTAAAAGTAGCCCTATGTGTGTGGTTGAGAAAATGGTCTGTTTTTTGTGAGCAGTTTGAATTATTTGGTTCTTTTAGAGCAATATTGCATAGGAGTTATCAAGTGAGAACTGCCTCTGGATAATGTCAAGAGTTCTTCTAGCAAGTTTGATTATAAATGCAGTTTTGCCTTTCCAGTTTTCCTCCTTGTAGGCTAGTTTAGGTAGTGTATTTGAGTGTTTAATTTTTACATGTTTCTGTATATGTTGGCTGATTATTGATCATTGTCTTGGTTGACGTTTTAGTGGAGTATTTTGTCTACATTTTTGTTGTTCTGAGTGATCTTTATGTATTGCTTTGTTGCATTGTTCCTTAATAAAGATTTTAAAAAAAGAAGAATGGAGAGTAAGAGGTTAAATTGTTGACTGTCAATCAGTATATAGGATTTGTGTACATACATTGCATATTTGTTAAAAAATCATGCCATGTAAATGTATAGTAAGATATCGAGATAATAAGTATGTGTTTTTTGAGCCATCTCAACTTACAGCTTTTCTGACACTGAAACGTCTGGAAAAAGAGGGTACAACAACAACTACCACAATAACAACTAAGTAATTGTTGGACTTGGTATAGAATAATTCCTCAAGTCAGACACATGATACTGTTCTTTATTATATAGAATTTACAATTGATTTCCTTAAAAGTTCACTCTTTTATATATATCTTGGATCACATAATTATTGAGGACTTGAGATTGTCCGATTTGAATTTTGTTCTTATTATGTTAATGATTTACTTATTATTTGTGTTCGATCTGACAATCTTTCAGTACAAAATGTTTTGATTTTGTTAAAATTTTTAAAATGATAAATAAAGGGAAAAAAAAAAAAAAAAAAAATCATGCCATAATATACTGCAAGTTGGAAGTTTCCGATTATTTTATTACTAGCCTGAATTTAAAATGTATAAATGTTCATGTTTTGAAAGGTTTACTGCTGTTGAATACTTTGTGGAAAGATTATAGCCAAGAGTTGAAAGTCCCCTCTGAGTCTATACTACCTAAAACCAGAGCTTTTTTTAGGGGGGGGGTGAGGGAGGGGGCAACTCTATCCCTAGCAGTAGTATGGCAAGACTACAGCTGGAGGTCAAAGCCACCATTTTGAGCCCTAGCTGGCAAAGTTCAGAAGCATCTGGGGATCTCTCATGCCTCCTTGCTAACCCACTGGGTACAATCCTAGGGGGGAGGGGGGATTAGGCGGTAGTGTTTGGTGATGCTGCTAGGGAGAGGTGAGGGGGTTGGGGGTTTCTGCTAGACATGCTTCCCCTTTGGTAAGTGGAGGATTCTGCTTGTTCGGCAAAGGAGGTGGGAATGCTGCTTAGAGGGTGGAAGGTCAGGGATGCTTCTTATAAGATTTCATATATATATATATATATATATATATATATATATATATATATATATATATATATACACAGTATATGTATGTGAGTAAAAATGTATGAAATTCATTTTAATGGCAATTTCTGCAGGATATGATACTATTTTATTAAGGCAAATAAACAAATAAGTACCATTTTTCTTTTGTAATCCAGGCCAATTTTAAGGTGAAGTTAAAGACATTTCTCTTCCTTGATGCTTTTGTAACTTAAACTGTCCTTCTAAGGACGACTTAGATTCAACAAGGTTTCTACCTTCAGTTCCCCCTCCCTTTGTTAGTCTTTCTCTTAAATGTTCTCTTTCTTTCTATCAATTGTAGTTTTAACCCTTCTTCCCTTCTGTTCCCGTTCGTCAATGTCATTAAAAATTGTCATTTCCCCTGGTTTGTCTTGTTTATATTGTATTTTAATTGGCGCTTAGTTTTGGCGTTTTTTTTGTACACCGCCTAGAAGGCTTGATTGGGCTGTATAAGAAATTTTAAATAAACTTGAAACTTGGAAAAAAAACCCATGATCCTTGGTGTGGATACCATCAAGACTTTCATTCCTTTACATTTTAAAAATTAGCTTTAATGCTATGGTATGAGTGCATTCAGTGTAACTAAAAACAAAAATCAGTAACAAGAAGTCCTTTTTAAATATACACACCTACACACACAGAAAAGGCATAACAAACTGCAGGGGGGAATTCTGTACTTGCCCAACTTGTGAAATTAAATAGTATATCTATGTCAGATCCTTATGATTTGTACTTGCTGTTTGCTCATTCATCTCTGAGATATCATTAGGTTCTATAAATCTAAGTAGGAAAACACAGCCAAGAGCAGCCTTGAGTTATGGCCTCATTCCATTAAGCATTCTGGAGAGCCGGTCTGGTGCAGGTCTGAAAATTGAACATCATCTCGGTAGAAATTAAAAAACATAAAGGCATGAGCTCAGGTAATTGCTTATTACATTTTCAAAATTCCAATGACAATAACGAGTTTAAATTGATTGCGCAATAGGGTTTAACTAGATGATGCTGAACATGCAACATTATCCAGGCCCAAACAAACTGCAGCAGCGAAATGCTATCTTGCCAGAGGGCAAAAAAAAAAAAAGAATTCAATAATGTTCAAATGAACTAGCTAAAATTAAGGTGAAAACTGTAGCTGTTCCAAGGATATAAATTAAAAGGAGGATATTTTATTTGTTTCATGTTTAAATACAAAATAAACATATTCCAATTTAGTTCTAGATTTCCATTTTAAAAAAATTCCTTTTCTTCCTTTAACGGAGATATATCAAAATCTTTAATACAAAAAGAACAGCGATTGATATATAACTGGCACACTTTAGAACCAAATGGTTTAAATTTAGACATTGATTGGCTAGCAATTTAGATCTTTAGAAAGTAACCATCTGACGTTGTGTTTACTTCCGGTTGTTGGAAGTTTTACTATTTCCGTTCTGTCAATATAAATAGCGTTTAAGCAGTAAATAGGTTCAGACGGCCCGTCCGCTTTGACTGTTCACGCCACAAGCGAGCCTTTAACAGGTAAAAATTGAATTTATAAAACCTATAAGAATCTGAACATAGGGTCTTTCAGTTTTCTAACAAAGCATTAATAGAGTTTAGACCTAGAGTCACACGGTAGGGTCATTATTATTATTATTATTTAACACGTTAAGTTAAGCAGTTATATAGTGTTTATCTGATTTTTTCTTAGTGTTCCTCCCTGACGAAGAGACGAAATCCGGGTCGGAGGGACGGGAATTCAATCAGATAAGAGAAAATGATCAGTACTACATTTTAGATAAGCACTTTATATTTATACTTATATTCATTTTTATTTCCCTGTTTTTTTGTTATTTTAATCAGTCACCAATGAGAGGCAACATCGTTAATAGCTCCCCAAAATAGAACAACATTATTTGTTGGATACATCAATTAGATAGGCACTATACAGGCCTCAAGACACAGGGAGGGCTGGGGACTTGTGAAGGCGATGATGGTCCCCATAAAAACCTCATTGTAGTGACATCACTATCACAAGGGTTTTTTGGTCTGAGCACTTCACAAATAATTTATATAAAAATAATTTTTGTTTAATTATTAAAGAAAAAGAAAAATACTTCTATTTCAAATTATAGCTGTGATTATAATAGTATATAGTAACTAGTGTCACAGATTACTAAGAAATTTATCTCTCTAATTGGTAGTCGATTTTCTTCCTTTAAGACATAAGAAACTGATGGAGGAAGATACGCTAAAGTGTGTTAATATCAGTCAATAACTTGCTTAAATGCAGTGTCAATAGCTTGTGTATTCCACTGATGTTACTGATATGCAAGTGAAGTGCAGAGATGACAAGATGCCCGGTTCCAGGCTACAAAAATTTTGGGACAACACTGTTTTTGAACTTATATAAACAATTTGGGTTTTTAGTGCCTGATCCTGCCCAAACATTGAAAACAGTGCTCACGCAGGCCGGCTCCCTCTGAAATCACTTCCTAGTTGCAGGGCCAGGAAGTGATGTCAGAGGGAAACCAGTGCGAACAGCAGGCCAGAGAAGCTGCTTGTGCTGGTGAAGATTTTAAGAGGTATGGTGTGGGAAGGGAGGGTATGAGTGTGGCACAGAAGAAGCAGGAGGATAGAGAGCAGGGCGTTGGGGGGGAAGGGAGGCTGGACGCCTCCTACCCTTGCTACACCATTGACAGTATGTGCATACTTAAGAGTGTAAATGCAAAAATCCTGCCTACGTGCTATTCAGTAATTAAGCACTTATCTCACATAGCCCTATTTGCAAGGGTAGCATATTCAAGGAGGAGCATAGTTAGGGGATAGTCAGGGCTCCCAGTTATGTGCATAAATTACAGTATTCTATCAGGGACCCATTTACTAAGGCGCGCTAACCAAATTAGTGCACACTAAAAATTAGCACACGCTAAATGCTAACGGCGCCAATTATATTCTATGGCTGCCTTAGCATTTAGCGTGGGCCCCTTAGTAAAAGGACCCCTAAGTTGCATTAGGTGCTAAAATGTGACTAACATAGCATAAAATTATGTACTGTGGAACACGTTTAGGTGTCGTATGATAAATGCCAAATTAACATATGATATCCATGTGTTAAAAATATATATTTTGGGGAGGGAGCAAGTCAGGAGGCACAGAGTGGGTGCTTCCATGCTAAACAGGTCCTGATTCTATAAATGGTGCCTAGGCTAAGTGCCTTGATCACTGGTGCCTGGCTGATTTCTGCACAAAAGAAAAAAATATAAATAATTTGCTTAATTAGCTTGATAATTTAAAACACCATTAACAGCTAATTAAAAATATAAATTTAAGTTCCATGTAGAAATTGGCCTGGTGCCTTGTACACCTACACCAAGGTACCTGCACAAAATTTGGTGCTGAACTGTAATTGTAATGACATCTCAATGTTCCCTTCTATTGAATGATTACTACATCTCTTGTCTCTGGTAACTACCTCATAGTATACTGATTACTTTATATTTAATTGTTGTAACTCCTAAACATAATGTAAATTTCTTGATTTGTAAGTCACCTTGAATTTAGATAGGCATAGAGAGTGATACAAAAATTGAAGATTAGATTAGAAAGCATTAGGCACCAGAAGGCATCTCTGTTAGGTGATGGCAAATTAGGCCACAAAAACCCTGGCTTAACATACCAGCACCCAGAAGCGTAACAAGGGTAGGAGGCGCCCAGGGAAGTGGTGTCCCCCCTTGCCATCTTCTCTAACCCCTCCCCCCCCCCGCTCCTCCCATGCCAACCTTCCTACTCCTTCTGGCCCCCATGCCACATTTGTGCCCTCCTTTCCCACCCCTGTTCCTCTTTAAATCTTTGCCAGTGCAAACAGATTCTCTGGCCTGCTGCGCTTGCTGGCATTGGCTTTCCCTCTGATGTCACTGTATTACTATTTAAAAAGGCAATAAAAGGCCTTCAGTCACGTTCCGCACTGGACAGAATGCCAGGAAATCAAAATAGTATACATATTAAGTTTTATTACATATATACAATATTTCTAGCCATAATATTACATATATACAATATTTCTAGCCATAATCATTGATTAAGTACAGAGTTTGAATTAATACGTTACCGGTTATTATATCATTATTCTGTCGAAGGACCACGTTCAGGAGGCTTACTCACAAAATGTCATCACACAGCTTAAATGTCCCTCTCTGTCAGTAGTGGAAATGTCCCTCCTCTGTCAGTAGTGGAAATGTCCTTCCTCTGTCTCTTTCTGAGAAGGCAATATTTATATGCATCCCCTCCTTGTAACTGAATGCCAGAGGGGGGGAATGTTTACCAATCAGTATGTGTTTGCCTCATGAGCTAATTTCCCATCCCCTTCCTAGTGGAGGATGTTTACCAATTAGTATGTGTTTGCCTCATGAGCTAATTTCCCATCCCCTTCCTTGTGGATTGTGTTTACCAATTAGTATGTGTTTGCCTCATGAGCTAATTTCCCATCCCCTTCCTAGTGGAGGATGTGCTAACTGAATGCTTGTGGATTGAGTTAACTGAATGCTTGTGGAATGTTATGTGTTAGCCTGCCTGAGCTGACTGACCTGCTCAATAGGTGCTGAAAAGTCCTTGCTCGTTCTCATAATACTTGTGTTTCCCTGTAACAGCTATCATGGATCCTAGGCAGTGTCATTCAATATTAATAATTCTTTCATAACATCCGTTTCACATACATGTCACATTCGGTCCTTATTGAGTGATACTGCCATAGGATACCATCGTGGTCCGAGTTGGTTTACAGCATAGTCCATAAACCACATAACAATTCCACAAGGACAGAACAAGTACTATTAGTGATGCTTTTGTTCAAATTCCTTATGGACTGATTTATCCTAGTATTATAGCTTTTAACTTTCCCAACTTTAAATCCCAATTTGGAACGGAAAAGTTGTTCTCCCAGAATACATTTGTTCTAAATCCTATATCAGGTGTTCAAACATAAGTTTGATTCTGCCAAAGAAGTGTTGACATATTGTGTAAGCATCCTGCAAAGGGTACTATCATTTTTGGTAATTATTGGCTCATTAGTCACCACACATATTACGCGTGGTGCTATTTCAATAATATAGTCCATTCACACACATCATATATTATTGATTGTAATTTACAAATTCGCCCTTGCAATGTGGAGTCACAAAATGTTAAAATTAAATTTTGGTGCCCAGAAAAATTGCTTCTGAGGTTCCCCTAGTATGAGGGGTAACACTATATATTTACACATGAGTATCATTACATTGTCTTGAAATTGTTTATTAAACACGGTCCTCCACATCTGCTCATTTCTAGTGTGTTCATTGCTTTTAATTTCTGTAATCCATGTATGGTCTCTTGTTGTCACATTTGCAATGATACATCTGGAGTTAGCGCTGCAAGTGAAGTTATCTTGCTTCCGATTCATTGAAGAATGCTTCCATCTCCATGACGTAACGACCCCTTCTTTAATTGTAATACGTCGCCCGGGGGCAGCGCCTCTTACCCCATACCATATTCCAAGGATTCCAAGGCATACGCATATCTGCAAGTTTCAGAAAACATTATTACTCTCTCAAATAACATTTCTCCTGAGGGACATATTCCCATTTTTCCACTCCCGGTTTCATTACAAGGAGAGCCTTATCTTTCCCGATTGCAATCACCTCCGCTGGTTCCGGAGGTCCTTTAGGATTGCTAATCCAGATTTTGGCTATGGACAGTTTCCCAATCGTCAAATTGGGGGTTACATTATCCCTCCACTGCCCATATTTGTCATCTGTAGTTAGTTTTTTAAGGGCCTCTTTCAAAAGTCCATTCATCTTCAATTAATCCCGCTGCCTGGGGATAATAGGGCATGTGATATACCCATTCAATATTATTTTCCTTAGCATATTCTTTTATCTGCCCTCCCATAAAATGTGATCCATTATCAGTTTGTATTTGTAAGGGCATACCATAATACTGAATAATCATGTCTAAAGTCCTTAGAGTGCTCCATTGTGACGCAGAAGCACAAGGGAATGCTAATAATAATCTACAGCAGTACACATATATTTACATTTATGACTTTCGGGTAACGGTCCTATGAAACCCATTTGCCAAATCTGGGCTGGCAAATCGCCCCGTGCCCCATTACCTTATGTGGTACTTCCCGTTCTTGATATGTTGACACACCGGACATTTTCCGATCACATGTTTGATCACATCTATGTCAAAGGAATCTCTCATTCCTGAGCCCACCTGTAAGTAGCTTTTTCTCCAAGATGTCCACTTTTCTGATGTGTCCAAATGGCTGTACCTTCCAACCATTCTTCCACCTTAGGAATTTCATTAGTAGTTGTTACAGAAATGGTAGCTGCGGCATCTGCTTGGGAATTAAACAATCGTTCCATTGAATCAACAGGCATATGTGCATCTACATGAAATACTGACACTATTGTCTCCTGTACAATTTTTTCTATGTCTTGCCACAATTCTTTACCCCACAGCTAACCAATTATGGGACTTCCACCCCATTAACCATGTAGCAAGACCATTAGCGACCGACCAGGAGTCAGTAAAAAGATATTCCACTCCCCATTTCACTGGGGATTCATGAGCATATACTGGCTTTATGATTTCCAGCTCTCCGTTAGGAATATTAGCTATTTTTTCGTGTAAAGTAGCTACCCTATGCTCACCTATTTTAGCTCTTTGAGAAATGTACCATTTCCATTTAATACTTTGTTCCTGAGCATATCCTACTCTATTTGACTTGGGATCAGACATTACCCATTGCATAATTGGAATTTGTGGCCGCAATAGTAATCTGTTCGGTCTCAGCCAACGCCCAATAACATGCTAAAAGTTGTTTTTCGAAGGGAATATATACATGTAATTCCACTTCCCCCTCTCTCATGGGCCACAAATCTACAGTGGTCTGTATGGCTTGTTTAGCATTTTCAAAAGCAACCTGCTGTTCTTCTCCCCACATAAACTCATATTTTTTACTAGTTACCTTGTATATTCTTTGGAGTGGGAAAATCTACCTAATATTTTTCGTTTTGCTTTCTCTGTGATTTCCCTAATATCCTCTATTCCACTGAATTCCTAAAAATTTTCCCGACGTTGCCGGTCCTTGTATTTTTGTTGGATTTATTTCCCTTCCCTTCTTTTTCATATGGTCAATTAATAAATCCAACTGCCCTTTCACCTCTTCCTTCGTTGTTCCCTGTATCAATATGTCGTCAACATAATGAGAAATTTGTATAGAGGTGAATTTCTGAAATTCATCTAAATGTTCCGCTACTATTTGAGGACAAATGGTAGGACTATGTAACCATCCCTGTGGTAGCCTAGTAAAAGTAGATTGGGCACGTTCAAACAAACCTGAAACCTACTTACAGGAATATACATTAACATTTTATAACATTTCCAATATTCTTTTATCGTTCTTAAAAACTTATTTCGGACTGCTGAAAAGTCCGCGGCCAGCCTAGTCAGCCTGCTTGTTACTACAACCAAAGGCACATCCTTCCTTAACACGTCTCACAAAGCTTTCTTCCATATTCTTGTACGTTCGTTCTACAGACTATCTCCCTGCTTTTAACCATCTCTTAAAGAAACAAGGAAAAGAAAAAAAATTCAGGCTACATCAGGCAAACAGCTTCTAAATTACCTCCATTGTTCTTAACAGCATAGATCTACCCTACAGAAACTCTTTCAAACTTAAATAAACTTTCTTTGTTTCCTGAACAGCAAAACAACTTTCAATTAACTTCAAGTAGCTTATATCGGCTAATCGGAACTCCAAATAGCATAAGGCTTGGTAAAGTTTTATCCATAAACCCTTTGGTTCCTTGCTTACATTATTAATTTCATTACAAATTCCTACATTTAAATCCATAATTTGTTAATATTTAAGCATATTTTAAATATCGATCCCTGTTTTTGCAACATTCGTAGAATTGCAGACAGACCCCATGCTGTCTCTCTCCTTTTTTCTCTTTCCTCCCACTTCCCCCTCCCCTCTGCCTGGGGAAACAAAGTAGAAACTCAAAAAAGCCCGCCGTCAAGCTCACATGATAGCATCGAAGGAGGAAAAAGGTGGGGGTGAAAATCCCTCCCTTTGCAGTTTGCTCTTTCAAACAAAGGAACTTTTACTCCAACATCTTATATTTTGTGGCAGCAAGGCATTTTTTCTAAACTACATCACCTGATTTATCGGGGCATTTTTCTAAAGCTTATACAAGATCAAGTGGTTCTGCCCTTCCCAGAACCCAGAGCAACTACATCACCTGATTTATCGGGGCAACTACCTCACCCAATATATCGGGGCATTTTTCTAAACTTGTACAAGATCAAGTGGTTCTGCCCTTCCCAGAACCCAGAGCAACTACATCACCTGATTTATCGGGGCAACTACCTCACCCAATTTATCGGGGCATTTTTCTAAACTTGTACAAGATCAAGTGGTTCTGCCCTTCCCAGAACCCAGAGCAACTACATCACCTGATTTATCGGGGCAACTACCTCACCCAATTTATCGGGGCATTTTTCTAAAGCTTATACAAGATCAAGTGGTTCTGCCCTTCCCAGAACCCAGAGCAACTACATCACCTGATTTATCGGGGCATTTTTCTAAAGCTTATACAAGATCAAGTGGTTCTGCCCTTCCCAGAACCCAGAGCAACTACATCACCTGATTTATCGGGGCAACTACCTCACCCAATTTATCGGGGCATTTTTCTAAACTTGTACAAGATCAAGTGGTTCTGCCCTTCCCAGAACCCAGAGCAACTACATCACCTGATTTATCGGGGCAACTACCTCACCCAATTTATCGGGGCATTTTTCTAAAGCTTATACAAGATCAAGTGGTTCTGCCCTTCCCAGAACCCAGAGCAACTACATCACCTGATTTATCGGGGCAACTACCTCACCCAATTTATCGGGGCATTTTTCTAAACTTGTACAAGATCAAGTGGTTCTGCCCTTCCCAGAACCCAGAGCAACTACATCACCTGATTTATTGGGGCAACTACATCACCCAATTTATCGGGGCATTTTTCTAAACTTGTACAAGATCAATTGGTTCTGCACTTCCCAGAACCTTTTCCCATGACTCTGTTAATCCATGATTATTGGCTAGTTCTTGTGCTATTAAATTATACGGTGCCTCGGTCCAGCTGGGCACCTCTGTAGGTTCTTTTGAGGCTTTCTCTCTCTTCCTGAACATTCCTGTATCACAAGAGCGCTCAGGTTTTCTTTAGAGAAATCCTGCCGACTACGCCAATTAATGTATTACTATTTAAAAAGGCAATAAAAGGCCTTCAGTCACGTTCCGCACTGGACAGAATGCCAGGAAATCAAAATAGTATACATATTAAGTTTTATTACATATATACAATATTTCTAGCCATAATATTACATATATACAATATTTCTAGCCATAATCATTGATTAAGTACAGAGTTTGAATTAATACGTTACCGGTTATTATATCATTATTCTGTCGAAGGACCATGTTCAGGAGGCTTACTCACAAAATGTCATCACACAGCTTAAATGTCCCTCTCTGTCAGTAGTGGAAATGTCCCTCCTCTGTCAGTAGTGGAAATGTCCTTCCTCTGTCTCTTTCTGAGAAGGCAATATTTATATGCATCCCCTCCTTGTAACTGAATGCCAGAGGGGGGGAATGTTTACCAATCAGTATGTGTTTGCCTCATGAGCTAATTTCCCATCCCCTTCCTAGTGGAGGATGTTTACCAATTAGTATGTGTTTGCCTCATGAGCTAATTTCCCATCCCCTTCCTTGTGGATTGTGTTTACCAATTAGTATGTGTTTGCCTCATGAGCTAATTTCCCATCCCCTTCCTAGTGGAGGATGTGCTAACTGAATGCTTGTGGATTGAGTTAACTGAATGCTTGTGGAATGTTATGTGTTAGCCTGCCTGAGCTGACTGACCTGCTCAATAGGTGCTGAAAAGTCCTTGCTCGTTCTCATAATACTTGTGTTTCCCTGTAACAGCTATCATGGATCCTAGGCAGTGTCATTCAATATTAATAATTCTTTCATAACATCCGTTTCACATACGTGTCACAGTCACTTCCTGAACCCATGACCCAGAAGTGATTTTAGAGAGAGCCAGGCCATCACCAGCAGCAGGCTAGAGTAGTTGCTCGCGCTGGTGAAGATTTTAATGAGGTACGGGGCAGGGAAGGAAGAGCGCGAGCATGGCGTGGGGGGGACAGAAAGGTGCCAGTGCCTCCATCAAGACGGCACTCAGGGAGGTCTGCCGCCCCCCCCACACACACTTACTACACCTCTAGCACCTAACATTATGTATCTTTTGGTGCCTAAGTCAAGTTAGGCACTGCTAGACACAATTCTATAAATGGCACCTAGCGGTTGATTGACAACCATGCCGAGCAGTGCCTTGCCATCAGGTGCCATTTATAGAATCAGGGGCTTAATCCATCTACATTACCACATGCTAAATTAGCACAGGAATACCACGTGAATCCATACTGCCTGCAAAACGGGTAGCGGTAAGTGCTCACATAGTGATTTTTTTTAAATGGCCATGCATTAGCACATGGCCTTTAATACAAAACAGAGAAAATTGACCATTTTATGACTATGCAGTAAAAATGGCCTTAGCACGTAGGAAAGACACAGGTAAGGGCACAATAAGGCCACTTTTTACCCCAGCTTAGTAAAAAGACCCCTAAATTAGGTGCATCCATGCTACACTTACCCCCTTTTTTTTTACTAAGGTGCGTTAACCGATTTAGCGCGTACAAACTGATTTAGCGCACGCTAATTGAATTACCATGCGCTAAACGCTAATGCGTCCATAGACTAACATGCACGCGTTAGCATTTAGGGTGCGCTAATTTGATTAAAGCGCGCTAAATCGGTTAGCGCACCTTAGTAAAACAGGAGGTTTTACAGTTACACCAGCTTTATGGTAGACATAAATTCTGGCACCTAGATGTTAGCAGTGCCAATACTGGTTTATGCTAGTATTTTATAATTGAAGCTATGCAGCTAGGTTATTTTATATAATTTTTAAACCACTCTGTTCTCAGGATAGTAGCATGTATTAAGGGTATAACGCATGATTTTTGCCATTTAATGCGTGTTAAATGGAAAAATCATGTGTGTATTAAAGTCAATGTGGGCTGAGATACAAAGCATGAAAATTCATGCAAAGCACCTCGTTATTATGCAAATCAAATAACACAACTTGTGCTGAACTAAAATTAATTTAATTTTAATTTAATTCCCTCCCCCACTCCTTTTATAAAACCATAGTGTGGTTTTTAGCTCCGGCCGCAGCGGTAACAGCTCCGACGCTCGTAGAATTCCTATGAGCATCAAAGCCGTCCCTAAAAAATATGCTATGGTTTTGTAAAAGGGGGGATTAATGTGATATGTTATACAGTTTACCACTAAATCTCCCAAAGGATTTGAAGCGATTTATAAAACAAACAATTAAATTGACTTAAGTAATGGCCAAAAATCTAATCAGGTACTTTGAATTTGCCTCTTTGTCCCAATGAGCTTACAATCTAACTATAGTACCTATGAAATAAATAATTACTTACATTTACCTATATAAAGGGAAGGAAGAGGGAAAAGGCACAACAGAAGGAAAAATTTCAATATTAAAGCACCCCCAAAGAAAAATCCTAAAAATAAAAGCAGGGGGAAAAAAAAGCAAAATTAAACAAGCAGCAAGTTATTGTGGACCCACAAACAAGAGGCAAAAGCAAAGGAGAGCTAGCATGACCTCCAGATGGGTGCATGCACCAAAATAAAGTAAACTTTGCCTCATCCCCCATTCCTTCTTCAGATCATACTCAAATAGAAGTGACTATAGAGAGACAATGCAAAGCCATTGTCACTATGAGCCAAACTAATGGTAGTTGTCTGAAACATCCATGAAAACTAGAATCAGAACCAGATCACAAACTCTGTGGCTTTGGGTTGAGCTGATGGAACAGCTGTCTTCAACATCCAAGAAGATTTTCTTAACACATGAAACAGAAAACATATAACACCGCCAAAAACACAAAAAGAGAAGCTCGATGGTCCCACCTCTCATCCCCAGATAAAACAGCAAGAAAGGCTTGGTGGCTTCTCCATCACACAGTGGCGTACCTAGGGTATGTGGCACCCGGGGCCCATCATTTTTTGACACCCCCCCCCCCCATGTAAAAAATTTTTTTTTTTTTTTTTTTGCAATAACCATGAAATGGAATAAATGGTCAGAATAGAAACAGGCAGTGAAAATTTTCTTTTATTGAACCTCATATATGTAACCATTATTCCAAACATAACATAACATAAATTATGTCTAAATTGTCATGACATTAGAAGTACATATGGAGTAGTTGCAGGTGATGCTTGGGACAGTTCTGATTGTGTTAGTTCGGTTTTATGTGTTTTTTGAATAGAAGGGTTTTTATTTCTTTTTGAAGGTTTTGCAGTCTGTGGTTGATATCAATTGGTTGTAGAGTTGGGGGTCGAGTGTTGTAGCTCGAATGGCTAGGAGGTTGTCGAACAGTTTTTTTCTTTTGACGTTTTTGGTTGGAGGGTGTGTGAATGGTGCACAAGTTCTCCTATGTCTGTTTGAAGTGGATTGAATTATTTAGCTGAAGAAATTAGTTACCCCCCATTCCACACACATTAATTCTCTTCCATTTTTGTTCCCATTATAAAAAACACTGATAAGTTCCCAGAAAAAAAATACATTAAAATAAGAAGTGAAAACAAAGGCCCCTACAGATGAGAACATAACATAAGAATAGCCTAACTGGGTCAGACCAATGGTCCATCATGCCCAGTAGCCCATTCTCATGGTAGCCAATCCAGGACACTAATACCTGGTCAAAACCCAAAGAGTAGCAACATTCCATGCTACCGATCCAGGGCAAGCAGACACTTCCCCCATGTCTTAATAACAGATTATGGACTTTTCCTCCAGGAATTTGTCCAAATCTTTCTTAAAACCAGCTACACTATCTGCTTTTACCATAACTTCTGGCCACTTCATTTTTAAGTTTAGATCTTTCCTTTCAAACAGAGACCTTGCTAGATGTCAAATACAGCACAAGGTAACTTCACATGGACTTAGCTGTGCAGGAAATGTGAATCTCCTCATACACCCACCATATAGTGCAAAAATGTGCAAAGGTCTGTTTTTTTCTTTCGATCACTACATAGCCTAATGCCACACAAGCAGCGCTGTTACAAACATATTCTGTAGGTCAATGCTAAGGATAACAAAGTTTCCTTCCTTGGACCAGAAGGAGATAAACCACTGGAAGAGATCCCAAAACAACACCCAAAGACCCACTCAGTGTGTGAATCAGTTGAGTGGAGTGGACTAACTGGGGGGTGGAAATGGGCCCGGAGTTTGCTCAGCAGAATTTCCCAGACCACCTCTTCCTCTCAACACATTGACACGCTGCCACCATCACCACTAGGAACACCTCACTGGGTAGGCCAGCTATGCTATAAACTTTATAAAACACATTATTATATTTTCTTATAAAGCACATATTTTAACTGACCTCTCTGACATCCTCAGCCTTTCCATTCACAAAAATAGAAGGAAGAAAAGTTCCCATTTCCTGCTGTCTCATGTCCCCGGCCTATACAATATTTTTTTTCTGCAGACCCTTCAAAAGTCTGACCAAATCCTCGTTTCACTTGCATTATAAAGTACTGAGGATGCCATCTCTCCCCAATCCCAGGTCCTAAAGTCTAAGACAGTAGCGCAAACTAATGCTGCCAGATACAGGAAAAAAAAAATTTTGATTCGATTCAGCCCTATTGAATTGGTTTTTCAATTCGATTTTCCTGCCCAGTTGGGTGATTTTTTTCAAAACTCCTGGTGGGTTTTATAGCTTTTTCACCCCCTTTGGCTTCTCCTAACCACACTGGCGCTGTGGTGTAAATAAAATAAAGAAACAAAAAGGACTTTTCCTCTTTCTGTTAAATCCTAGCTCACGTTTGCAGTCCAACACCAGCTCTGGCAGGATACACATTTCAAATCTGACATGTTATAATCACAAAACAGAAAATAAAATTAATTTTTCTACCTTTTGTTGTCTGGTTATATTTCAAATCTTGTTGGTCCAAGGCTCTGGTTTTCTTCTGATAACTTGCTTGCCAGGGTCTCCTTCTTTCTGCATGCTAACCATCCATCTGCCAACTCTGTCCTCCCTTTCCATTTCCCTTCCCTTCCCAGGAAGTCTGGTATCTTTCCTTTTTTTCATCTCCCTCCACAGATCCACCTTTTCTTAAATACCCTTTCATCCGGCATCTCTCCCTCCTTCCCCACCATCCCAGAGTCCACCATCTCTCCGTTTCTTTTCCTAATTACCCTCCTATCCAGTATCTCTATCCCTCCTCCACACCATCCCTTGTGTCCAATTTCTCTCCCTTTCTGTTCCTTCCCTCCCTAAATCCCATGGTCCATCATCTCTCTCCCTCTCCTCTATTTTCAGACCCATTATTTCTTCCCCCCCCCCAAAGTTTGGCATATGCATGTCTCTTTGAACACCCCCTTCCCTCCGTGTACTTCTAAATCATGGTCCCCCCCCAAAGGCCTGTCCCCCCTTAAAGGTCTGCCTGTCCCACCTTGAAGGCCTGCACCCCCCTTGAAGGCCTGTCCCTTCCCCTTGTAGGCCTGTCCCCCCCTTGAAGGCCTGCCTGCCTGTCCCCCCCTTGAAGGTCTGCACCCCCGAAGGCCTGCACCCCCCCGAAGGCCTGTCCCCCACTTGAAGGCCTGTCCCACCCCCTTGTAGCTTCTCCCCCCCCCCTTGTAGGCCTGTCCCCCCTTGAAGGCCTGCCTGCCTGCCTTTCCCCCCTTGAAGGCCTGTCCCCCCTTGAAGGCCTGCACCCCCTTGAAGGCCTGCACCACCCCCCTCGAAGGCCTGCACTCCCTTGAAGGTCTGCACCCCCCCCCCCGAAGGCCTGTCCCCCACTTGAAGGCTTGTACCACCCCCTTGTAGCTTCTCCCCCCCTTGTAGGCCTGTCCCCCCCCTTGAAGGCCTGCCTGCCTGCCTTTCCCCCCCTTGAAGGCCTGCACCCCCTTGAAGGACTGCACCCCCCCCCCCCCCGAAGGCCTGCACTCCCTTGAAGGTCTGCACCCCCCCCCGAAGGCCTGTCCCCCCCTTGAAGGCCTGTCCCCCCCCCTTGTAGGCCTGTCCCCCCCCTTGTAGGCCTGTCCCCCCCCTTGTAGGCCTGTCCCCCCCTTGAAGGCCTGCCTGCCTTTCCCCCCTTGAAGGCCTGTTCCCCCCCTTGAAGGCCTGCACCCCCTTGAAGGTCTGCACCCCCCCAAAGGCCTACACCCCCCCCGAAGGCCTGCACCCCCCTGAAGGCCTGCCTGCCCCCCTTGAAGGCCTGCACCCCTTGAAGGTCTGCACCCCCCCCCGAAGGCCTGTCCCCCCTTGAAGGCCTGCCTGCCTGCCTGTCACCCCCCTCCCCCTTGAAAGCCTGCTTGCCTGCCCGCCCGCCCCACCCTGAAGGCCTGATGCCCCGACCCACCCCGAAGGACCGCTCGCCCCCCTGGCCTCCCCGCACCACCTATGAAGCAGCCGCAGCAGGATCGCGAAGTCAGCGTCAGCGATCCCTGCGCTGCTTCCTGCGCCACGGTCCCGCCCCTCCTCTGACGTCAGAGGAGGGGCGGGATCGCGGCGCAGGAAGCAGCGCAGGGATGCTGACGCTGACTTCGCGATCCTGCTGCGGGCTGCTTCACAGGTGGTGCAGGAAGGTCAGTGGGGCGAGCTGTCCTTCGGGGGTGGCGGGGGACTGAACGGCAAGGCCGGGAACACCCCCTTAGGGCTGGTACCCGGGGCGGCCGCCCCCCCGCCCCCCCCTAGGTACACCACTGCCATCACATCATATCTTAGGGAGAGATGATAGGTTGGGACTGCCAAACCCCTTTGGTTTTTCTGAGGCATGTCAGTTAGTGGCACCAACTTGAGCTGCCAGCAAAGCACCATGAGCATGTTCAGTTCATCCATGAGAACTATACCTGCAATTTTTCTATCTTTTATTGTCTGATCACTCTGGTTTCTGCTTTTCTTTGTCTTCTCTTAACTCACTCGCCATGTCCCTCATCCATCTTCTCTCTTCATGTCCCCTATTCATCTCCCATTTCTGTGTCCCTATCATCCCCCCCATGTTCAGCAACTCACTTTTCTGTGTCTCTATCGTTCTCGTCCAATATCTCTGCTATGTTCATATCCCTTCCCCCTGTGTCCGGCATCACCCACTGTATTCTTATGTTCAGCACCTTTCGTCTGAGTTTCTGTTTTCCCCATGTCTAATATCTCCCCTACTGTGTCCATATACACCTCCCCTCACAGTATTGAGCATTATCTTTCTATCCCCATATTCCCTTCTCCATATCAAGTTTTGCCCCTCTGTGTTCATACAGCATAATATAGCTTTGTTTCCCTATCCAATGCCCATCATCTCCCCTCTCTCTCTTATCCACACTAATATGTCTCTCTCCTCTTTGATCTCACCCATCCAGCTTCTCTTCCTCTGACTTCTCTCTCCCTTCCAGCATCTGGTTCTTTCTCCCGCTGCGGGTTGAGCATTTGTCTCCCTCTTCCTTAATCCCCTTGGCCTGGTATCTCTCTCCCTTCCCTCTAAATCTTCACCCTTGGTACAGCACCTCTATCCTTCCCTACAACCCTCAATCCCCTCCATGCAGGCCTTCCCTGCAGCCTCCTGCCTCCCCCTTGTAAATCCAGCACCTTTCTCCCTTCTCTGCAGCCTCTAGCCCTCCCTCCTTGCAGTGAACCCTACTGAGAAAAACTGAACAAACTGGAATACTATATCAGAAAATCTGGCTTCAATCACAAATGCAAACACAAATAGAGCCCCTCCAAATACAAGATGTAATCACAAACTAAGGGTCGCTTTTACAAAGCTGCAGTAGTGAATCCTGGTATGACAAATATGACACAGCCCATAGGAACTGAATGGGATGTGTGTCATTTGCTATGCAGGAATCGCTACTGTGGCTTTGTAAAAGGGGCCCTAAAAGTGAAAATATGCAGAAAAAAATGAACCTGAAACTTCAAGAAGCCAGAATTAGTCATAAAAGAGGCCTAAAGTTAGTTGCCTAGATCAACATGCCTAGCTGATCTAGGTGCCTAACTTAATCAGTGTCAATAACAAGCAATCAGGACCTCATAATTGGCTTAATTTAGGGCTCCTTTTACTAAGGTGCGCTAGAGTTTTTAGTGCATGCAGCAGATTAGCGCGCACTAACCCCACGCTACACAGCTAGAACTAATGCCAGCTTAATGCTGGCATTAGCGTCTAGCGCACGTAGCATTGTAGTGCGCGCTGTTCCGCGTGTTTAATGCCCTAATGCAGCTTAGTAAAAGGAGCCCTTAGTTGGGTGGTAAGCATCTAATTCAGGTAGGTGCTTAGTCCAAAGCTCCTACTAGAAAGTGGGCCTGGCTGGGGGGGGGGGGGGAATTGTGGGCTGTCTTGGGTGTGTTTTGCTTATAGGCGCCTAAACTGGATTTAAGTGCTAGTATTCTGGCCAAGAAAACTCTTGCATAAATAAGGAGTGTGCCTATGGTTAGGGTACCTTCCAGCATCTGTGTCCAGTTTAGGTGATATTAGGCATGATTCTATAAATGGCATCTTACTTAATATCAACATGCAATAAGCGCTACGTTCCTCAGTGCCTATGTTTTAGGTGCCATTTATAGACTTGGGGTCTTAGTGAATATTTTATCCTATCTGATTATATGTGGGGGTTTTTTTAACATGGATCCCAACTTGTAAAGTTTGGCTGTCAGAGTAAATTGAATCACAGTACAATAAGATACATATTGTATTGTCCACACCTGTAGCAATGAAAAAGGACTCTGAGAATGGCTTGGCTACCGTTCTTACAAGATGAGCATTTTAAGCTTTTGTGCAAAGGTACAATGAAATGCCTAGAATATGACCCATGTCTTTATAAAAATAAAATATGCTGAACATATCAGTAACATATCAGTTTAGTTTTTAAATACTCTTAGGGTGGAGAGGGTTAGCTTCCAAGCCTCTTTTCCCCCATTCCTTTGGAATTTCTGCAAAGTCCTCACTAATGTTTGAGGTGTCCTTAAACTTGCCAAGGACAAGTTATTTATTATAAAACTCCACATCTGTTATAAGAGATTATTTTGAAATCTGGGGAGATGGGGTATCTAAACTGAACATATGGTGTTTTTAGATTAAATGAAACTATTTGACCTCTCTGAGAATTCATGCTCAGGTGATCACTGTGAATTTCTTTTTATGAAGACTTTTACTAAAAGTGAACCCTGAATTCACTTAAGGGAAAGTGCCTCAGAGACAATATGTTTTAAAGTTATCCATTTTGTTTATATTTTTTTTTAATGATGCTAAAATAAAAGAAACAAAAAATAAGGTGAAACATTTATTATTGGACTAAAAATACATT
Source organism: Geotrypetes seraphini (assembly GCF_902459505.1). NCBI lineage: Eukaryota > Metazoa > Chordata > Amphibia > Gymnophiona > Dermophiidae > Geotrypetes > Geotrypetes seraphini. The sequence goes on along the minus strand of NC_047084.1, from coordinate 531,794,191 downwards.
GTTTGACCAGCTTTCAAAGGCAAAGCCTTCTTCGTCCGGTTGGTTTTATTTTTTTTTATTTATTCAATTTCCTATACTGTTCTCTCAGAGGAGCTCAAAATGGTTTACATTAATTTATTCCTGTCTGTCCTGATGGGCTCACAATCTATCAAATGTACCTGGAGCAATGGGGGGATTAAGTGACTTTCCCAGGGCCACAAGGAGCAGTGTGGGTTTGAACCCACAACCTCAGGGTGCTGAAGCTGTAGCTTTAACCACTGCACCACACTCTAAAACAGTGGTCTCAAACTTGTGGCCCGGGGGTCACATGCGGCCCGCCAGGTACTATTTTGAGGCCCTCTGTATGTTTATCATAATCACAAAAATAAAATAAAACAGTTTCTTGATCATATGTCTCTTTAGCTATAAATTACAATATTATTAAGACTTAATTAAGACTTAACCAAAAGGAAAGATTTATAAACTATAAAGAGTTTTACTTCATGCAAAATTGTCATTTCTTTAATAAGACATTAACTATTTTTTCTGAGGCCCTCCAAGTACCTACAAATTCAAAATGTGGCCCTCCAAAGGGTTTGAGTTTGAGACCACTGAACAACAACTACACTAGCTTATCCACTTTTTAATGGATTCATTCCAACAATACTGTGGTACTGGGAACTATAGGCCCCTTTTACGAAATGATTTTAAACAAATGATTTTATATAAATGGCAGCTAGAACGTAGATGCTTAGGGCTCCTTTTACTAAGGTACGCTAGCGTTTTTAGCGCATGCAAGAAATTATCATGCACTACACTTCTAGAACTAATGCCAGCTCAATGCTGGTGTTAAGGTCTAGCGCGCGCGGCAATGTAGCATGTGCTATTCTGCACATTAAAGCCCTAACGCGGCTTAGTAAAAGGAGCCCTTACGCATGATTCTATAAAAGGTATTCTTGATAAATGTCACCAGTGGCTGAGCAAAATTACCGCAGACAGGGTTTGTTCTGCATAGGAACCAAAGCAATCACACACACACACACACAAACAGACCTCGTCTCAACTTCTCAAAGAAGATGAGAGGAAAATATAGTTTCAGAGTTAATTAATTCACAATTAAATAGACTGATGTTAAAATGTGTGTATAGCTGATGTTGAATATTTTATTATCAAATGACTAATAAATCAAGGAAAGATGACCATTAAAAGTGATAAAATTATGAAATTGTATTGTTCTAATTAAAAAGGTGGTTTAAAAACATTTAAAGGATTAATTAAAAATATGCACATAAGTTAAAATGTGTAATAAAATTCAACTAATAATTAAAAAGTATGTTGGAACTCTTTAAATAGTAAATTCAGCTGAATATTTGACATGAAGGTTCCGTTTTCAGTGGGGGTTTTTTGTTCAATTTAACAGGCAGAAACACTTTTAAAATCACAACCTTCTTTAGAGTAACTATACCAGGAGTACTGAACAACACACTTCAGTATCAGATAAGTAAATGTTATTACAACAATGCTTCCTATGGCCTTCTTTTAATAAGCCACAGTAGAGGTTTCTACCACTGCCCAGGGTGCTAAATGCTCTGACATGGCTCCAATGCTCGTAGGAATTCTATGGGCATCGGAGCAGCATCAAAGTATTTAGCGTTCCAGGCCACGGTAGAAACCTCTAAAATGGCTTAGTAAAAAGTAGTGGGAGGAGGAGGAGGTTAATAAGAAGATCCCTTCTTTAATATTTCAAATTATTAAATTCAACTTTACTTAATTTATTTTATAACATTCCTTATTCCCTTTCAAGGAAGTATTAATCTTCAAAGAAAACCTATTCTTCTCCTTAAATTTCAAAGGTCAAATAAGAAACGGTATCCTTTAATTACATTCCCATAAACCTCTACAGAATTTATCTCTTTTACTTTAAATTATTCACTTCACGCACACACCATCTCTTAAAAGCTTCTCTCTTTACCCAACCCTCACTTCTAGCAAAGAGTTGCAAATAAGACCCTCAACAGACTTATGCAGCCAATCAGCTTCATGCACTGAGATTCTATGGAAAGTTCGTCTCTGCATATTTACAGAAGAGAGCTCAAACCTATAGAAACACACAAAATTAATCCTTAAAAACACCTCATTTTTGGACAAAATCACTTTAAATCAGGTCACACTACTGCATTAAACTGAATTATGTAAACGTTTAAATTCTTAAAACCCATTGTAACCCAGAACAGGGATCTGATATTGTTCAGCATTTCACACATTAGATGACCCAAACTAAGGCCATAGCACTCACAGAGTACGTTTAAACATCTTTTTATACTAAATTCTGCAATGAAATTCACTTCCCAATCTCTTAAAACACTGACTACACTAAGCATGTGCGGGAAATCATGCCAAAAGCAGGCTTTGTGGGCCTCTCTGAGACCACTATCCAACAAATGAGATGGATTGGAAAGCCAAACTAACAGCCCAAGATCAACTGGAACTGTGATTTCCAATAACAAATCAAAGGTGTTATATGAGAGGAAAAAGGCATTATCGTGCCCATCTTAGCACTATCAGAACATAAGAACATAAGCAATGCCTCTGCTCACGCGGCAGCCCAACAGGTCCAGGACCTGTGCAGTAATCCTCTATCTATACCCTTCTATCCCCTTTTCCAGCAGGAAATTGTCCAATCCTTTCTTGAACCCCAGTACCATACTCTGCCCTATTACGCTCTCCTCTGGAAGCGCATTCCAGGTGTCCACCACACGTTGGGTAAAGAAGAACTTCCTAGCATTCGTTTTGAATCTGTCCCCTTTCAACTTTTCTGAATGCCCTCTTCTTTTATTTTTTTGAAAGTTTGAAGAATCTGTCCCTCTCTACTCTCTCTATGCCCTTCATAATCTTGTAAGTCTCTATCATATCCCCTCTAAGTCTCCTCTTCTCCAGGGAAAAGAAACTCAGTTTCTCCAATCTCTCAGTGTATGGAAGGTTTTCCATCCCCTTTATCAGACACGTTGCTCTCCTCTGAACCCTCTCGAGTAACGTCATGTCCTTCTTAAGGTACAGCGACCAATATTGGACGCAGTACTCCAGATGCGGATGCACCATCGCCCGATACAACGGCAGGATAACTTCTTTCGTTCTGGTAGTAATACCCTTCTTGATTATACCTAGCATTCTATTCGCTCTCTTAGCGGCCGCTGCGCACTGTGCCGTCGGCTTCATTGTCATATCCACCATTACCCCCAAGTCCCTTTCTTGGGTACTCTCATTTAATAACATCCCTCCCATCGTATAGTTGTACCTCGGGTTTCTGTTTCCCACATGTAATACTTTACATTTCTCAACGTTGAACTTCATCTGCCATCTTGTCGCCCATTCACCTAGTTTGTTCAAGTCCCTTTGCAATTCTTCGCGGTCCGAGCTCCACTAAATAGTTTGGTGTTGTCCGCATATTTTATTATCTCACACTTCGTCCCTGTTTCTAGATCTGATTTGTCAAGCTATACCCCTGTCCTGGCTCACTAAGGCCCTCTTTTACTAAGGCGTGCTAACCGATTAGCGCGCGCTAAACACTAACACGTGCATGTTAGTCTAATCCAGTGGTTCCCAAACCTGCCCTGGGAGACCCCCAGCCACTCAGGTTTTCAAGATATCCCTAATGAATATGCATGAGAGAGATTTGCATACCTGTCACTTCCATTATATGCAAATCTCTCTCATGCATATTCATTAGGGATATCTTGAAAACCTGACTGGCTGGGGGTCCCCCAGGACAGGTTTGGGAACCACTGGTCTAATCGGTTAGCACACCTTAGTAAAAGAGGGGGTAAATGGAGCAAATGTTTTTTACGGCACACTAAACAAAGAAGTGTTTTTTGTGGCACATTATAATTGAAATTATAAAATTGCAAAACTAACATAAAATTCAATTTGAGAGTTATTTATTTAAAATTCTTTAAGTTATGAATGATTAATTGTAACAATGGTGAAACTAAGGAATCCTTTTATCAAGCCATGCTAGCGGGGTTAGCGTGTCGGATGTTTCATCACGCACTAACCCCCACGGCCGGCTAAAAAACTAACACCTGCTCAATGCAGGCGTTAGCGGCTAGTGCGGCAGGCGGTTTAACGCGTGGTATCACATACGTTAAACCCCTACCGCAGCTTGATAAAAGGATCCCTAAAGTAAATAAAATAGAATTTCTAATCGATGCGATGGATGTGCTTGTTCTTGAGTGCAAATTAACTCAAAATACGGCTCGATAGTCGACAAGCAAACACACATTTCATCATCCACCATCTGTACTCATTCTCTTTTTTTTTTTTAATCTGTCATAGCTGAAAATCCAAGTTCACAAAGATAAGAATATCCAAATGGTAATAAAGCCTTGAGTGATTTGTTGCTCAAGTTAGGATAAATACTGCATAAAAAAATCAAACTAAAATTACTTGCAATTAGTTTTCAAGTACCAATCATGTCAAAGAATAATGCTTGTCTGGGCAGTTGTATCCTTACGCACACAGATGCACGTAACATTAACATATTATTGTGTACATGACATGCATTTCATCCATTCTAGTGTATACTTATGAAGGGAATTTTTTTAAATAAAGTAAAATTCTGGAATCTCTTGTGGCACACCCAGGAATTACAGTCTCCAAAATTAAACACATACCTCCAAGTGGGGCCTCATCAATGACCTGTATAGGGGTATCAACACTTCCTTTCTTCTGCTGATTACCCCTCTCTCAGTATAGCCTAGCATCCTTCTGGCTACAGCCATCACCTTGTCACACTGTTTCTTTGCCTTCAAATCAATTAACATACAAGGAAAACAGTACATGCAAATAGATCTCATGCATATTCATTGGGGAAATCCTGAAATCCCGACTGGATTGTGGCCCTTGAGGAGGGACTTCGACACTCCTGCAGTAACTGAAATGAGGCTTACCAGCCTGTAGTTTCCCACTTCATCTCTAAGTAGTGTAAATGCTCCTCCAATAACAGCTGCATTAAATTTGTAGCCACTGCATGGTAAAATCACGTTAAGCTATGGTACCTGCAAACTTTACCATGGTTTAATATGAGTTCCCATATAATTGTAAGTAACAAGGGGGAGGTTAGAAAAGGAGGCTGACAAATGGGAAAGCCAGGGCTCAGATCCCAGTGATGGCCCTTGTGACCCTGGACAAGTTGCATCACTCCCTATTTTCACAGGTGCAAACTTGAATTGGAAGCACTCTGAGGACATTAGAGTTACCTGAAAGCTACTTGCTTTGAGCTAGAGAATGACACGGGGACTGTGTACCGCGGGAAACCAGGATCATTGCAGTAAATACGCAGGATGTGACAAATCTAGCTCTCTTCCTAGTTTTGTCACAGGAGTATGTAGGAAGAGCAGTAAGCCCCTATGCAGGAGAGCTGACCAGGTTGGCCCGGCCGATTGTAATAGCGCTGACTTCCCTTGTACTATCTATGAGACAGACACCGCCTGCCAGGGAGAGTTCAGTCCAGGTCCAGGTTATTCTCCTAAGCCTGCTATTAGAGCTCTAAGGAACTCAGGAGCTAGAGGATTACACCTCCCAGAATGCCAGAGAACTAGCAGGAAGTTGTCACGTAGACAGACACAGCCGCAGAGAGAGCTTTCTCCCTTCCCCCTCTTCAGAGCAGAGAGGGGCGAATTAAAGCCGGTTAAAACAGGGCATATGAGACCCAGAGGGGGGGAGGAGCCAAGGGGGCTGCAACCGGAGCTTGAGAAGCAGCAAAACTCCGCTCCCCAACTGAATGCTGACGAGCTGGCAAGAGACTGTGAGATGGTGGACATTTCAGAGGTGTCTGATCTCACCGCTGAGAGGCAGCTGGAAAGCTGGGAACCGATGGACATTGGTGTGCCAAGTATTCCCAGGGAGAGTTTGGAAGCAATGGACACAAGCTAAAAGGTTGGAAGTGTTTTGCAAATTTTTGATTCGTACCTGTTTGATGAAAGTTTTGGAACTGTGTTTGCTATGTGTTACGAAGTGCTTAAACTTCCCAGAGCTAGGCTCTGAAGAAAGCTTTCACATTGTTTGGTGCCTTGAACTGCCTAAACTTTTGCAAGCTAGGCAGCCTTTTGTTTTAATCCTCTGCACACAGCGGGAGGCTAATTAGCAGTGATAAGTTTCTGCAGGAAACGCCAGTGACAGAGCAGCTCCATTTGTGTGAGTTCCCTAGCTTCAGGCAGCCTGTGGAAAGATTCCAAGTTTAGCAGTTTACTTTTTTCTTGTGGTTTGGAAAAGTTTTATTTTTTTTCATGCAGCAAATATTTTGTGTGCTTCTCCCTACTGTTCCTTCATAGGAAGAGAGCATTGCTAAAACTATATTACCATTTAAGGCTGGTGAAGAGGACTGAGTTGCAAAGACAGAAGTCCAGCCATAATTCTGATTTTGTGTTTTCCTTTATTGTTTCTGATTTTTGAAAGAGCATTCATTCGTATACTGGTGAAGCCAGTGTGGCCAGGTTGGTCCTGGTTTTGCATCCTTTGTTTCTGAACAAATGTACTGAAAAATGCTATAACCTACTGATAACACCAGATCAGCCTGACCTAGAGTCAGAAATAAATATATCCTTATTTTGGACCTTCCGGAGTGTGTGTGTGATATTCCTTGCCTGTTTTCACTGAGGTCATTTGTCCTATGGTTTTTACCCTAGGCAGGTGTCTATATAGCCTGAAGGATTCCCTAGTTGAAGGAAACATCCTGGGAGAAGTTACAGTCGCGGTGATCCCGGCTCGCTGCGGTGATCAGGACCCCGTGGGTTGCGACAAGGAATGGAGACATTTGCAACTGGTTTACCGCAGGAATGGGGACAAGATCTTTCACCGCCCTACGGGAACGGGGACAAGACTTTTTACCTCCCCATGAGAACGGTGAAAAGTCTTACTCCTGTGATAAAAAAAAGTTGAACCCATGTCAGACTCGGTATCTCCTCTCTAGTTCCTCTTGCACCTATTTTACCTTTAGGAGCCAGCCATGCCACGATGAAGACAGAAGGAACCCAAAACCAAAGCCTCAGACCAATGCGATTTGAAGAATAAAATTACCAGACAACAAAAGGTAGAAAAAAATTAATTTATTTTATATTTTGTGATTAGAATATTTCTGATTTGAAATATGTATCCTGCTATAGCTGGTATTAGATATAACTGGGGACTGCAAAGCCCAGACTGTGCTTCTTTAGCTTCCAGCTGGCTTAGGGCTCTCTCTGATCAGTGGGCAGTTGCCCTAGTTGCACTCCCCTAACACTATTCCTGCCATGTGTGACTAAAGTATTCTGTTAGCTTGATTTTTCTATATAGCATTCTGTAGTAATTTGGTTTGTTCAGTTTTCACAATAGTGGAGGGGATATTTGTGAAAGGGAGGGGAGACAGGGGTTTTGTTGATCGTTGCTTTGTATTATTTGTGCTTATAAAATGACAATTATACAGAATATTATCTCTTTTTATACTTTAATAAAATAAGTTCAGTATAAAATCGTAACTATTCGAGGCTTGTGCGGGTGGGATTTGACAGTTTGCAGGGCAGGGACGGGGACCGAGCTCGTGGGGATGGGGCAGGGATGGGGATGAGCTCACGGGGACATGGCAGGAACGGTGATAAATTTTTTCCACGTATCATTCTCTACTTTGCGCTAACAATTAAAAGGCATCAATTAAATCTATATGTATGGAACTGCAATGATGGCACTGTTGGAATTTTATGATTTCAATAACATTAGTAGCCCAGTTCCCCCTACTGAGGCACTAATAATAGATGCTATTTCATAATGTCATATGGTAAATCATTATAGCTCCACAACAGAAAGGAAAAAACAACCCTGTGAGGTGGCTGGTGGGCGGGGAAAAAGTGCAGGGCCCACAAGACTTCACCTCTGGCGTCAATTTTAATGTCGGGGAGGAAGTTCCAGGCCAGCCAGACAGCAGTTGGCTGGCCCAGAACTTCCTCTCTGATGTTAGAATTGACACCAGAGGTAAAGTCTTGTGGGCCCTGCACTTTTTCCCCACCCACCAGCCTGCCTCACCTTTTGCCTCCGCCTACCACGCAGTGGGCCAGCAAAGCGCAATCAATGAGAGGACACAGCTCGCTCGCCTATCAGTAAGCCTGCGCGATGGATTGAAGTCATGTTGCCGGCCGGGTTAAGTTTGCCATGGGGTTTGGAGATCGCCTCGCTGGAATGACTCTGCGGGGGAGCTGACGCCGGGATGCGGTGGTTGGATGGAGCGCTATTTCGGAAGTGAAGTGAAGGGAATTGAAGTCTTGTGAGTCGGGGAAGCAGAAGGGAGAAAAAGATCGCAAAAGTAATGCAATCGACTTGCGTTGCCTTTGCGATCTACTGGTCGATCGCAATCGACCATTTGGGCACCCCTGCTTTAGATATTCAGGAATATCATTTATTCTATGCTAAATATTGTTCACATATGCCTGTCATTCTTATCATAGAGATCAAATAAAGAGTGCTCCTAACATGCCTAAACAATATTGCTACATTACACAAACTTTCTAATCTTAATCCTTTACCTTCTCAAGCTTAAAACTTGACAGCTCAAGATTTAGCTGATTATTTTGTCTCTAAAATGTCTTCTTCGAGATATTTGTTTCCTATTTCACCTACTCTAGTTTCTTCATCTCAGGTTAATGATCTTTCAATTGATGAGTCCCCATTAGAGGTATCTTCATCCTGGTCAGCTTTTAACCTACCTTTTCTTACTACTTTAGAGAAAACTATATGTTCTATGAAAAAGATTATGGGGCTCATAATCAAAACAGAAAAACATCTAAAAATCGGCCTAAATTAGCACTTGGACAATCAGTAACGAAAAACATCCAAGTGCCGATAATTGAACAGGGTTTTAGATGTATTTAAAAATGACTTAGGCCTTCACAGTGCTGCTGAATGACCAGAGCTAAAAGGGGTGTTTTAAGAGGAGTGGTGAGGGTGGGATTTGGGCGGGACGTGGGACGTCCTAGACTTAATCATATTGCATGTATTTTTACAACACTACCTAGATGGAACTTGGAAGTTGTGACTTAGGCCATCTAAAACCAGGTCTAAGTCCACAAAAGGTATCCAAAGTGACCAGATAAGCACTGCATACACAAAGTACAGATCCCCACACACAGCCCCAGTGATCACTGACCCCCCCCACCCCCATAAAAAAACATAATAACAACTTTACATATCTACCTCCAGAACATCAGCACCTGGCAGCCTGGCATAGGAAAGCCTAGTAGAACTGCACAGAGGTGACTTAAGTTGGCTTTGTTATCCAGGAATGTCCCTTTTAGATTGGAAAACTGCTATTGTTTGTCCTATAATTAAAAAATCATTCATTGGATTCATCACAGGCATCCAATTTTTGTCCTATTTCTAAACTCCATTTTATACCTAAAGTTGGCATTCAGAGTTTTCTCATATGCTTCATCCTTTACAATCAGGCTTGAGAAAGTTTAATTCTACTGAAAAAATATTAGCATCACTTCTTAATGACTGTTATACCATGTTAGACCAGGAAAAAGCTGTATTATTAATCTCCTTGGACTTTTCTTCAGCTTTTGACTTATTCAGTTATTCTCTTCTGCTTTCTCAGCTTGAATCACTGGACATTACGAGTACTGTGCTCAGATGTTTTAAGTCTTTTCTAGCAGATAAAACACTTAAAACCTCATTTGGGTCTACTTCTTCATCTTGTCAGCTTTCCTGCAGTGTGCCACAGGGTTCTATTTTGTCGTCTCTGTTATTTAATATTTTTTTGAGTCATCTTGCTTTAAGAATTCAAGAACATCAGATTGAGTTATATTTATGTTAATGATATACTGGTTGTCTTTCCACAAAACCCACATAATCTCAATCCGAACCCCATACAATCTTGTTTAGATATGATTGATGAATGGACTCTGCAAAACAAATTAGTTTTGAATCCTGATAAAACTACTGGGCTATGGATTACGGGTTCTTTAAAGTCTCCAACTGTAGCTCCAGTTTTGTGATTGTATCCTATTGAACTGCTGAATACCGTGAAATATTTAGGAGTTCAATTAGATTTTGCATTGACATTTCATCCACAATTGTTTTCTGTGGTTAGATTTTGTTTTTATTCTTTATGTAAGATACGTTCAATATGTTCATATATTGATACACCTTGTTGTGAATCTCTTATTTATGCCTTGGTTACTTCAAAATTGGATTATTGGAATATTGTATATTCTGGACTCCCACAAATATCTATCAAGAAATTGCAGACTGCTCAAAATACTGCTATTAGAATTCTTACTAATGCTCACAGATATGATCATGTTTCTCATCTCTTTAAGAAGCTTCCTATGAAATATTACTTAGGCCACAAGGCCACACTAGTGTTTTTAATGCCAGCCATGGCGATAAAACTCCGAAGCTCATAGGAATTCTAAAAATGCTAAAAATGCAAGCGCAGCTTTGTAAAGGAGGGGGCTAATGCATAAGGCTTTAACCGTAGCTTGTGCCATATAAACCTACTCATAATTTATGTCCATCAACTTCTCATTGATTAACCTTACCTTCAATTCACTTGGTCAGGCTAGCATCAACCCGCAACTCTGCTTTTTTTTGCTTCAGTTCCAAGTCTGTGGAACTCTCTTCCAAATGAACTATGTTGTGAGCTTTCTTACTTTAAATTTAAGACTTCATTGAAGACTTATCTTTTGGATTGCCATTTTCTTAATTTTTTTATTTTAGGTTTTATTGATGTTTTATTCTCTAAATCTAAATTTTTTGAATTTGCAATTTTTAGGGCCAAAGTCCTGCAGCAACTATTAAACTTTTTTTTATCTCTGTCTTTCTATCTTTTTTAATATTGATATTCCTTTCCTTAATTTTTTTGTAAACCACACTGATGTTATAGTGAAGAGTGGTATCTAATATAATAAAACGGTAAGCCGTGCATGTGCACTTCCTATGCGTGCGTCCGTTTTCCGTGAGCTGTAGCTAGGAAGTGCGCATGCATGGCCTCATGCGAGGCAAGACAAGTGCGCATGTGCGCCCTTCCCTGCTCTACACCTGCGGGGCGGCGGCTGCCGGCCGCTAGCACCCCCTGCCCTCTCCGTCGCCTCCCGGCTCCAGCGGCGTGACAGTTTTCAAAGAGGCGCGGGATTCTTTCTACGCGGAACCACCAGCCGTTAAAGCTCCTGGCGCTGACTCCCGAATCCAGCCTCCAACAGATGGCTGCTTCCCATTGGATCCGGCCGCTGGCAGGTCTCGCGCGCAGCAGCCAATGGGTGCCAACCAAGGGTGGGGCAGCACCAAAGGGGGGAATCAGTAGAGACGAGCATCAGAGGGTGGAGGAGAGGCAAGGTAGAAGAAGAAAATCGGAGAGGAGGAGAGAAGCAGAGAGAGAGAGAGAGAGAGAGAGGACAAAGAGGAGGGGATGGTGAAGGAGGAAGAGAACAGAAAAGAAAAGGAAAGCATAGGAGGAGCATTAGAGAGGGAGAGGAGAGGACAGTTTGCCAGCCTGAGAAACTCCCTAACCCCTTATGCTGCTGCACAGGGAAATGGGGGAAAAATGACAGACAGACAGCGGGAGGGAGGGAGACAGAAATAAAGAAAGACACAGGGGCAGGGAGAGGGACAGAAAGACAGACAGAGAAAGGGGGCCAGAGAGAGAGTCAGTGGGAGAAGGAAAGGGGGCTGCTTTGGAGGGAGGGGTGTGCTTGGGGCAAACAGCTTTGCTCTGGGGGGGAAGACACAAGGAGCCATGGAGAGACAGGGAGAGGGATAGGGGGCTGCTTTGGGGGGAGGGGTGTGCTGGGGGAGACAGAAGGGGCCATGGAGAGATAGGGAAAGGGGGCTGCTTTTGGGGGAGGTGCTGGGGACAGACAGCTTTGCTCTGAGTGGGAAGACAGAAGAGGGCCATGGAGAGACATTTGGAGGGGAGGTGGGTGCTGGGGGCAGACAGCTTTGCTCAGGAGGGAGGGGGAGACAGAAGGATACAGACAGCGGCCAAGGAGAGAGAGATAAAGAAATACAGACAGACAGACACATCTATTCTAGCACCCGTTAATGTAACGGGCTTAAAGACTAGTATAAATATAAATAAATATAAACTGAGCAATAATCCATAATCTTCCCCTTCACCTAAGTTCTCCACCTGCATACTCATCTTCCCTTCCAAAGCTTTTCCATTATATCTGTCCTGAAGAACCACTGCCTCCTTTCCCATAAAGCCCCCTCACCCACCCATAGACCCCCATTTGGCCTATCTGTACAAATGCTTGGAATCAAAAGAGAACGGGACTGGAACCACCCTCCTGCCTGTGCCAGCATTAGGTTCAAAACATCACCAGTGACCTCTAGTGATGGTCTTACAGTACTACTGCAAAGAGTCCAGCTGCCACTTAGGGATAAAAGGCTGAAATACTTTTGAAAAACTGACCTGAACATTCTATTTTGCTTTCTGAAATTAGGTTCCCCATTTCTTTCATACATTTTTATTTTCTTTCCAGCCTCAATATCCTTTCCAATACTGCTCTGTTCTTTTTTTTTTTTTAGTTCAAAACTGTTTATTGAGTTTTCAATGTACAGAAGAGAACAAAAACAAAGATGAATACAAATACAAATACAGTTCATGATGTAAATCACATCCATATACAAAATATACTGATGGTGGTATAAATACGAGGTAATACTCTAGTACAATGTCAACATATAGTGATCACAATTGCATTACTCATGCCCTAGATGCATTGTCTAATGAAATAACTATGGAGGTATCAAGCAAGCTAGTGTACAAAAGCGTAAAAATGCAAAGGTTATATATTACAATATAGGAGAAGAGGCTTCCATGTAGCCAGAAATCTAGGCATAGAGTCAATCCTTTCCGCATATACTTTTTCATATTTCCCTGTAAGGCAGAGAACATTCCACCACATATGGTAATCTATTTTGGTAAAATCTTTCCAGCAAAACAACACTGTCTGTATTGCCAGAGATATCATAATAGTAAATAAACGAGTATTATCTGGATTCATAGGTGGAACGATCGCTTGTGACATTATGATAAGTATGGAATAGGTCAGGGACTCTTTAATATCTAATATATCACATATCATGTTCCACACTTTGTTCCAATAGTCTTTTAAGAGTGGGCACAAAAAAAGAAGGTGCTCTATGGTACCATCTGAAGTAGAGCAGGACCAGCATAAAGTGGACATCGAGTGATCTATCTTATGTGACAGTATAGGCGTCCAAACCGCTCTGTGCAAAAGAAAGAATATGGATTGTAGTAGAGATGCTGAGCGGATGGATTTGAAAAAAATTTGCCATAAGGACACCCAATCAATGGCATCAGAAGGTAAGTTGAGGTCACTACACCATTTCACTTCCAACTCCAAGGGATCAGAAAAAGAGGTTCTTTGTAAAAGACGATACCAGGTAGAAGCTTTGACATTACCATTGGGAGAGAACGTAAGAATTGAAGCATATCGGGGTCCGCTGACTGCATGCCATCTTTCTGCACTGAGTGCTGTACACAATGCATTAGTTGAAGCCACCGGAAATATTGAGATCCATGTAGACCACGATTAGTCGATAGATCTGAAAAAGATGCCCAGTCATCTCTTTTTCTGAGATCCTTCACCAGGTATATGTCACATTTTTGCCATTCCGGCCATGAGATTGGAGACTCTGCTATCTTGAACCGATCGTTGTTCCATAAGGGTAGTATGGTGGAATACGACCATCGAAATGAGAAAGTAGAATCAGCGCTATCCACCGCTATTTTATAAGCCACCAATATCTTATCCTGCTTGTCTGATTTGGAGAGGGTGATTCCAGCTAGATGTCTAATGCGTCTATCTCCATATAATGCACTTTCAACAGAGAGCCAAACAGGAGGATCATATGTATTGGGCCTATGATACCCCGATGTCCACTGTTTCAGGATGAAGGCTTGGTGATAATGTAGAAAACTAGGGAAATTGACTCCACCCAATATGCGAGGTGCTTTTAATTTAGCAAGAGCAATACGCGGTTGCTTGTTTTTCCACAGGAATTTTGTAAGCAGAGAATCCACTTGTTTGTGGAAGGTGAGTGGTAAATGAAAGGGTAACATAGACAATATGTAATTAATCTTGAGGGCGATCATCATTTTGATCGTTTCCACTCTGCCCCACCACGTCAGATTTAGTGGAGACCATTTGGAGATGGAAGATTTAATAATGTCTAATATGTGTTCTACATTAAGGAAGGCAGTTTCATCAATACTCGGACCAAACAGGACTCCCAGGTATTTTATGGATGTTGCAGACCATTTCATTCCGTATGAATTTATGTCAGATTCCGCTGCCGGACAATTAAGAGGCATCACTTCGGTCTTGCTTATATTGAGTTTGTACCCAGAGACTTTCGCATATCGAGCTATGTCAGCTAGTAGAAAGGGAAAAGATGCAGGTGTTATATAAAGTAAAATATCATCTGCATAGGCAGAAATTTTAATATCTTGGTCATGGTCTTGAAGTCTGAAACCTGTAATATCAGGATTGGTACGTATTGTCTGTATCAGTGGTTCCAATGCAAGATTAAATAGTAATGGGGATAGAGGGCATCCCTGTCTGATGCCCCTATTAGGATAAAAGGCATCAGATAATGTACCATTAATCAACGTTCTAGTGGTAGGCTTTGAGTAGAGGACCCTAATATACTGCTCTGTTCTATTGTTCTATCCTTTGCCTTTACAATTGCTTTCACTTTTTTTCACTCCCTTAGATCAGACTTCTCAGACATTTACAACATTATCCTTTAATTTTCTTGTATCCAGTTTCCTTCTCTGCCCTGCATTCAGTCTACATCAGTCACACTTTCAGCCTTCCGACTTTGAAGTCGAGTCTGTACACAGGCTTCATTCAAGTGGCCTTTTCATCTTTTCCCAGTTCTAATTATATTCGCCATAATAACTGGAAGAAAAACTTGGAGGTGAACTAATTATCATTTTTATTTGCAAGGTGTACGTGTGTGCGCGAGGCCAATAATCAAGCATCCCACAATAATATATGTTGTTAAAAGAACATTTTATCTATACAACATGAAAGGAAAAAAGTACAGCTTTATAGGACAGCATAATAGTAGGAGAGTTGCCTCTCCACTGAGAGAATGTCTATGAACAGCAACTACTTTTGAGAGTAAACTTCAGTTTAAAAGATGAACACGGCCTAAATATGAAAATCTGCATCCAAATTTTCAAGTTTCAAGTTTTATTTTAAATGTGATTAAACGCCTATCCAAAATTCTAGGCGATTTACAAAGGTAACATAAAAGGAGAGGACAAATTTAAAAATAAACCAAAAAATACACTCAAAAATACAAAGAAACACACCATTAAACACATAATAATACATACACTAAGGGCTCCTTTTACTAAGGTGCACTAGCGTTTTTAGCGCACGCACAAGATTAGCACACGCTAGCTGAAAAATTACCGCCTGCTTAAAAGGAGGTGGTAGCGGCTAGCGCACGAGCTAAAAACGTTAGCGCGCCTTTGTAAAAGGAGCCCTAGATGAGAGGTAAAGGGGTTGAACTACAATAAGTTATAGGAAAGAGAATATAAATGGGAAAAACGATAGGGGAAAAAGGGGAAAAATTTCTTTATCATTGGATCCCTTGTAAATTGAGAGAGAAAATTCAGTAGTCAAAGGCATCTTTAAAAAGAAAACATTTTAAGGCTCCTTTGAATTTGTCTAGGCTTTGTTCTTCTGAAATATGAGCTGACAAAGCATTCCAAATCGTAGGTTATTGAGAATATTGTCCGGTGAAGGCACAAAAAGCAAATGTTGATTAGTAGATCGTAATGTTCTGTTAGAATCATACAGAATGAGAAATTTATCAATAAAAGTTGGTTCCTTTGTTTTAAGGGTTTTGAATATTATTGTATTTTTAAGAGTATATTGGCTCCAAATTTTATTAAATATCTCACTAAACAATTGTTTTCTTCTTGTATTACAATAAATAAAAATAATTGAACTTAAAAAAAAAAAAAAAAAAAATATATCTCACTAAAATCCCTACATTCTGTGTTAATTAGTTCGTATCTGTATGTAGTACACACATTCAACCACCAAAATGTATAATTAATTCTATCATGGTTTTTCCAATTACTTGTAATCAATTGAATGGCTATACCTGTTAGCCCATTGACTACATTTGTAAAAACAATGTATTTTAATCATATCTCTTCTTTTCTTTGGCTTATTTATCTTTACACATCCAGGGGATTGGGGGGTTGGAGGGAGGGGAATAAATATTGATAGTGATATTTGGGTAACTTTATTCTTTATTTGTATTGTATATTAGGATATATTATGATATTATTATATGCCGGAAAATGAAATTATTGAATGATATTTATGTTACCTCTATAGATAATAGTGGAATATGTGGAATATCTTTTGTTCTTTCATTTGTATGACACTGTTTTTGATTAAAAATCAATAAAGAATTTTAAAAAAAAGAGTATATAGCCTGCTGTTTTGATCTTCTTACTGGAGTACAAACTATCTCAGGCCAATTTCAGCAAAGCCAAGAACAGTGCTCTGGGGTTCAGTTCCCAGCTGAGAGTTAGTCAACAGTGAGGCAAGCCTGAACAAGCAATCCTGTTATGTCAAAGTAGTAGGGAAGGAAAAAGAGCTCCTACCTTCTCTCTTCCATCCTGACTATCCTTTGAAGCTGAGTGGGGTTTTTTTCAAAACCACAAGTAAAGAAAGAAATTAACTTTTCCTTTTGAAATAGCGAATGGATGCCACATCTTATTGTTAAGTATTAAGGATTTCAACACACACACAATGGGGATAAAATTCACTGACCTATTAGCTGATTAACATTCAGATTTGTGCAAGTTTATTTTGTAAAAATTATATATATTAAAGTTACTAGTTACTGCCAGGAAAAAGTAATATATTATAGTTACACCATAGACCCTATATAACGTGACTCAATATAATGCGGGACCACTTATAATGCAGTCAAGGTGTGGACCCCTTTTTTTCCTATTATTTATTATTCTTTGGACCCTCCCCATATAATGTGGAGCAAGCAACGGTCCTGGTTCTTAAAGAGCATAAGAACAAACCTAAGTACTTTAAGGTCCATGAGGTTTAAAAGTTTACAGCACATATGCACTTTTTGAAATGCCACTTTATGAAATGGCACCTTTAAGCACTAGTACACTTTTGCACTAGTACACTTTCTGTTGGTCCAGAGTCTCTGAAAGAGGGTCCCACTGGTCTTGACTGGTGGGATCATAATATTAGCTGAGCCAGTCACCAGGTAGTGGGAGTTAGGGGGATTGATGGGGTGGGAGGTGGAGGAAGAGAGAGAGAGGTAGGTTTTGTGGTAGTATTAAGGAGGGATCAGGTGATTATAGGGTTAAATTTGTAGTTAGGAGATTAGTGCAAAGAATAGAGAGGAGTGAGTTGATTGGTTGGATGTGGAGAGCGAGGATTGGAGGAAAGTGTGTGGTGTTCTTGGCGGGAGGATAGTGTATCGAGTTGTGAGGGAAGCGGGTGGTAGGTTAGAAAGAGGGTGTGTGAATGTGATTCCTTCCCGCCCTTCCTAGTAGGGTAAGTGTATAGGGCAGTGATTTCTGTGAAGACTGTTGGGAAGGGAGGGGTGGGGCGGTCGCAGTTTTGAGGGGTGGTGAGGGCCGAAGTATGGAAAAATTATTGTGATATGCGGCTGAGGGGAGAGTTAATGTACATGAAAAGGGGAAATGGAAATGAATCACTCATGGGCGATACCGCCATGAGTTTGGGGGAATTGAAGTTGAATCACTCATGGGCGTTAACGCCATGAGTTTGGGAGGAGTATGACCTGACGATACCGTGGGTCATGCGATGGGAAAAAGGGGCATGGGGTTGTGAAGAAGGAAGAGCTACTTTCGTTACTGAATAGCCCAGCAAAAGGGGTTATTGGGGGAATAGCTGCATTATGTGTTAGAATTATTGAGTTTGCAATATGTTATTGTTCCATGTTAATTTTTGGTTTGAATAAAGCTGCGGCCAAATATTATACCACAAATTTGGTTTAAGTGGTGTTATTGAGTTATGTTTAATGTAATCAATGATGGTGATGATGTGCGAATGCTAATATTATGAACTATGAGGTTAAATAGTCTGTATTATGAATGAATTACACAGTCCCTTTAGTATCAAACAGCATTAAACAGTTTTTTTAAAAAATAACTTCTTTATTAATTTTAAAACTACATTTGTACACAAAAATGATACAGTTATATAAAAGATTAATATTATAGCACATTACACTTTCAAAAATAATAGGAATACTTATTTTTCCCCCATTCAATTGAACAAAAATTCATAAAAACACTCTAAACATACCTTCTAATAACATAACTCCCTCCCCCCACCCAAGGATGTGTATATTGTCCTCATTAAAATATAAAAAAAACAAATCAATCTCTACAATATTTAGTTAATGGTTCCCAAACATCCAGAAACGTTTTATAATATCCTTTTTGAATAGCCATGAACATTTCCATTTTAAAAACATAACATAGGGATTCCCACCAAAATGAATAATTTAATCTATCCCAATTTTTCCAATTCTTTAGCATAAGCTGCATGGCAACTCCCATCATTATAAGCAAAAGTTTGTTATTTTTTGCTGAAATTTGACTTTTTGCTCTCATAAATGTTCCAAATAAGATAGTGTCATATGATAAAGCCACTGGATTTTCTAATAAATTATTAACGATCCCAAATAGATCTCCAAAATTCCATTATCAAAGGACAATAGAATATTAAATAGTCCAATGTTCCAGCTTCAAGATGACAAAATGCCAGCATCTATTAGACTTAAAACTATCTACTTTATTTAGACGAACTGGGGTCCAAAAAACTATGCAATAAAAAAAAAACATGTTTGTCTCATAGATGCTGACAACATACATCTCATCCTCCAAGATCAAATTTGTGACCATTGAGATGCATTAATTTGATGCTTTATCTCAATGCTCCAAATGTCACGTAGACCAACTTTTGGTTTTTTATTTAAAACTTCAGATATCAATTTATACCACTGAGTGGCCTGGTGTCCCAGGAAATCTACCTGAAAACATAAGAATGGTAAACTATACTGATTACTAAAATTTTTCAATTCAGGAAACCCGATCTGAATGGCTTGCTTCAATTGCAACCATCTATAATTTTGAGATTTATTAAGACCAAATTTACGATGCAATTATAAAAAATCAAGCAACTTACCATTAACAATAACATCATCTAAAGTCCGTATACCTGCCATTATCCAATACTTCCAGATTACCCTAAATCCGCCAATTTTAATCTTAGAGTTCAATCAAATAGTCTGACAGATTGATTTATGAATTGAAATAGGTATTAAATTACCTATAAACTTTAAAGTTTTCCAAGTATCTAATAAAATTCTATTGTCCTTGTATAATTTAGGCATCTTAATACTCAGCAGATGACTTAATCTCTGTGGTGATAGAAGTTGCCATTCCTGCCGCAACCAATCCGGAGGTTTTTCCATGAGCTCTGGGAGGAGTTTTAATGAAAATTATTGAAGAAATAAAATTTATACTTAATGTTAGAAAAAAAAGGTAGGGAGGATGGGTTCAAGCCAGTGATGTGAATGTGAGTAAGAAAAAAGAAATGTCTTTCTCTTTGAAAGAACCCTGAATGGGTGAAAATCTAATACTCAATATTCTGAGGTTGGTCCCTGTCTATAAATAAAGAAAAAAAGAGAAAAGAAATTATATCCAGTGTCATTTTGATTTATTTTGGTGGTTCTATATATTGTATTTAATTGATATGTAACCATCAAGTTTTTTCTACTTTTGTTAAATTAAATTAGTGCCACTTCTACATTGGCGTTAGGATGCTCCTAACTCATTAAGGGGAAAATTCTATAAATGGCATTCAAATTTGGAGTAAAAAAATTTGGAACTAAATGATATTGTTTAACAGGAGTTCTGGGATTTTCACCCTTTATAAAATGGTGTGTATGCTGGGATTCATATTCAACTTTGAGTGCGAAGTACACCAACCAGGCATATATCCTGGAGTGCAAGTTAGGTGGTGATCTCCTGAATTCTATAACACTGTGTGCATTTTAAAAGAATTCCTCTGGGCCACCCATGCCCCTCTCATGCCCCTCTCATACACTTTTTCAGATATGCCAAGATGCCATCAAGGTGTGTTTGTGGGAGACAGGTAATATCTTCACATCCTGAGGCAGCCAATCCAGGCGAAACGCTGCCCATCATTGATGTGTGGTATATTTCTCCTAACAGATGAGTAATAGATTTTCACTCTTTCAAATTGGATGATTTTTGTCTTTTGCATTGTACAAGGCTTTTTGGTGATTAGTCCAGTGGAGGAGTTTTTTTTTTATGCCAATGAGGTACACATACCCCTGTAAGGTTCTTCCATACTTTATTTGATTGGTGTGGGAGGGGTTTTGAGGCTTTTTCCTACCTCCTGGATAATTTACCTATTTTTAAAGCCGTTCAGGCTTATGTCACTTTAATTTAACTTGAGGTTGTTTAGGTAACACCTTGGTGGTATGTCATTTGGGCGAGTGTGCTGATTGGTTAATAAGGGAGTTGTGATTGTCATATGGCAGCTGAGAGGGCAAGACAGGCAACATGAGTAGTACAAAGTCATAGGGCTAACTTGAAGGCACATAATATCTACAGTTGAATAAGTAATGAGAAACTGGTCTCATTTACAAGATATATGGCACCCAGTCCAGATGTATAGTGGGTAGATGGTCATCTGTGTTGTGCATTAAAGGCTTGGGAGAAGACCCAGGCTTTCACCTGTTTCCTAAAGTAGAGATATATAAGATATAACAGATCAGGATGACCTCTGAATGTCAAAAAGTATATTTACAGCAGCATAATGCAGAGATAAGGGGCCAAAATAAGCTGGTGGTGTCACTTGAGAGTAGGAGTTATTTTAGATGTCTACAATGTTAAACAGCTCACTAGCACCTTCTTAATATAAAAATTTGAATCCGCATTAATGGACCGAACATGCATAAATTAATAGGTTAAGGTGTTAATTTAATTTAGTATGCACTACAATTTTATGGTGTACTAAAGAATTAAATGCATACTAATGAATGCATATCTCTATTGCCTGTTAAAATGTTTAAGATTTTTACAATAATGCTTATAGCATTAAATTGGCTATGCCCCAGTTATTTGGTTGAATAGTTTTACTGACATATTCTGCAACTTGACTTGAATTCTTTAAAGGCTTCCTAAGCATTATCACAATGGAGCAAATATTGAGACCACGGAAGGGAAACTGGTTAACTTCCATGGTCAAAACCCAAAAAATTGACCCTAGGGAATCCACAGAGAAAAGAGTCCAAGAGAAAAACAAAAAAACACTGTGGAGTACCTTTGGAACTTTGAAATTCTCAATAAAGTCCATTTCAGGAACATCGTCACTCCACAGTGTTTTTTTGGTAACTCCCATGGTCAGCATTGATCGCTGATATTCAGTGCTGGGCCGTTTCTGATAACCGCCATTAAATTTATGGTCTATTTTTGGCTGGCTCAAACTTAACTGCTTATGTCAATTTTAAGTGCTAGCTGGCTAAGTTATAGGGCTCCTTTTACTAAGCTAAATTAGGGCATTAACGCGCGGAATAGCACAGGCTAAAATGCCACGTAAGATAGACGCTAATGCCAGCATTGAGCTGGCATTAGTTCTAGCTGCGTAGCGTGGGTTTAGCACTCGCTAACATGCTGCGTCCGCTGAAAACACTATTGCAGCTTAGTAAAAGGAGCCCATAGTGGTCAATGATAGACCCATTTTTTGTGTGGTTCAATTTGGCCAATAAACCTGGCCGGTCAGCACTTAAAATTAGTGGATATTGTGCAATATAGCTGGCCAAGTTTAAACTGTTAACCATTAATATTCAGGAGATAGTTGGCTATCTTTCACTGTATATTAGCAGTTAATTGACCAAATGCTATTTATCCAGAAAGGAGCCATCCCAGCCAGTTAAATAGCATTGAATATCTGGTTTGCAAATAAGATCATTCCAGGAGTGTGTGACGCGGTGGTTGGAGCTACAGCTTTAGCACCCTGGGGTTGTGGGTTCAAACCCTGTGCTGCTCCTTGTGACCCTGGGCAAGTCACTCAGTACTCCATAGCCCCAGGTATGTTAGATAGACTGTGAGCCCACCGGGACAGATAGGGAAAATGCTTAGATAACCTTGATAGGTAGTATTTAAACACCTAATAAACTTTAAAACTTATAAAAAAAACTTTCTAGTAACTGAACACAGATGGTATTCAATTTAAGAATGATTACTTTATTTTCAGGTAGAAGATAAAGAGGGCATTTTTTAGACTTCAATCATATTTCCCCCTCAGCCGTCTCTTTTCCATGTTGAAGACCCCTAATCTTTTTAGTCTTTCCTCATAATAGAGGAGTTCCATCCCCTTTATCATCTTGGTTGCTCTTTTTTGAACCTTTCTAGTGCCTCTTTATCTTTCTTATGATAAGGAGAAAAGAATTGAACGCATAACATTAGCATTCACACTTGGTCATCTCCAGTCAACCTCTAATACCTTGACTATAATAAATCATAGATACTGTTTAATTGGAATAAATGTTTGGCCGCAGCTTTCTTTATTCATCAACCCCCAACTTTAAACATTCCAACAATTAATTCTTCTATTGGTAACATTTCACCACAGTAAACTTGGCTGGACCAGAAACCCCTCATTTCCCCCCTCCCCCCATGAGCCATTCGTTGAAGAAACTAGCTCATCCCCTCAGGCAACTCCTTGCCACTTCACCCCATAGCATGACCCAAGGTATCGTCAGATCACACACCCCCAACTCATGGTGGTGACGCCCATGAGTAATTCCTTTATTCCCCCCATCACTTGTATTTAATTCCCATTCCAGCCACATCAAACAATATCCCCTATGTTTTTGCACACTTCCCTTTTTCCCAGCTGTGACCGCCCCACCCCCACCATCTTACCTCCCCCCATTCTCATTACCCTATCCCCAAAACCATCAGCCCATCCAAACCACCACAGGGAGGGAGGGGAACACTCTTTCCACCCCTCCTCTCTCATCTCCACCCTCTCCCACACCAAAACCCCGAATGAATTCAATAGCCAAAACTTTCCTCAACATTCTACCCTCTACCCCATTAACCAATCCCTATCCTTCATCTCACTCTCTCCCTTTCCACAACAACTGCTCCCACCAATCCCGCACCTCTATTATTATTTTTTAATCAGTTCACCCTCCACCCCCCCCCCCCCCACCCCTACCCATAACCTTTCCTTCTGCTCCTTGGTTCAGCTAATGTTATGACCCTGCCAGCTTAATCTGGCAGGGCACTCATACTACAGGTGAGGTCGCACCATGGAGCGATACAGGGGTATTATGACATTCTTAGTCTTGTTAACCATCCCTTTTTTAAATAATTCCTAGCATCTAATCACAAATATTCAATACGAGATAACCAGTTATCTCAGCAGGATATTCATGGTCAGTTCCAATAAAATTAACCACCTATATCAAACAATAACCAGTATTATTCAGTGCTGACTGGCTATGTTTAGCAGGCAAATCAGACTACAAAAGTTTTCTTAGCAAGCCCAACGAATAAAATTACCAGAATAATGTTACAACTAAAAGATCGTGATTACCCGATTTCTAAAACTAAAAATACTAGGAGTCACATTAGACACACATTTGACTATGGTTGAACACACAAATATAGTGGTAAAGAAGTGCTTTTTTACACTATGGAAATTAAGACCATTAAAAAATACTTTGACCCTTTATTATTTAGATTACTGGTGCAATCTTTGGTGCTATCTATATTAGACTACTGTAACATCATCTATTTGGGCATACCTTAAAAAACAGTGAGGAAATTGTTCAGAACACGACTGTCCGCTTGATATTTGGATTGAAAAAAAGCAACCATGTTAGTCCCTACTACAGACTGCTGCACTGGTTACCAATGGAGGCACGAATAATGTTTAAGTTTTCTTGCGTTTGTTTCAAGCTGGTTTGGGGACTAGCTCCTACCTACCTTCTATCTCATTTCGTGTTATATAGTCCTACAAGGGTAACCAGAAACTGTAATTCATTTGCATACCCAAGCATTACTGGCTGTAAATAGAAATCCTTTTTGGATAGGACTCTTATGTACCAAACAAGTAAACAGCAATTTTGGTTAGGCAACTACATTAATAGAGCTAGACTGACCTACTGCGCCTTTAGGAAAGAAATAAAAACTGCATTGTTTAATAGATTTATCTCCAACACAGAAGTTTTACTAAATCTAATACTGCTATTATGTCCACTCCTGTGTAAAATGTTGTATTTTAATAATTTGCATATTGTAATTCACTGATTATCCAGCTCTCTTCAGTTTGAACCGCCTAGAAGTCATCTGATTATGGTGGTATAGAAGACTAAAGTTATTATTATTATTATAAGTTGTTATTATTATTGTCCGCTATTAACCAGCCAGCACTGAATTATCACTTAACCAGTTAAGTTAGCAGAAACAAACAAACAAAAAAACAGATCGTTCAATGTTAGTCACCACAAATGGCCCAACATTAAACATGGAGGGTCAGTGCCAACTGTGGCACTTATGTTGGCTGCCTTCTGCCAGCTATACTGTGTATCGGCTTCCTATGACTTCTGATAAATAACCCATTTTAATGGCAGCCCACAATGATAAATTTCCCCCTCAGTTGCTTTTCTGAGAGCTCCACATTCATTTGTTGTTATTATTTGCAATGAAAGGAATTAGAATCGCGAGAAGAAAAGTACTGCTGCACAAAGTCATTCCAGAGACACGAAGAAATAAAAGGGAAAAAAAAGCATGGTTAAAAGGAGAAATTAAATGCAAAAGATAACAATCTTTTTTCAAACTATCCCCCTGTTTTATTAAGGTGCGCTATGCGTTTTAGCTAACATGTCCATAGACTAACATGCACATGTTAGTGTTTAGCGTGCGCTAAAACGCTTAGCACACCTTAGTTCAAGGAGCCCTATGTGTGTATGTTCTTGTTCGATATAACCTAAAGGACAGAAAAACAAGTTCTCCTAGTTATCTGCATGGAGGTCATTATCCTTTTGGATTTATACATGTGATCCTGCAGTACTCTTGCTGCTACCGTTTTTATTGCAATGTGAAATCACTTCAGATAGTGCAGATGAAATATAGTAGTCCCTCCAGTATTTATTTATATATTTTAGTTGTTATGGATTACTCAGGGGGGCATGGTTTATTATAGTTTTTCACATCTTCTATATATATAAAATCGGAGGTATGTATGTGTGTATGTATGTATGTGTGTGTGTGTGTGTGTATGTGCCGCGATCACGCAAAAACGGCTTGACCGATTTGAACGAAACTTGGTATGCAGATCCCTCACTACCTGGGGTGATATGTTCTGGGGGTCTCGCTGCCCACCTGCACACGTGGGCGGAGCTACAAACTGAAAATCAGATTTCACCCATTCATGTCAATGGCAAAAATGTTAAAAACTGCCAACGAAAAAACGTCTTGCCCGATTTGAACGAAACTTGGTATGCAGATCCCTCACTACCTGGGGTGATATGTTCTGGGGGTCTCGCGGCCCACCTGCACACGTGGGCGGAGCTACAACCTGAAAATCAGATTTCACCCATTCATGTCAATGGCAAAAATGTAAAAAGCTGCCAACGAAAACACGTCTTGCCCGATCTGAACGAAACTTGGTATGTAGATCCCTCACTACCTGGGGTGATATGTTCTGGGGGTCTCGCGGCCCATCTGAACACATGGGCGGAGCTACAAACAGAAAATCAGATTTCACCTATTCATGCCAATGGAAAATATGTAAAAAGCTGCCAACGCAAAAACGTCTTGCCCGATTTGAACGAAACTTGGTATGCAGATCCCTCACTACCTGGGGTGATATGTTCTGGGGGTCTCGCGGCCCACCTGCACACGTGGGCAGAGCTACAAACAGAAAATCGGATTTCACCCATTCATGTCAATGGAAAAAATGTAAAAAGCTGCCATTCTCACAGTAATTAAAAAACGACTTGACCGATTTGAACGAAACTTGGTATGCAGATCCCTCACTACCTGGGGTGATATGTTCTGGGGGTCTCGCGGCCCACCTGCACACGTGGGTGGAGCTACAAACAGAAAATCAGATTTCACCCATTCATGTCAATGGAAAAAATGTAAAAAGCTGCCATTCTCACAGTAATTCCAACTACCTGGGGTGATATGTTCTGGGGGTCTCACGGCCCACCTGCACACGTGGGCAGAGCTACAAACATAAAATCAGATTTCACCCATTCATGTCAATGGAAAAAATGTAAAAAGCTGCCATTCTCACAGTAATTCAAAAACGGCTTGACCGATTTGAACGAAAATTGGTATGCAGATCCCTCACTACCTGGGGTGATATGTTCTGGGGGTCTCGAGGCCCACCTGCACACGTGGGCGGAGCTACAAACAGAAAATCAGATTTCACCCATTCATGTCAATGGAAAAAATGTAAAAAGCTGCCATTCTCACAGTAATTCCAACTATAAAACACTTTCTATGACACTATAACCACTAGGGACATCGTTTCTATTCTACCACGGACACCATACATATAGAGTTTGTATGTTCTAACTGTGTTTGTAACTGTTTCCTTCATGCACCCCAGTTCATAATGTTATTACATTACATGAGTACTCACATATGCTGAACTAGGAACACAGGTTCCATTCTGAACCGGGAAAAAACTGCATGGAGTTTCTTTTCAACCTGAGTTTCCACATACTGAGTTGTTTAAATCAATACTGAAACTTTTGGATGCCACTTATTCCAACAGATTTTCCTTTTCAGTTTACGAGATTGCAAATTCCTGTGAGACTTGCATTCTCTATCACAATCAACAAATCACAGGGACAGACTATTACATACTGTGGAGTGGATTTAAGATCCCCCTGTTTTTCCCATGGTCAATTCTATGTTGCTTGCTCAAGGGTGGGTTCACCCAAGAATTTATATGTTCTTGCTCCTGGAGGTGAAACTAAAAATGTTGTTTATAATCAAGTTTTGTGTTAGTTGTATTGTATTCATTTTGTCAAATATTTCACATTATAATTTGAATATTGTACTTTTTATAAAGCTGTTAAAAAATAATTTCATTCACCACTATAAAGTATCTTTATTTGAATCCATTTACAGTGTTATTGCTATAATTAAATACCCGTGCAACGCCGGGGCATCAGCTAGTTTATTATAAAACAAATGGACAATTTTCCAGACTGCATAGCAATAGTAAACAAAATGGCTTCTTTTTTTTTTTAGATTTTGTCTTTTCTTAGATAAAAATAAAACTCAAATCCTCAGAGCTTGAAAAAAAAAAAAAAAGAAAAGAAAAACGAGTACAGGGAACTTTTCATTTATTTCCTTTTGATCAGCCAGTATTAGTGGGTTCAGAATGTTCAGGCATTTATCATTTGTACAATTTTGCAGAGTACAGGTCCCATGATTTTTCTTCAATAACGTTAAAGTTTTCTACATTTTGGTAGTTTATGCTGAATCTTAACAGCTTTTTTGGCTAAGTCAGCTTTCAGACATAAGCTTATCTGTTCCCAGGGTAGAGTATAGCATGTGATATGAAGAGCAAAGGAAGATTATAATTTTAAAAAAACCCATCAAAATATAAAATTTTGAAAGAATTTCTGTGATCAAAAAAGCTTGCATTGGAATTACAGTATTATGTAAAGATACCTTCTTACAAAGCTTCAGCTTCTTTGGCTTTACATTTGAGAATTTTATGTGCCATATAGATTTCTGAGTTTGCTCACTCCTTACACTATTAAATATGATTTAACATTTGATAATTGTCTTTTTCCAAGCTTTTTGCTTTTATTCAGAGTGTGGATTATTTTTTCATGTGATTGTTTGGCTATGGATGTTGACCTAACAGGATATTAACAGATTAATATTTAAGAGGTTAACTTCAGAGTTAACCATAAAAATTATTGTGGATGAAACTTTGGAGCCAACAAATGAGTTAATTTTAATTGCAAAACTCACTGAATTTATCCAGTGCTTTTTTTTTTTCTATGAAAGAAGGTGTCATACAGAGCCAATCTTAGGGAGCAAATAGGCTATTGATGGTTCTACCACCAGTGTTTTGACCAACCAGCCTTCATCAGGAGCCAAATTTGCCGATGACAATGTAACAAAGTATTAAAAAAAAATATTAAAATAATTCAACCCACCTAAGATTGGACCCGTGGAGGGGCATAATCAAAAAAACTAAGTCCCTTTTTGGCCTAAGGCCTTAAACGTTGAAAGCAGAAGCAGGGAAAATGTCCATAACCAAAAAAAAAATCCTTTTTTTGATAATGGCCTGCCTCTACATTCAGCTGTTTAAACGCCCAGACCACCACTACGTCTACACTTATCCCCCCACAACGTCTACACTTATCCCCCATAATGAACCAAAAAAACGCCTAAGCCCCAAACGTCCAACACAAGGGCTTTTAGGCGAAGGAGGAGCCAGTCATTCGCCTAAAAGCTGGATTCTGTAACCGGTGTCTGTCAAAAACAACACCGGTTACAGAATCCCCCCCACCTTAAAATGATCCAGGCAGGAGGGAGTCCATGCCCTCCTGGCCTGCGGCACCCCAAACCCCCGACTATGTTCAGGGTAAGAGGGAGCCTAAGCCCTCTTGCCCCGTGGCACCTGCGGCACCCTCCGATTACGTTCGGGGCAAGAGGGAGCCCAAGCCCTCTTGCCCCGGCAATCGTCGGCACCCTCCATTACATTTGGGCCAGGAGGAAGCCCAACCCCTCCTGCCCAGGCGGACCCCCTACCCCCCACCCCACTACAATACGGGCAGGAGGGATCCCAGGCCCTCCTGCCCTCGACACAATTCCCTATAATGACCGCCCCCCAACGACCACACCCCCCACCGACCCGTGACCCCCCGCCGACCCCACAACCCTCCCCCCATACCTTTGAAATGTTGGCCAGATGGATGGGTTCCAAGGCCGCCCGTCCGGCAGGCCAGCCAGCCCATGTGCCTAAGGCCCCGCCCAAAGGAGGGGGGTCTAAGACTCCCGGGCCTATTCTGATTGGGCCAGTTGCCTTAAGCCCCACCTGTGGGCGGGGTTTCAGCCGCCTGGGCCAATCCGGCCCTATTCTGGAGCCGGCTGGCCTGCCGGATGGGCGGCCTTTGCACCCGTCCGTCCGGCCAACATTTCAAAGGTATGGAGTGGGATTGGGGGAGGGGGGTTGTGGGGTTGGCGGGGGGTCGCGGGTTGGCGGGGGGGAGCCAATAGGGGGTTCTGAGGGTGCGGTCATTGGGGGGGGTTGTGTCGAGGGCAGGAGGGCCTGGGATTCCTCCTGCCCGTATTGTAGTGGGGGGTGGGGGTAGGGGGTCTGCCTGGGCAGGAATGGTTGGGATCCCTCCTTCCCGATCGTGTAGGGGGTGGGGGGCAAGAGGCCAGGAGGGCTTGGGCTCCCTCCTGGCCCAAACATAATGGGGGGGTGCATACGATCACCGGGGCAAGAGGGCTTGGGCTCCCTCTTGTCCCGAATGTAATCGGGGGGGTGCCGTGGGTGCCACAGGGAAAGAGGGCTTGGGCTCCCTCTTGCCCCGAACGTAATCGGGGGTGCCGCGGGTTCTGCGGGGCAAGAGGGCTTGGGCTCCCTCTTGTCCCGATGCTGTTGGGGAGTCAGCGGGGCAAGAGGGCTTGGGCTCCCTCTTGCCCCAAACGTAATCGGGGGTGCCGCGGGTGCCGCAGGGTAAGAAGGCTTAGGCTCCCTCTTGCCCCAATATTGTCGGGGGGGGGGGGAGGTGATGTATCGCGGCAGGCCATCTCCCTTGCTGCGATGCGATCACTCCTTTACCCGAACTACCTGAACCCGCAGCAGGAGAGATTGGGCATCTCTCCTGCAGCGGGTCGCAGCAGTTCGGGTAGAGGGGTGATCGCATCGTGGTAGGGGAGATGAGGCATCTCTCCTGCCACAATGGTTGCGGTGGGTGGGTGGGTAGGTTGCCGGCCCGCTGAACTGATCGCGCCAGCCGCCATCAGCTCAGCGGACCCTTTTTCGGCACTTAGTCCTGTTTTGACTTCGTCTAAGTCAAAAACGTATAAGTGCCGACTAAGCAACCTGACTAGGGTTTTGGTTATACCTGCAGCACGCCTAGGTGTAGGTCGGCCCACCTCCCACCCACCACCCGCCCTTTCCCCTCCTCTAAACACGCCTCTTTTCTCTCTGTGCGTTTAGTGGCAGGGGAAAGGCCTAAGCTGGTTTTAGATACGTCTAAAACCAGCTTTGGTTATGGGTACTTGGACGATCAGGCTTTTTGATCATCCAAGTAGCCATTTAGGATACCTTTTAGATGTTTTTTTTAAATTATGAACCCCAAAGTTTTTTGGGGGGGTCCTTGGACCCAAGTTTTGTTGGGTCCTCATGGTAGCCCTAGATCTTTGGGGCCCTGCCTGTCATGGGCTCAAGGCAGGATTCAGGCAGGACCATGGTCTCCTTCGGTGGCTGGGAAGTTTTTGTTTGGATGCTGGCCACTGGGGGGAAGAAGAGGCAGGCACAGTATCAGACTTTGTTGAGTGCATATATAGACAGGACATTTAACTGACTACCATTATATAAAATCTGACCTGAATCACATCTGCCATTTGGGTCAGATCTATGCTGAAGTATAGTGAGATTGGATTGCTTATTTATCAATATGGCTACACCTCCATGTTTCCCCAGTACATTGTGTAGCGGAGCCGGTACCTGTGGCTTCACGCCAGCCCGGCCACGCTCACATATGCGCTGCTCCGACGTGCCTCCCTAGCCGGAGGGAGGTCCTGCTGGATAATATGCACTGTCTTGTCAGCAAATCAAAAAGACAAAAAAACAGTCACTTCCTTAATCCATAAATTTCCCCTTTATTAGGTGGTATGATTAAGGTGCATTCTCCAATAGAGTGACACACTCACAGTCTTATAACACAATCCTTTATATCAGGAAACTCAGGCTAGGGTGGCCCAAAACAAAAGAGGCCAACCTGAACCTTTAGTCAGGTGAGTCATCACCAAAATAAATCTTCATTCAAAAAGAAAAACATTCACCAGTTCTCTTTAGTGGCACACAAAGTCCATAAGCACAGCTTTGCTCCAAAAGAACCAATGCACAAGCCTTAAACTCCTTCTGGCTTGTTTCCCAGCCAGCTCAACAGGAGCTGCTGGGGGAGGGGAAGGAAGTCAGCGAATCCACTAATTAACTAATCTGATATTCAGACTTGCCACTAATGGCCCCACTAACCCAACCTGATGTACAGTGGATTCTCCCCTATCTGCCTTCCCTCAAGACTTTCACCCTCTGACAGCCTCAGCCAGCTTAACTATAGCTGACACCATTACATTTGCAAACAAAGAAAAAGAAAAACGTTTTTTTTTCCTCCTGCTTCTCCCAAGCAGGACAGGTGCTGCCAGCACAAGTCCTTCAAAGGCATCCAGTAATCAAACACCCTTTTCCCACACAGTGCAAACCCCAAACCCAGGAGGTTTATAAACTTTACAACTCCCAGTCCTGCCACTTAGCTGATTTCCATCTGCACATCTTCAGGCAGACTGAAAGTTTCTCCAAACTCCATAGCCTCCTCACTGGGTAGCTGGTTGGCCAAAGGGTCTGTGTCAGGCTCCTGCATTTCCCAGTCCTGAGACTCTGGAACACCTTCAGCAGGAGAGACCCTTTCCAGGGCTGGCCCTGGATAGACTGCCCTCCCTCCTT
Organism: Geotrypetes seraphini; assembly: GCF_902459505.1. Taxonomy (NCBI): domain Eukaryota; kingdom Metazoa; phylum Chordata; class Amphibia; order Gymnophiona; family Dermophiidae; genus Geotrypetes; species Geotrypetes seraphini. Next base: position 531,762,359 of record NC_047084.1, on the reverse strand, counting down.
TTCAGAGCAGTCTCTAAAGTACACAGGGGAATCTGACCTGCCCTTGGAGGGGGTGGAGCTTTCTGCCGATTTCCCCTAGCTGGCTTTGGGAGCCTAATCATTCCCTTCAGCTGGGAGAAGCCAGGGGGAGGGAGATCTCTCTGGGGCTGTTGTAAGCTGTTCTCAACCTCCTCCTCCCCTCCCTGGAGATCAGCCCTGACTGAATTAAAGGGCAAGTTAGGTTTTCCTTTAGGCTTGGTCACAATCCTATCCCCATGGTTGGCCCTCTGAATCCCTGGGACAGGTTTAATTAGCTCCTGCCCTGGTGCAAGATGCACTTTAGGGATAGGATTGTGACATACCCTCACCTTTAAGGGATGCCTATCCTGAGACTTTAAACCTAGGTTCGGACTATCTTGCATTCTGGATAAACTATCCACATTCACACTTAACCGCCCTGGTCGATGCAGTACCTGGAACCGAAACGTCTGAAGGGCCAAATACCAACGGGTAAGCCGGGAGTTGTTATTCCTCATTGTATTCAACCACTTCAGCGCTGCGTGATCGGTTATCAATGTAAATTCACGCTCCTGTAAATAATGTTCCAAGGTCTGCATCGCCCATTTGGCGGCCAAACACTCCAACTCCACTGTCGCGTAACTTCGCTCGTTGGGGTGTAGTTTGCGACTTAAATACAATACGGGGTGTTCCACCCCCTGGACTTCCTGACTTAAAATCGCCCCTAGTCCCGTGCCCGAGGCATCCGTTTGCAGTATTAGGGGTTTGGATAGATCAATAGACTTCAACACCGGGTTTGTACACAGGGCTACCTTGAGGTCCTCCAGTGCCTCTCTGCCTGCACCCTCCCATCTCAGTGTGTCCGGCCTATCCTTTCTCAGCATATCAGTCAGGGCCGAGGCCCGGGTGGCAAAATCAGGTATAAACCGCCGGTAGTACCCGATAAGCCCCAAGAACCCTCAGAGTTGTTTTTTTGTGTTGGGGCAGGGGTAGTTTCTCACACACTCTACTTTATCTACAAGGGGCCTGACCTGTCCCCTCCCCACCACATAGCCCAGGTATTTGACCTGCCTTTGTCCCAGGTAACATTTTTTTGGGTTGATTGTGAACCCTGCTTTCCTTAAAGCCTCCAAAATTGCTCTAACATGTCCTAGATGTTGGGCCCAATTCTGCGAATGAATTACCACATCATCAAGGTAGGCATCCGCATAGGCATTATGCCCCCTTAGCACTTCCATAATACCCCTTTGGCAAGTAGCCGCGGCCCCATGAAGGCCGAATGGCATACGCCGGAATTGATACAAGCCAAAGGGAGTGCTGAATGCTGTCTTAGGTCTCGCACTGGGTGACAGGGGAATCTGCCAATACCCTTTTGTGAGATCAATAGTGGAGAGGTATTGGGCCTGTCCTAATCGATCTAGGAGATCATCTACCCGGGGCATGGGAAACGCATCGAACTGGGATATCTCATTGAGTTGCCTGAAGTCAATGCAAAATCTGGGGGTGCCATCCGCCTTGGGAACAATAACGATGGGACTTGACCAAGGGCTTTGGGATGGCTCGATCACCCCCAGAGTCAGCATTTCTTCCACTAAACCCTGCACTAAATCTTTCTTTTTTTCAGCCAGCCGATAAGGTTTCACCCTCACTATCTTCCCCGGAGTAGTGATTATCTCGTGGGTGACCACCTCTGTGCGTCCGGGTATTGGCGAGAACACATCCTGAAAGTCCTTAACTAGGGTTTCCAGTTGCCTAGCTTGGTCTTCAGATAAGCCTGTCCCGATATTGACCCCTTCACTACGTGCTAGATCAGCTATCTGAGGCCCGAAGTCCTCATCTTGTTTCTGTTCAGCTATCAGCGCCAAAACCTCTCTTTCCCGCCAGGGCTTCAGGAGGTTTACATGATAGGTTTGTACCCTATTCTTTTCATCTTTGACTCTATAGTCTACCTCATTAAGCTTTTCCACGATGGTGGCAGGGCCTTTCCACTCCGCAAGGAATTTGTGGGGGTCGGAGGGTATCAGGATCAACACTCTATCTCCTACTTTCAGTTGGCGACCCTTGGCCTTCCGATCGTAATAGAGCTTTTGCCTATTTCTACTCCATTCCAAATTGTCCTTCCCTATTTTCGCCACCTGTGCCAACCTCCTCTTTAATTGAGTCAGGTAGGACACTACATTGGCCTCCTCCTGCTCCTGAGACCCCCACTGATCTCTCACAATGTCTAGTATCCCCCGGGGCGTTCTACCATATAGCATCTCGAAGGGACTGACCCCGAGGGAGTCCTGTACCTTTTCCCGGGCTGCAAACAGTACCAACGGGATGAACAGGTCCCAGTCTCTCCTATCTTGGCCTGTTACCTTCTTTAGCATTTGTTTAAGTGACTGGTTGAACCGCTCAACCAATCCGTTGGCCTGGGGATGGTAGGCTGACGTTTTAATGTGTCGGATCCCAAACCCCTGCCAAAACTTTTCCATTTCTTTGGACAGGAAATTACTTCCCTGATCGGTCAGGACCTCCCTGGGGAAGCCTACTGTACAGAACAGCCCTACCAGCTCCTTCATAATCGCCGCAGAGGAAGACTTTCTCAGAGGAAATGCCCATGGATGTCTTGTGGCGACATCCATGACGACCAGGATAAAACTATGTCCCCGTGGAGTCCTCTCTAGGGGCCCCACCATATCCATGGCCAGCCGTGCTAGCGGCTCCTCCACCCCGGGGACTGACACTAATGGGGCACGAGCAGGTTTCTTGAGTGATAGTTTTTGGCAAACCGGACAGGATTGGCAAAAGTTCACCACATCCTGAGATACCCCCGGCCAAAAGAATCTCCTCAAGACCTGAATTTCCGTGGCCTCCTTCCCCTTATGCCCTGCAAGGGGATGGTCATGCGCGGTTTGTAGTATCATCTTGCGGAACCCTTGAGGGACCATTAGTTGTTCCTGTGTCCCCTTAGGGCTCCGTCCCTTACTCTGCCTATATAATAACCCCTGTTTTATCTGGAACCGAATGTTCCCCGGGGCAGGCACCGCTACCTGCTGCCAAGCTTCCTGGAGCGAGGCATCTGCCTTTTGTTCGGCTGGGAATGTAGGAAATGCATCCCTGACCCCTTGAGGGAGCCAGGGTACCTCTCTCGACTTGGTTACCTGCCTTAAAGCCTGGCTCCTCTGATGTTTCTGTTGTTTTTTCTGGGCTTGGGTCCGCTGAGACTGCTTCCGAGGAGGGGTCCCTACCACCTCCCCCCTGAAGGGAAAAATGTGGTCTAACTCTTTCTCCTCTTCAACCACCACAGGACCCTGGGAGCGTGTCCCCACCAAGCCCTGTCTGGTCCTTAAATATTCCCCCAGACCTTTCCAATCCCTTCCCAATATCAGGGCATAGGGAGCCTTTGGCACAATGGCCAAATCCACCCTATAAACCTTATCTCCATATAACAGCGTAGTGGGGCGGAGTGGGTATCTGATGCCATCACCATGCACACATCTAATAACCACAGTTCTCCCTATCTCCTTCATTTTCTCCCTCGGGAAAATATGGTGGTACTGATCAGCAGCCAACATCGACTGGTCTGCACCAGTATCCACTAGGGCCATTACTTGCCTTCCAGCTATAGAAATGGGTAGCTGGTATTCTTTAGGGCTATACTTATCTAGCGCCCGGGAAACTACTAAATCACTCTTCCCTCTACCCCAGCGTTGGATGTACCGAGGGGCTTTCCCCTAGGAACCTTCCCAACTCTGGTGTCCTGTGAATCCCCCTTATCCTGCCTGGGGAAGGGAGTAGCCCTGCCTTCAGCCTGGGGTAAGGCTCTCAGACTCTCCGACCAGTCTAGCTTTAAGTAGTCTCTAGCCTCTTCCCCCCGAGTCTCAGCCCTTTGATCAGTTGTCCACAGGGCCTCCCACAACCCATGGGGTAGCTTCGGGTCTGTCGGGCTTTCATTTATACTCGATAAAGGAAAAAGGCTTGGTCCTACCCCAGATACGCAGTCCAGGTTCAATATCGGCATGAAGGAAGTCTCGACAGCCGGGTGCTGTACTAGCTGTGTCAGGACCCCCGCTTGAGCATCCATCGTCCTCATCAGCTCCTCATGCTGTTGAGTTTCCCATCCTTGTTCATGATTCCACAAGTCCTGGCTTGCTTTCAGAATGGCCTGCAAGTCTTCCCTATGTTTTTGCCTCTCAGCAGTCAAGAAAGCGATCAGTTGTTGTTGGTCCATCTTGGCCCGACACCTGGAAGGAAACAAAAAGAGAGACCAACCCAAGTGCGGAACCAACCAACTGGGTAGCCTAACTCCCTCACCCACCCCTGGACAAGTACCTTACCAGAGGGCTAGGTGAGTCAGTGCCTTTGGTTTATAGGCCTCCTTGGCCCCCAGTCGCTTGTCTGCGTTTTTGTCCTCTTATATAGGTCCGCGGTCTCCTTGGTCCTCTTCCGATTCTAGTTCCCCACTGGCGCAGCTGGGTCACCCGGGACACTTGCTTCCTCTGCACACCCGGTCGGAAGACTTCCGGAATTCCGCTCCTCCCGGACTGGAACCAATACAACAAACTAAAATAACAAGCTAAAAAAACAAATTAGTCAAAAGTCCAAAAACTTTTTTTTTTTTTCCAACAATATTAATTTTTTTTTTTTTTTTCCCAAAAGTTCACTGCATGTCCAGCAGGAGGCGCACTATCCCACTCCTGATACCACTTTGTAGCGGAGCCGGTACCTGTGGCTTCACGCCAGCCCGGCCACGCTCACATATGCGCTGCTCCGACGTGCCTCCCTAGCCGGAGGGAGGTCCTGCTGGATAATATGCACTGTCTTGTCAGCAAATCAAAAAGACAAAAAAACAGTCACTTCCTTAATCCATAAATTTCCCCTTTATTAGGTGGTATGATTAAGGTGCATTCTCCAATAGAGTGACACACTCACAGTCTTATAACACAATCCTTTATATCAGGAAACTCAGGCTAGGGTGGCCCAAAACAAAAGAGGCCAACCTGAACCTTTAGTCAGGTGAGTCATCACCAAAATAAATCTTCAATCAAAAAGAAAAACATTCACCAGTTCTCTTTAGTGGCACACAAAGTCCATAAGCACAGCGTTGCTCCAAAAGAACCAATGCACAAGCCTTAAACTCCTTCTGGCTTGTTTCCCAGCCAGCTCAACAGGAGCTGCTGGGGGAGGGGAAGGAAGTCAGCGAATCCACTAATTAACTAATCTGATATTCAGACTTGCCACTAATGGCCCCACTAACCCAACCTGATGTACAGTGGATTCTCCCCTATCTGCCTTCCCTCAAGACTTTCACCCTCTGACAGCCTCAGCCAGCTTAACTATAGCTGACACCATTACATTTGCAAACAAAGAAAAAGAAAAACGTTTTTTTTTCCTCCTGCTTCTCCCAAGCAGGACAGGTGCTGCCAGCACAAGTCCTTCAAAGGCATCCAGTAATCAAACACCCTTTTCCCACACAGTGCAAACCCCAAACCCAGGAGGTTTATAAACTTTACAACTCCCAGTCCTGCCACTTAGCTGATTTCCATCTGCACATCTTCAGGCAGACTGAAAGTTTCTCCAAACTCCATAGCCTCCTCACTGGGTAGCTGGTTGGCCAAAGGGTCTGTGTCAGGCTCCTGCATTTCCCAGTCCTGAGACTCTGGAACACCTTCAGCAGGAGAGACCCTTTCCAGGGCTGGCCCTGGATAGACTGCCCTCCCTCCTTTTCAGAGCAGTCTCTAAAGTACACAGGGGAATCTGACCTGCCCTTGGAGGGGGTGGAGCTTTCTGCCGATTTCCCCTAGCTGGCTTTGGGAGCCTAATCATTCCCTTCAGCTGGGAGAAGCCAGGGGGAGGGAGATCTCTCTGGGGCTGTTGTAAGCTGTTCTCAACCTCCTCCTCCCCTCCCTGGAGATCAGCCCTGACTGAATTAAAGGGCAAGTTAGGTTTTCCTTTAGGCTTGGTCACAATCCTATCCCCATGGTTGGCCCTCTGAATCCCTGGGACAGGTTTAATTAGCTCCTGCCCTGGTGCAAGATGCACTTTAGGGATAGGATTGTGACAATTGTCTAACCCAATATATCTGTAGTTTTAAGAGAGTTTTTATGGCTTAAATGAGTTTCTTGTATAAGTGCGATAGTTGGCTTCAGAGATCTTAAATATGACTATTTTATCCACTTAATCACATTATTTAGTCCATTAACATTTAGAGAAACAAAATGAAAACCAATATTTTGTTGTATTGTAATTACAGGAGACACGTCAAAAAGCAGCTGAGATACCACTGGCAAACAAAACCAAAAACAACTCTGGACACAACAAAGAAACTGTAATAAAATAGGTTAATCAGAAAGTTCCAAATCAAAAGGATATGATCCTTTATGGGGTGAATAGTAGACATGTTAAAGGGTCTGGAGTATTCCTGTGGGACTTCTGGAATCAGACCAATAGCTAGCTATCAAAAAATAAATTCATAAAACCTACGGAGATATAAGCACTGAAACATCAAATGGGCCATGTCTTCCAGTCCTTGAAGAAGACAGTCAGGTAGATTGAGGAAGTTGGACCCCATAGCTACAGAGTCTTGTTCCTGCAGAAAACACTGCAAATCATCTGGCTAGTTAAAGTTTTTAGTAACATTATTCAGTGTGATACGCATACTGGCAGGGTAAAAGAGGCCATATTGCACTTTGAGTTTCTTCAATTCAGGCCTCAGTGCTAGAAATTGTTTCCTTTTAAAAGCAGTAGACTTAGCCAAATCTGGTAGTATTATAATGGTATGATTCCGCCATTTCAAGTCTAATTCTGGCAGCAGCTAAGATTGCAAATATTTGTGGGAAGCTCAATAACTTAAGATGCATCGGCCTAGGATATTTAGAGGCACACAACTTACCCAAAGGCACACAATAAGCCTTTTCAATTTTAAAATGAAGATTCAAGAGCTCCAGAAGGAATTTCGCACAAAACTCGTTGGATCAGTTGCTTAAGCCGCCTATGGGATGCTCAGAATTTGTAGATTATTTTATCTGCTACAGTTGGCTAGATCCTCTACCTCCATTTGCAGTCATGAAATCAATTTAGGGCTCCTTTTACTAAGCTGCACTAGCAGTTTTAGCGCAAGCTTAGTGCGTTCTACAGTGCTGCATGCGCTAGATGCTAATGCTTCCATTGAGCTGACATTAGTTTTTCCACATAGTGTGGGGGTTAGCACACGCTAATATGCAGTGCGCGCTAAAAACGCTACCGCAGCTTAGTAAAAGGAGCCCTTAGTGTGAGAATCTGCAATGGCCGACTTCACTTCTAGAGTTTGCGTTTGAGAGTCCAGAGCTTCAAATTTCTGGCACAGTAATTGTAATTGCTCAGTCTGCAAATCTAATGCTAGAGTTGCACTCGAAGGTTCTTGACAGAGCACACTCTCTTCATGGACTGCATCGCAGCAAATGCTGCTATGATGCACTGTGTTTTAGATATCACCATGCAAACCAATTGTGAGTATAAACTCTCAGCTAATCGAAGACCTGTCAGCAGTGGCGTACCTAGGGTATGTGGCACCCGGGGCCCATCATTTTTTGACACCCCCCCCCCCCCATGTAAAAAAATTTTTTTTTTTTTTTTGCAATAACCATGAAATGGAATAAATGGTCAGAATAGAAACAGGCAGTGAAAATTTTCTTTTATTGAACCTCATATATGTAACCATTATTCCAAACATAACAAAACATAAATTATGTCTAAATTGTCATGACATTAGAAGTACATATGGAGTAGTTGCAGGCAGTGGCGTACTTAGGGTATGTGGCACCCAGGGCCCATCATTTTTTGACACCCCCCCCATCTATATGAAAAATATGATTTTTAGTACCAATCTACATATCACACCACAAGAGTGTACCTAGGAAAAGGCTGCATCTTAAACACTGCAGTGAGCACTAGAACACCAACACATACATTGTAAAACTAAACAAGCCAGATCCCGCACAGTCAATTGGTCCTGTAGTCAATGCCAACTGAAAACTATGTCTTTTTCATACACACAGAACAGAGATACACCCTCGCCCAAAATGGAATAATCACAAACTAAAAATAGAAATATGTAGACAAAAGTTAAACTGATCCGCCAAGAAACCAGACCCTGGATACAATGCAACACCACAAAAAACAGTAACACATGTCCTCTAAAACAGTGCAAAATATAAAGACAGTAGATGTAAATTTGAAAAAACTGATACATAACAATCACCACTTTATAAATTAACAAATAAAAATAAAACAAATAATGAGATATAAAAAAATACAATTTTATTGGACTAATCCCCGTAAGCTCGGTCCCCATCCCCGCAAACCACCTGATTCCATCCACACAAGCCTTGAATTGTTTATATTAAAGTATAAAAAGAAACAATATTCTGTACAATTGTCAATTTATAAATCAGCGTCTTCTCCCCACTCTCTTCCCCATTTCCCTTCAGCATCCTCAGCCCACTCTCTCTCCACTTTCCTTCAGCGCACGCACATAAAAACAAGCAAGTAATTTTATATCATTTTCATTCTATTCATTCATAGAAATTAAAGTCTAGATAATGCCAGTCACATAACAAAACATGATTTTACAAAAATAATTCCCTGCAGTCAAGCCTGCAAGGATTATTAGATGTCTTTCAGCAGTTCCCCTCCCTCCCTCCCCCTTACCTTTGTGGCCAAGTCAAAATGATCTACCAACCATAAAATTTTAAAAACACAAAGCACGCTGTACGCAGAGAAAATGTTAATTATCATTTATATTCCGCGGGTTTTCAAAGAGGTCAAGGCAGATGACTTTATGCAATGTCACCTCAGTAACAACTATACAAAAATAGACAAATATTCCCCCTCCCTTTTTACTAAACTGCGATAGCGGTTTTTAGCGTAGGGAGCTGCGCTGAATGCCCCACGCTGCTCTCGACGCTCATAGGCTCCCTGCGCTAAAAAACTCTATTGCGGTTTAGTAAAAGGGGGCCATAGTGCAAAATATAGACAGCAGATATAAATTTTCAAAACGGACACATTTTGATCACTAAGTTGAAAATAAAATCATTTTTCCTACTTTTTTGTCTGGTGATTTCATGAGTCTCTGGTCCTTCTTCTGATCCTTCTTCTTTCTCTCTCCCCCTGGCTCCCCTCTTTATTTCTGCCTTTCTTTCTCTCTCCTCCTGGCCCCCCTCTTTCTTTCTGCCTTTCTTTCTCTCCCCCTTGACCCCCCTCTTTATTTCTGCCTTTCTTTCTCTCCCCTTGGTCCCCCTCTTTCTTTCTGCCTTTCTTTCTCTCTCCCCCTGGCCCTCCTCTTTCTTTCTGCCTTTCTTTCTCTCCCCCTTGACCCCCTCTTTATTTCTGCCTTTCTTTCTCTCCCCTTGGTCCCCCTCTTTATTTCTGCCTTTCTTTCTCTCCCCTTGGTCCCCCTCTTTCTTTCTGCCTTTCTTTCTCTCTCCCCCTGGCCCCCCCTCTTTATTTTTTCCTTTCTTTCTCTCTCCCCCTAGCCTGCACAAAGCCATCGTGCCGATTTCTCCACTTCCACGATTCTTTCCCTACCCTCACCCCCAAGCCAGCAGCCGATTTCTCCCTGCTCCTTCCCCGATGTCCTGATGTCCTGAACTTCATCGGGCAGCAGCAGCATTCACAATTCACTGATGTTGCCCGCTTCAGGCCTTCCTCTCTGTCGGGTCCTGTCTTCATGAAAACTGGAAGTAGGCAGGACCCGGCAGAGAACAAGGCCTGAAGCCGGCAACAGCAGCGAATTGTAAACGCTGCTGCTGCCCGAAGAAGGTAATGGAGCACCGAGGCAGTCCGCTTCTCCCCCCTCCCAGCCGAACCCCCGCTGACCCTCCTATCTCCCCCCCCCGTGAACCTTTCCGACCTTCCCAGCGAGAGCAGCAAACCTCCTTCGCGGCTTTCTCCTCCCTCTGCCGCGTTACTGATGACGTCATCAGTGATGCGGCAGAGGGAGGATAAAGCCGACGCTACTGGAGGGAGGTTTGCTGCTTTCGCTGGGAGGGTCAGAAAGGTTCACTTGGGGGGGGGAGAGAGATAGGATGGTCAGCGGGGTTTCGGCTGGGAGGGGGGAGAAGCGGTCTGCCTTGGTGCTCCAAGGCCTGGCGCCATTACCTTTTTCGATAATGGCGCCGATGCTGCTTTCGCTGGGAGGGTAGGAGCGCGATAGGGACCGGGCCAGCTGTGCACCCCCCCCTAAGGCGGCACCCGGGATGGACCTCCCCCTCGCCCCCCTTGGTACGCTACTGCCCTGGGGAAACAGCCTGCAACAAGATCGCGCGATGCCAGAGATTTTTGCCTGCTTCGGCTGTTTCCTCCGCCGCGGTCCCGCCCCTCCTCTGACATCAGAGGAGGGGCAGGACCGTGGCGGAGGAAACAGTCGAAGCAGGCAAAGATCTCTGGCATCCCGATCTTGCTGCAGGCTGTTTCCAGACGCGACACCCGGCGCAGGGGGGGGTAACTGGACCGGACCGGGAGCACCCCCTCAGGGCTTGGTACCCGGGGCGGACCTCCCCCCCCCCCTTGGTACGCCACTGCCTGTCAGCATTTTATTTAGAAAATAAGAGTAGGCCCCACAGGAGCTTTCCTAAACATGACCTCTCACATGCTTTGCTACACAATGCCCCTCTATCTTTATTTTTAATGTGATTTTATTTGCTTTTAAATGACAAAGTTAATTACTGCATCGCTTAAAGGCAATTAAGCCAATTAAGTTAGGCAGTGGTAGGATGCCTACCGCCGCTTCCAGCATCAGGGCCTTAGGACCAGATTCTGCAACCTGCACAGGTATTGACTGGCACCTCCAAAACCGGTGCCATTCACATGTTAATTGAACACTGGCACTGGTTGCAGAAATGCGTCCAGGTCAAGTATAGGCACCGGAAATGTAGGCCAGGGTTTTGAAGGTCTACATTTTTAGTGCATATGTTTGACATAAATCACATCTATGGAGGTGCCTACCGGTCCCTAAGCTCATTTCCGGCACTAACCATACCTCCGTTGACCTTAGGCACTGGTAGGCGCCTCTGTAGATGAGATTCCAGTGCCAGAAAAGTAGGTACCAGTGGACACCTATCTATTTGTTTTAATGCCATTTTAATTGCTTTTAAACAACACGGTCAATTACCGCATTGCTTAAAGGCAATTAAACCAATTAAGTTAGGTAGCGGTAGGGAACTTACCACTGCTTCCAGAATCACGGCCTTAGTCATTAATGCATTTCTCTTTTTTCTTTTCCAGTTCAAAGATTTTTATTGATTTAATAAAATACAAATGTAATAAATGTTAACAAGGCAAGATACAGACAAGTTGTACAAAGCAAAGAATTATAAAATATTATGTATGCAATACAACAAGCTGATCCCTGCCTATCTAAAAAGAGAGTGCCAGCACAACCTGCAGCTATAACTATATACAATATCCAAAGCACAGAGGAACATAGGAGTTATATCCTAGTATATATATGAATAGCGAGCCATGATATAATGCATAAGTTCTATTGTAGATATCTATATCCTAGCACAATAACTGAATGCCATCAGTCTGTATTGCAATAAGAGATGTCCGGACTCCAGATTAATGCATTTCTGTTGACATCTTAACATATTAATCTTTCTACTGTGTTATGTAGCTAATTATTTAGTACATTGTGCAGTCACATGGCTATTAGAATGTAGATTAACACTAATTAAATGCCCATTTACTCCTAATGCCCATTAGTAGAAAGACCACAGGCTGATTGTTTTATTTTCTTAAAGGTACTAAGTCAAGAATTGTTATAAACGGCCTGTCCAATAAAAACAAAGGCTAGTGGGAATAAAACACTTTAAAATAATTTTTAACAGCTATATGCTTTAGTCTACTGTAGACAAACTTGTTTACTTACAACATTCTTGAGCTCCCAGGCCTCATCGTAAACATGAAACAGAAATAAGGGATCCCAATGCAATCAAACTTGCTGGTATGAATTGCCTGATATTTGTGTGTGAAGGAGTCATACAAGGGGAAATGGGAACTCTCAGAATGAATGTAAAGGGCAAACTACATTTTGTAAAACAATTCTGACAACAGATTTCTTGCTCCAAGGATTTGAGTCTTACTTATTTGAGTGTATTTTACTGTATTATGAGCTATTTTCCCCACAGCGGATGGAAAGGAACATGTTAACTATCTTCAGAGAGAGCTAATCATAAAAACTTCAAAAATAAAAACAAGATAATTTAGTTTATGACTAAACATTTTTGGGAGCATATATGAGTTTGTACCAGATGGATACTAATCCACTAATGCAGAATTTACTGCCAAGGTTATGTTCTTTTGTTTCCTGTGCTTCATTTTACTGATACAATGAGACCACTAGAGCATAAAGCTGCTTGGGCCTCTGCAAGGGGGGGCCTTCCTAAACAAGGGGGTCCTTCCTAAACAAGCTACCGCACAGTTAGAAGTCAAACAACCTTTCATGAAACACATTTTTGATGGGCTTCGCAGTCTAAAATATATGAAAAGTCCCAATCACTCATGTTTACCTGTTGCCAATAAAAGGGAAAATGAGCTGTGATGATGCTTATGTTTCATAATTGATTTAAAGTGGAAATAAAGTAGGAACAATTAAAAACACACACACACACACACTTTTTTGTAGTTCAGAGCAGATTTTGTCCTACCACTGAGAAAGACTTGAAGGAAAATAGTGAATGTTTATGATAGAGCTTAGAGCAAGAAAAGTTATTTTTATTGCTAACTTTTTTTAAGCAGTACTTGTTTTTTTTTTTAAAGAGCAAGAGTCTCTTGTAATCTACATTGTACACTCAGATGCTGCTTTTGCAAAACCTCAGCCATAAAGGCTCATTTTAGATAGATTGCTAAGATCAGAGTTGAGGTGTCCAGATGAAGATATGCTCAATTTCCACAGTGTTTTACAAAAGGCTTTTTGTGAACTAGGTATAAGGACATATAGCAATGCATATATTCACGGTACTTGAAATCCCCAAAGTTGCTGTATCCATAACTACTAGGAGGCATAGGGTAGTGGTGGTTGGTGATTCCCTTTTGAGAGGTACAGAGAAGTCCATCTGCAGATGAGGCAAGATGTCCCGGGAGATATGCTGTCTGCCTCATGCCAAAATCCAAGATGTAATGGAGAGCTTGCTGAGACTCATCAAGCCTAATGATTATTATCTAATGCTGCTCATCCATGTTGCCACTAATGATACTGCTAGGTACCCCCTCCGAACATATCAAAAGTGACTTTGTGGCTCTCGGAGAGAAGGTAAAGCAGTCAAGTGTGCAGGTGGTATTCTCGTAAAGGTCCGGGCAGAGAAGCTTGCATCCTGGAGCTGAATGCATGGCTGCATGGATGGTGTCATTGAGAACTAATAGGTGATTTTAACATGCCGGATGTTGATTGGGGTATCTCTATTGTGGGGTCTTCTGGAAGTAGGGATATCCCAGATTTACTACATGGAGAACTGTTTCAGCAGTTGGTAATGGAACCCACACAGGATGGGGCCATACTGGACTTAGTACTTACAAATAGGGAAATGATGTTACAATGGGTGACCATCTGGCATCCAGTGATCATCGCATGGTGTGGTTTAATATTAATGGAAGCACACAGATCAGCATGATGTTCCCATGAAGAATTAGATCAAAGTAAAAAAAACAACAAGTGGGAAACTAGAGATGTTTCCAAACACCAACTTTTATTAAAAACAGATATTCAGTTCTGAAAATGTAAAAAAAAAAAAAAGACTCAACGCTGCAGGTGTTTCGGTACAGAAAACTGTACCTTCTTCAGGAGTCTATGACTACTCTGCAGGAGATTTTTAAATAAATCAATGTGGTCGTGTTTCTAAAGTTCATTTTGAAAAAAAAAAAAAAAAACAACAACATGTACTCAAGATGAAATTAAACAGAGACCAAATTATTGATTTTTCTTGTTACATAGAGTTTTTTAGACCCCTGTTCGTTTACAGAAATTGGATAGTTCTAAGTCTAATAGATGCTGGCACTGTCATCTTGAGGTAGGGACATTGGATCATTTATTGTTCTATTGTCCATTGATACTTAAATTTTGGAGATCCATTGTGAATAAATTATTGGAATAAATTATTGGAAAATCCAGTGGCATTGACATACGATACTATTTGGCACGTTAATGAGGGCCAAAAGCCAAATATCTTCCCATAATAATAAACTTCTCTGTATTATGACAGGGGTTGCCATACAACTTATTTTGAAGAAATTGGTAAAACTGGGATCGGTTAAATTATACTTTCTGGTGGGAATCTCTATGCCACATTTTTAAAATGGAGCTTATGATGGCCATACAACAGGGACATTATAAGAAATTTATGGATGTTTGGGAGGCATTGACAGACTTTTATAAGAAGTGATTGTTGATTTTGCCCTTTGACCATACATGTCCAGGGTGGGGAGATACTTTTAATTAGAGTGCAATTGTTGGATATATATAAAGGGGGGGATGATATATGTGTTTGTCATAAATATTAATTTGATAGAAGTTAAGTGTTGTTAAAGTGTAAAATGTCTGTAAAATATGTTGCACTTATTTTTGGCTTTAAAATGAATAAAGATATTTAAAAAAGATGACACTACAATAATCTAGATGTAAAAATCATAAAAACATGGGGAAGAACTTGAGTGGTTTTATCAGAAAAATAATTATGGATTAGAACAGCGGTCTCAAACACGCAGCCCACGGGCCACATGTGGCTCTCCAGATTTTATTTGCGGCCCGCAGTCTGGACTGGATCATTATCTTCCTTTTGGAGCAGCAGCGTGTCTGGCCGGCTTGTTCAAAGCCGCGGGTTGGCGGCTCCTTGCGCTATCCACGGAAGAGCCGGCCAGACACGCTGCTGCTCCAGTGTCGTACCAAGGGGGGGGGGGCAGTCAACTGTTCTCCCTAGAGTGCGGCTCATCTAGAGCAGTGGTGCCCAACCTGCTTCCCTTCCCTTCTCAGGTCGCACCGTGTTATTTGATCTCTCTGCTTCTCTTCGGGGCCGACCAACTCTCGCCGCCTGACGTCAATTCTGATGTCGAGAGGACGTTCTGGCTAGCCAATCGCTGCCTGGCTGCCCGGAACGTCCTTTCCGACGTTAGAATTGACAAGGTGGCGAGAGTTGGTCGGCTCCGTGGAGAAGAGAAAGAGGGAGATCTTGGTCTGTTCCTGATGGCGGCAGCAGCAGCAGCCTATTCCCTGGCAGCGGTGGCGTGGGGGAGAGCAGGAAGGAAGGAAGAAAGAAAGAAAGAAAGGGGGGACAGGGAGCCAGAAACAAAGCATAAAATGGGACACAGAATCAAAGAAAGACAGACATAGAGAAAGAAAGAAAAAGTTGGGGGAGGGAATGAGGTCTGGAGGAGAGGAAGCATACAGGAGGTTGAAAGAAGGGAAGAAATATTGGATGCACAGTCAGAAGAATAAAGTGCAACCAGAGACTGATGAAATTACCAAACAAAGGTAGGAAAATGATTTTATTTTCAATTTATTAATTGAAATGTGCCAGTTTTGAGAAAGAAAAGATATTAAACTTTAAATGTGAGGGCTGCAGAAAAAATAGAGCACTTGGAGGGCTGCAGAAAAAATAGTTAATATTTTATTAAAGAAATGACAATTTTGCATGAGGTAAAACTCTTTATAGGTTATATATCTTTCTTTTTAACTGTTAAAGGAAAGTTTTATAAACTATAAAGAGTTTAACCTCATGCAAAATTGTCATTTCTTTAATAAGACATTAACTATTTTTTCTGCGGCCCTCCAAGTACCTACAAATCCAAAATGTGGCCCCGCAAAGGTTTTGAGTTTGAAACCACTGGATTAGAACATAGTCGATGCAATGATTATAATTTTTTTTCCTAACTACACCAAAAATTTGCAAAGTGAATAACAGTTGATGATCAACAGCGACACCTAGGTATCTAATCAACTGTCATTACAGAATGACCATATAGAGTAGGCAGAGCAGTATTCTGATTTGTTCCACCTTGTATCCAACAAGCTGTGCTTTTTTTTCTGGATTCAATACCAGTCACTTGCTTAGTCACTTTGCTGCCACTTACCTGCAAAAGTGCCAGTATTTTGTATCTTTACATGCATAAGTAGCACATAAATGCAGGTGCCCAGTTTTAAAATTGCCCTTCCAAGTTTCCAAGTTTATTATGTTTTTACTACCCTATACCTTGGGGAAACCTTTAAGGTAGCTTGCAGTCTAAAATACAGTAAGGTTAAATACATTGAGTATAAAAGTTATAGTTAGACATAACAAGCATGTAGGTCAAGGGGATGAACTACATAATACTGTATAGTAGGAAAGAGAGAAGGGAGAAAACATAAGGGCGGTGGTTCAGTTTTACTTGGTGCCCTTTGCGCTATGGTTTGTGGTTTAAAAAACCATAGTAGATGATGGCAGATAAAGACGCAAATGGTCCATTCAGTCTGCCGAACCTGATTCATGCAAAAAAATTTGTTTTGTTTTTTTTTGTTGTTGTTGTTGTTTTTTTTTGGGGGGGGGTTCTTCTTAGTTATTTCTGGGGAAGAATCCAAAGCTCTGCTTGGCATTGTTCTTAGGTTCCAACTACTGAAGTCTCCGTCAAAGCTCACTCCAGTCCATCTACACCCTCCCAGCCATTGAAGCCCTCCCCAGCCCATCCTCCACCAAACGGCCATATACAGACACAGACTGCACAAGTCTGCCTAGTACTGGTCTTAGTTCTTCAATATTTACTATTATTTTCTGATTCTAGATCCTCTGTTTTCTTCCCATGCTTTTTTGAACTCTGTCACCATTTTCATTTCCACCACCTCTCTCGGGAGCGCATTCCAGGCATCCACCACCCTCTCCATAAAGAAAAATTTCCTTATATTGCTCTTGAGTCTACCACTCCTCAACCTCAAATTATGTCCTCTAGTTTACCATTTTCCTTTCTCTGGAAAAGATTTTGTTCTACATTAATACCTTTCAAGTATTTGAACGTCTGAATCATATCTCCCCTATCCCTCCTTTCCTCTAAGGTATACGTATTCAGGGCTTCCAGTCTCTCCTCATACGTCTTTTGGCGCAAATCCCCTATCATTTTTGTTGCCCTCCTCTGGACCACTTCAAGTCTTTTTGTGTCCTTCGCCAGATATGGTCTCCAAAACTGAACACAATACTCCAAGTGGGGTCTCACCAACAACCTGTACAGGGGCATCAACACCTTCGTTCTACTGGTTACACCTCTCTTTATACAGCCCAGCATCCTTCTGGCAGCAGTCACCGCCTTGTTGCACTGTTTTTTCGTCTTTAGATATCCAGACACTATCATCCCAATGTCCCTCTCCCCATCCATGCATATCAGCCTCTTACCTCCCAGCATAAACGGCTCCTTCTGATTATTAATCCCCAAATGCATTACTCTGCATTTCTTTGCATTGAATTTTTGTTACCAGATATTAGACCATTCCTCTAACTTTTGTAGATCCTTTTTCATGTTTTCCACTCCCTCCTCGGTGTCTACTCTGTTACAAATCTTGGTATCATCAGCAATGTCACTCAAACATATTGAACAGGATCGGCCCCAGCACTGAACCCTGAGGGACTCCACTACTCACCTTTCTATCGCCTCTTTAACAAGGTGGATTACAATACCACATACACAATAAGCATTACAAACAACCATAAGACACGTACAAATTTCATCAACATATCATACAATTTACCCAATGAAATTGCTCAACACCCATGATTCATTTTGCAAAAAATGATGTCTTTTCAAAAACCTCTTAAAAACAATCACATATTTTTGCTTTCTAATGTACAATGGAGTGGCATTCCGCGCACCTGGACCATCAAAAGAAAATCTCCCATTCTTGTGACTTTCAACCTTGCCTGCTGTATAGTAGGAACATACAACTACATGATGGTACATACTCAGATATACAGTTGATTAAATATCTTGGAGCCATTCCATGAAGGCAAAGGTAAGTTAGTAACAACAGTTTATATTGTAATTCTAAAATCAATCTTCACCCAGTAAAGTTTCACATAAAATTCAGACACATGGTCAAATTTCCCAATACCAAGCAGAATGCGAATAATTGAGTATATATTGAAGGAATAAGAATGACTCTAATGGTGCTGTGTTTTCAGATGTATCAACATGATAATCATCTAGTCATCATCATCCAAATTCTAGGAGATAACCAGCTGAAATGAATTAAAAAATAATTTCACATTTATATAATGAATACCATATTTACAAGGAACTTTAACAGAAAAATGCTCCAAGCTGTAGGACGCTCAGCCTAAGGAGCACAAATTGCTGCCTTCTCTTTTGGTCTGCCTGTGCAATATCTGGGAGGAGGTATAGAGGTGATGCAAGAGGGGAGTGGAGCAAGATGGCAATAGTTGTGGAGCCTTTTATGTTATTGTTTGTGCCTTGCTGCCTTACGCCAACATGAGCAACAGAAAGAGCCATCCCCATTCTGTATCACGTTCAGGTTCGTCCGCTCTGATGCTTGGCCTGTTTGATTGCTATGGGAGGAATAATGTTGGCTGGAAGGGCAGCATTTCCAAAGGCCCTGGATACAACAGTAAGTTCCAAAGAGCACAGGAGTCTTCTTCATCCTGTAGCAGGGTTCTCCAAGCAAAAGAGGTAAAAGTGGTAGAGGCTCTGTTTCATTCAACGCCATTGTGTGTGGATGGTGCTACTCCTTTATTGCTGGATTCATCAAGAATTATTCCATCATAACGGAGTCCTAGTGGTAAGCATGATAATGATTTATTATCATTTGAATGGCTTTAAGTTGCTGCTCTGGAAAATCCTAAGTTGTCACACTTGATTCACTTTGGTTAGCCAAAGAAGCACCGGAGAAGGCACTTAATCAGAATTTTTTTAAAAAACTTAAGGTCAATTTATTATGCACTTTGTTATTGACCATTTTGCTAAGCTTTCTGCTTTGGCTAAAAAGGTTAAAGCTTTGGATTTAAGACTTAAGAAAGTGGAATATAGAGAATTAGTATTTATTAATGATAGCACGAGTTATAGAGAATGTCTCGGATAGCAGAGATTTACTTTAAAAAAAAAAAAAAAAAATGTTCCACAACTGGATGGATTTTCACCTAGATGTCTTGATAAAATATAATATTAAATGATATTAAAGTTAAGTATAAATGATATTAAGGTTACCAGAGGATTTATTGCCTCAGATTAATAAAGCATATTATGTTCCAACATCTATGACTGTGAAACCCTGGGGATGTCAAGCTGAAGATTCAACATTATCAGCTGATTGTTTGAATGTTTCCAGTATGGAAGGAGATTTTATTGGTTCAGCTACACTAATTGCTTCCTTTGTGTTAGAGTCAGTTCAAGATTGTATCTTAAAATTATATTTTAATTACCAAGCTCAACATTTTAGTGTATCTGCATTATCTAAAGAGAGTTGACAAATTGAGAGGTTACTCAGGAAATTAAACAGTCATGGGATAAAAGACAATATCTTATTGTAAGTGATAACTGGTTAAAAGATAGAAACAATGAATTAGACTAAATGGTGTGACAGAACTGAATTAACCCTATACTGGATTATAGGCAATCATTCATTTGTGGGATCCTACCATGGACTTCCATTCACTCACTCACTTAACAATGTGGATAAATTAACCCCCTCTTCTGCGAAACTGCGCTAGCAGTTTTTAGTGCTGTGAGCCGCACTGAATGGCCCGCACTGCTCCTGACACTCACAGCACTAAAAACTGCTAGCACAGTTTTGTAGAAGAGGGGGCAAGAGTCAATAGTAAGTGAGGAAAGGATCTCATGTTGGGATTTTCTTTTTATTGACAATTTAAGCGACTTCTTTTTGGAATTCCTTACCATTAGCCATTAAAACTGACTTGAATTATTTTGCATTTCAGAAGAAACTAGAACTTTTTATTTGGCAAGTGTTAGGCTATTTTCTATTGATGCTGTATTTGATTGAGTTTTATACCATTTTTTACTTTTACTTTTGACCAACTTCTTGTTTATCTACTATTCTGTAAACTGCATTGGACCCCTATAGGAGGAACCAGTACTAAATAAGAGTCATTTGGCTTTTACATTATTAAAATAAATCTAGCACTTAATATTCTGGATGTGCAATGCAATACGAGCAAGAGTAGCTGATATGTCAATACCAACCAATGAAAAGAATTACAAATTGTCAGCATGAAGTCTGTAATTGGCACTTAGGCATTTACTAAAAGGTGCACTATCGACTTTAAATAGTAGGGCAGACAAAGTAGAATCTTGTGGTATCTCAGTCTTGCCTGCTGCAAGTGACAGGACAAAAAATGTTGGTTTTTTTAACCAGGTAGAAATAGTTTCTGAGATTCCTCTGTTGCCTAAATACTGTATCATTATGCTGTGATATTTCTTTTCTTAACCCTCACTCAACAGAGTCCCATTTCTATTTTCTCTTGCATCTGCCCTCCTCCTGGACCTTTCTTCCATAGGTTACTGTAACTCTCCAGAAACAGTGCAGGGAAAACTGTAGGCAGCTGTAGCCAGAAGGATGCTAGGCTATATAGAGAGAGATATAATCAGTAGAAGAAAAGAGGTGTTGATGCCCCTGTAAAGGTTATTGGTGAGGCCCCACTTGGAGTATTGTGTTCAAGTTTAGAGACCATATCTGGCAAAAGATATAAGAAGACTTGAAGCGGTCCAGCAAAAAGGTGACAAAGATGGTAGGAGGTTTGAGCTAAAAGACATACAAAGAGAGACTGGAAGACCTGAATATGTATACTCTAGAAGACAGGAGGGACAGGGGAGATATGATACAGACATTTTAAAACTTAAGAAGTGTTAATATAGAACCAAATCTTTTCCAGAGAAAGGAAAATGGTAAAACTAGAGGACATAAATTGAGGTTGCAGGGTGGTAGACTTAGGAGTAATATAAGAAAATGGTGGTGGAGAAGAAAACTGACAGAATTCAAAAGAGCATGGGATGAAAACAGAGGATCTCTAATCAGAAAATGAAGGGTATAATTGGAAGAACCAAGGCTGGTAATGGGCAGACTTGAGATCATAAGAACTGCCATACTGGGACAGACTGAAGGTCTAACAAGCCCAGTATCCTGTTTCCAACAGTGGCCAACCCAGGTCCCAACTAGCTAGCTAGATCCCAAGTAGTAAAACAGATTTTATGCTGCTTATCCTAGG
The DNA here is from genome assembly GCF_902459505.1 of Geotrypetes seraphini. Lineage (NCBI taxonomy): Eukaryota > Metazoa > Chordata > Amphibia > Gymnophiona > Dermophiidae > Geotrypetes > Geotrypetes seraphini. The sequence continues at coordinate 531,741,153 of NC_047084.1, read as the reverse complement.
AATAAGCAGTGGATTTCTCCAAGCCATTTCAATAATGGCATATGGACTTCCCTTTTAGTAAATTATCCAAACCTTTTTTAAACTCTGCTAAGCTTATTTCACCACATTTTCTAGCAACAAATTCCAGAGCTTAATTGCATGTTGTGTGAAAAAATATTTTCTCGTTTGTTATAAATCTACTACTTGGTAGCTTCATCGCATGCCTCCTAGTCCTAGTATTTTTGGAACGGGTGAACAAGCGATTCACATCTACCCTTTCCACTTCACTAAGTATTTTATAGACAAGTCGATGAAGCCATCCGTGCAATGCGCGGTGGTGGCGAAAAGGACGAACAAAATGGTAGGAATGATTAAGAGGGGGATCACGAACAGATCGGAGAAGGTTATCATGCTGCTGTACCAGGTCATGGTGCACCCTGACCTGGAGTACTGTGTCCAGCACTTGTCGCCATACATGAAGAAGGACACGTTACTACCCGAAAGGGTCCAGAGAAGAGCGACTAAAATGGTAAAGGGGCTGGAGTAATTGCCGTACAGTGAGAGATTGGAGAAACTGGGCCTCTTCTATATTCCCCCATTTTTTACAAAACCATGATAGTGGTTTTTAGTGCAGGCTAGCACGCTGAATGCTCTACGCCGCTCCCAACACTCAGAGTTCCTGTGAGCATCTGTAGTAACGCAGAGCATTCAGCGTACCGGCCTGCGCTAAAAAAACACTATCACAGTTTTGTTAAAGGAAGGGATAATTAGGCAACATACTCGCAAATCTCTTTGGATAGCAGTTTTAATAGAGGTATAGACGCCTACTGGTGCCAAGAAAATCAGTGCTAGTTAGAGAATCCAGGCCACAGTGTTGAAGTAGCATCCCCAACTTTCAGCAATGCAGGTGGGGGACTCCCGCTCAGCTTAGAAGGATCAGTGGAAAGTAGGCAAGTCATTTTATCCCCCATTATCTTTGTTACAAATTAGAGATGCTATGGATGGACCACTTCAAAGACTAAATTTAAAGGCCATAGAGTGAGATTCCTAGGCATAAAGAGCAATTTGCATATTTAAGTGCCTAAAATTTGTCTATCTGGATCCTATTCTATAAAGTAGGGGTCTCCAAACTTTTTGCCACGAAGGCCACATTGGGTACTTCAGTACTTTTCAGCAGGCTGTAGAAAAAATATGCACCTTTAAATATAAATTTATGCAATTACAAATTGAATATTACACTGCCCCACTGCAACTATTCTTATGGACATTTAAACGGAACGACTAGTAACAAACTTCCAGATTCAATTTAAAGATTAATCACAGCACCAGCGCTACCTACAATGCCGTGAATTGATACTGTCGATTGAGGCCAAACAAGTATGAAGAAATACTGCGATGTATGCAATTACGATTCAGTATTAAATAAAGTTGTGAATAATATTAATATTAATATTAACATAATATGGAATATCAATATATTTTGAACACAATTTTAATTAATGCATTTGAAATCTATGCATTTGAAATCCCATGTTTTGTGGTGTGTTTGTTTTTTGCGGATTCTCATTGAAAAATTAGTCCAGGTGGCGCATTTCCGCACAATTCTTCCATGGGCCGTATAAAATCATATTGCAAGCTGGATGTTGCCCACGGGCCGTAGTTTGAAGATCCCTGCTATAAAGGAAAAAAGAAAAAACTTTATCTTATTGAATACTAGCATAACTGGGTATACATGCACATGTGAGATTAGACATGAATACTTACACCAGTCCTAGAGGTGGTGTAAATGCTCATACCTAGATTCAGGAGATATGAATGCAACTTGCAGTATTCTATAATTTACCTGCATAAGTGTGAGTCCCACCCATACTCTGCCCAGACTGCCCATGTGAACATCTACCTGCCTGCAAATGTAACATTATCAAAAATATGCATTAAACCTCAAATTACGTATATGGTGCCTTAAGTTGTGCATACAAATCAGTGCGCACAGCTGATTTCAGCATAACTTGATTAATTGGCCAAATCAGCACTGATAATTTGAAATTAATACCTCATAATTGATATTAATTGGCACTAATTACAAGTTACATATAAAACTTGGAAAGTGTGATCCTCTAAAATATATGCATCTGTTGCAGTATGCAAATTGAAAAGGAGGCTTAAAACCAAGTACAGATCGTAAGCGAATCATGAGTGTTTCTAAAACTTATTGGGTTCATAATCAAAAAAAACCCAAACGTCTAAAACGTGTCCTAAATGGCTACTTGGACGAACAAAAAGCCTGATCGTCCAAGTACCCATAACCAAAGCTGGTTTTTAGACGTATCTAAAACCAGCTTAGGCCTTTCCCTTGCCTCTAAATGCACAGAGAGAAAAGAGGCATGTTTAAAGGAGGGGAAAGGGCGGGCAGTGGGCGGGAGGTGGGCCGACCTACACCTAGGCATGCAGTAGGTATAACCAAATCCTTAGGCAGGTTGCCTAGTCGGCACTTATACCTTTTTGACTTAGACAAAGTCAAACCAGGTCTAAATGCTGAAAAAGGGGTCGCTGAGCTGATGGCCGCTAGCGCAACCTACCCACCCACCACCGCAACCATCGCGGCAGGAGAGATGGCTCATCTCCCCTACCGCGATGCCATCACTCCTCTACCAAAACTGCCGTGACCCACGGCAGGAGAGATGCCCTATCTCTCCTGCCGCGGGTCGTGGCAGTTCGGGCAGAGGAGTGATGGCATTGTGGTAGGGGAGATGAGGCATCTCTCCTGCCGCGATACATCACCCCCCCACACACACACAACATCGGGGCAAGAGGGAGCCCAAGCCCTCCTGCCCTGGGCACCTGTGGCACCCCCCGACGACATCAGGGCAAGAGGGAGCCCAAGCCCTCTTGCCACGCGGCACCCTCGACTTCCCCGACGACATCAGGCCAGGAGGAAGCCCAAGCCCTCCTGGCCCCGGCGACACCCCCGACTCGATATGACCAGGAGCGAGCTCAAACCCTCCTGGCCCCCGGCGACCCCCTACCCCCCACTCCCCACTACAATATGGGCAGGAGGGATCCCAGGCCCTTCTACCCTCGACACAACCCCCCTCCACCCAATGACTGCGCCCCCGAACCCACGATCGGCCCCCCGCCGACCCGCAACCCCCCCCACCCCCACCCCCCTTCCCCATACCTTCAACGTTGGCCGGACAGACATGTGCCAAGCCTGCCCTTCTGACAAGCCAGCTGGGTCCAGAATGGGACCAGATTGGCCCAGGCGGCAGAAACCCTGCACACAGGAGGGGCCTGAGGCGCCTGGGCCAATCAGAATAGGCCCGGGAGCCTTAGGCTCCTCCTGTGGGTGGTGCCTTAGACACATGGGCCCAACCCGGGGGTGCCCAGGGCAGGAAGGCTTGGGCTCCCTCCTGCCCCGATAGTGTTGGGGAGGTCAGGGGTGCCACGAGGCAAGAGGGCTTGGGCTCCCTCTTGCCCTGATGTCGTCGGGGGGGGGGGGGTTTGGGGATCATGGGGCAAGAGGGCATGGGCTCCCTCTTGCCCCGATGTTGTTGAGTGGGGTGGATTCTGTAACCGGTGTTGTTTTTGACAGACACCGGTTACAAAATCCAGCTTTTAGGCGAAGGACTGGCTCCTTCTTCGCCTAAAAGCCCTTGTGTTGGACGCTTTGGGCTTATGTGTTTTTTTGGTTCATTATGGGGTATAAGTGTAGACGTCGTGGGGTATAAGTGTAGGTATGGGGTATAAGTGTAGACGTAGTGGTTGGCTGGGCGTTTAAACAGCTGAATGTAGAGGCAGGCCATTATCAAAACAAGGACGTTTGTTTTGGTTATGGACACTTTCCCTGCTTCTGCTTTCAATGTTTAAGGCGTTAGGCCAAAAAGAGACTTAGACGGTTTTTTTGATTATGCCCTCCACGTGCATTATTATAGAATATGCTTGGTGCATGTATAACTTAGGTGCAGGCATTTAGGTCTGGTTTCAGTGGCGTACCTAGCATATGTGATACCCGGGGCCCATCATTTTTTGACACCCCCCATCTATATGAAAAATATGATTTTTAGTAACAATCCACATATCGCACAACAAGAATGTACCTTCGAAAAGGCAGCATCTTAAACACTACAGTGAGCAGTAGAACACCAACACATACATTGTAAAACTAAACTAGTCAGATCCTGTACAGTCAATTGATCCTGTACAGTCAATGCTATCAGAAAGCCATGTCCCTTTCATACACACAGACAGATACATCCTCTCCCAATATGGAATAATCACAAACTAAAAATAGAAATATGTAGATAAAAGTTAAACTGAACCGCCAAGAAACCAGACTCTGCATACAATGCAACACTACAACACCACAAAAACAGTAATACATGTCCTCTAATACTGTGCAAAATATAAAGACAGTAGATGTACATTTGAAAAAACTGATACATAACAATCACCACTTTACAAATTAACAAATAAAAATAAAACTAATAATGAGAAATAAGAAAATAAGTTCGGTCCCCATCCCCGCAAACCACCTGATTCCATCCACACAAGCCTTACAATGTTTCAATATAAAACAAAAATTGTTTTATATTGAACTTATTATATTAAAGTATAAAAAGAAACAATATTCTGTACAATTGTCAATTTATAAATCAGCGTCTTCTCCCCACTCTCTCTTCTCCATTTCCCTTCAGCGTCCTCAGCCCACTCTCTCTCCACTTTCCTTCAGCGCACGCAAATAAAAACAAGCAAGTAATTTTATATCATTTTCATTCTATTCATTCATAGAAATTAAAGTCTAAATAATGCCAGTCACATAACAAAACATGATTTTACAAAAATAATTCCCTGTACAGTCAAGCCTGCAAGGATTACTAGATGTCTTTCAGCACCTCCCCTCCCTCCCCCTTACCTTCGTGGCCAAGTCAAAATGATCTACCAACAATAAAATTTTTAAAACACAAAGCACACTGTAAGCAGAGAAAATGTTAATTATCATTTATATTCCGCGGGTTTTCAAAGAGGTCAAGGCAGATGACTTTATGCAATGTCACCTCAGTAACAACTATACAAAAATAGACAAATATACCCCCTCCCTTTTTACTAAACCGTGATAGCGGTTTTTAGTGCAGGAGCTGTGCTGAAATGCCCCACGCTGCTCTCAACGCTCATAGGCTCCCTGTGCTAAAAAACGCTATAGCGGTTTAGTAAAAGGGGGCCATAATGCAAAATATAGACAGCATATATAAAATTCTCAAAATGGACACATTTTGATCACTAAATTGAAAATAAAATCATTTTTCCTACCTTTGTTTGGTAATTTCATCCGTCTCTGGTTGCACTTTATTCTTCTGACTGTGCATCCAATATTTCTTCCCTTCTTTCAGCCTCCAGACCTCATTCCCTCCCCAAACTTTTTCTTTATTTCACCCTGCCCCCTTCTTTATTTCTCTCTCCATGCCCCCTTTCTTTCTGTCTATCTGTCTTTCTCTCTCTCTCTCTCTCTCTCTTCATGCCCCATTTCTTTCTTTGTTTCACCCTGCCTCCTTCTTTCTTTCTCTCTCCGTGTCCTCTTTCTTTCTCTCTGTGTCTTTCTCTCTCTTTCTCTCTCCGTGCCCCATTTTTTTATTTTTCTTTGTTTCACCCTGCCCCCCTTCTTGCTGGCTCTCTGTCCCCCTCCCCCCCCGTTTCTTTCTTTCTCCCTCCCCTCCCCTATGCCACCGCCTTTGGGAAAATGCTGCCACCACCAATGGGGAATAGGCTGCCACTGCCGCCATCGGGAACAAGCCGGCTCCGAGTTCGCCCTGCTTCTCTTCTCGACTCTCGCCGCCCAAAGTCAATTCTAACATCGGAGAGTACGTTCTGGGCCAGCCAGAATTGACGTCGGGGTCGGCCCTGCAGGGAAGAAAAGAAGGGAGAACTCGGCCGGCTTGTTCCCGATGACGGCAGTAGAAGCCTTTCCCCGGCGGCAGCCTATTCCCCGGTGGGTGGTCAGCTGTGCACCCCCTTGGGGCTTGCACCCGGGGCAGACCTCCCCCCCACCCTCCCTTGGTACGCCACTGTCTGGTTTTAGCTGGCCTAAATAAGTGTGTCTATACTGTATGTTGTGACACGCTCTGGCACTTAGTGCAATCTAGAACCTTGTGGAATCATGCTAAGCACCATTATAGTCAGTGCCAGTTTTTTGGGTGCTATATATAGATTCAGGTCCTAAGTTATAGAAACGCACATAGGCAGATCATTGTCATGTGCAAAAAAAAAGTAAATATGACTACACAATGACATAAAGAAGCTGGGTTGGCCAATAAAATCAATAGAATGTTAGGAATTATTTGGAGAGAAATAGAAATGAGTGCAGCGCGTGGTAATTTCCTGCGTGCGCTAAAAACGCTAGCGCACCTTGTTAAAAGGATCTCTGACTGTTTTATATAGTGTCACTGAACTCTGAGCCACAGAACTCAGTGAATCCTGGGCCCTGTAGTTTACCCACTATTGGGCCAGCACCCTCTACTGCCCAGTGGTAAAGTGACAGCCTTACTGAGGGAAAACCCCTGAATCCTTCACACTCAGTTAATGAGGATCCCAAACCCTCCAGCTGAAGACCTCTCCTCAATGATGTTGAAAATGCTGCTTTCATCTCAACAGTCTGCAGCAGCTCCCTGAGCCACCAATACCAGCACATGGTTAGTTTATGCACATGTGCTGAAAACTGAGCATGCAAGGGTGCCCATGTCATAGGCTTGGGCAGTTGCCACAGACTGCTGAATTGGAGAGCAGCATTTCCTACATTATCAAGAGAGGTCTTTGGCTCATGGAACTTTGAATCCCAACTAGGTACTGTGAAAATTAGCTTGGTGTGCATAGATTAGCAAACACATTTTACGGACTGGTACTGGTCTGCGTACCGATGATTGGGAAGTGCTGATCATGATAGCAGGTGCTGCCCTCAGATAAGTGCCACTGACCAGGGTCATAACTGAAATTTCAGTGGCATTATTCAGATATTGCAGCTGAAAATCTCTGCAGGTGGTCTGTGGCAGGCCTGAGCCAAGAACTCCCCAGAAAGCAGAGATATTCAGAGCCATTATCCACATAACTATCTGGATAACTTAGGGCAAAAAAGGCTGTCCTATTATCCTAATGGTTATCCAGACAATGGCACTAAATATTGCCATTAACTGGATAATCATGGCTTTTGTCCATTATACCCAAATATTCACCATTGAACATTCTGGTGTAATTTCAAATGTCGTGGCTGGCATTCAAATGCACACAGAGTGATATTTTCAGTCAGCAAACATTTGACCTGTGGAATTTGTTGCCAAAGAGTGTGGTCAAGGCTAACAGTATAGCTCAATTAAGGTCCGGACAAGTCTTTGGAGGACAAATCTATAAAAATTATTATACAGATAGAGTTCGGCATCTCTATTTCATGCTTCTGGGAGTGTGCAATAGAGAATGGAATTTTCTATTAGGATTTATCAAGTTCTATGCAACCCAGACTAGCCAATATCAGGATGTGGTCTCAATGGATAAATGTACTGACTTAATGCAACATTTTTTTTATCTTTTATTACCTGTTGCCTATAAAGAAGGCACAATTCAATAAATAAAACAGCAGTGAAGCCTGTGGGTACATTCAGATGTTTCTAAAGAGGTGGGTTCATTTTGAAATCTGCCTTGCTGTATGCAGATACAAAAGCTTCCATGAACTTTGTCTCTTCCATTTTGTTCACCTTCAGTTCCAGGGAAAAATGCATAGATAAGTGAAATTCAATTATACCCATGTACATTTCTCTCCAAACTAAAGGTACCATTGGGAGCACCTATTTTAAAAGAAGTTTAAATATACAGTACTGTACAATGACTACTACAATGAATCATTTATATAGTATTGCAAAATGTAAGCAGCAGTAGAGATCCACTTAAGAGACTAGTCCTATCCCATGGAGATTATGATCCACTCTGGATTCAAAGCCAAGTTTGCAAGTTTTATTAAAATTTGTTATCCCGCTTATCAGATTTCTAAGCTCAATAAAATTTTCTAAATGAGGAATAGAGAAACATTCGTCATTAAATAAAACAATATATATGTTTACATGGACATTATGGACTGAGATTAATTACAGGAGGTAAGAACGGAGAAATACAATTTTGAATAGGATAGGAAGATGTAGAAGGGTAATACAAGTAGGAATGGGAATTAATGTCTGAGGTAATATAAGGTTATATTCTGCCATACTCACATTGCCATACTCACATTCTGCCATACTCACATTAGAGAAAGCAGTGGGAATGGACAATGAGCAATCTACAAGCGCCAGCAATATGAGTCAAAGCCTTGTTTATTTTAATCCAGTACGTACAGCAACATGGGTCCAGGTTACTGTAAGTACTATAGCACATACTATGCCAGAATTCTGGGTAGGAATCACTACATCTTGTTTTTCATTCTCTAAACTCTTTTGGTTTGATGTAATAAAGCACAGTAAGCTCTACATAGAACTTAGCACTAATAAGATCTGTGTACTTTTTTCTGCTTATGAACTTATGAGCTTATGAGCCAATGCAGAAAGAAGTAGAAAAATTTGTACATTAAAAAAAAAAAATCTGTGAAGACATTAAGGGCCAGATTCTCAAAATGGCGCCATTCAGGGCGGTCACCTAAAAAAGCGGTGCCAATCACATGTCAATCACGCAATGGTATGGTTTTGAGTATCGCAGCCACGGCACAGATAGGCACCAGAAATGTACACCAGGGTTTTAAAAGCCTACATTTCTGGCAACTATCTTTTGACATGAATGTTGGCTATGGAGGCACCTAAGGCTAAGGTCACTTCTGCCATTAACCATGTCTTCTGGGACCTTAGGCATCCCTGGCTCCTTCTGTAGAACTGGGCAGGCCTGGGGATGTAGCAATGGGTCCGGATTTTACACGAGTAAAATCTGGTAACCCTATATGTAATGTTCATCCCTCTTCCCTTAAGTATAAACAGTAACACATTTATATTGATGGAACTAAGTATACCTCATGCTTTTGTAAAAGACCTTTAAAATCTTACCAAGTTTTCTCTTTCTCAACTATAGGTTACACATGCATCCCTGCTATTTAGACATGAATACTTCACCTGCACCACTGAGGAATACCAGGTGCTATAGATTGCAGGGCTGAGCAGCATCGACATAGTGGAGCCACGCACTGCGTGGGAGAAGGCAATGGCAAACCACTCCTGTACTCTGCCTTGATACATCACAGGGAGGATTCCTCTCTGTGCACATAGCCATGGGTCGGTGGTCAATTCGAAGGCATACACACATACTTCATCTGTGCTATATTAATGTAAGCACTCACACCTAAATTATAAGATGTATATTTTACCTGTTATGTTAGTATTTATAAAGTAGATGCCTATTGTCTTTTATAGAGTAAATGCCACATAAGTGTAATCTAAGTACCTAAATATAGGTGCATTGATCTAGAATTACCCCAACAAGTGTTAGTTTATAACAGACCACCAGTAAAAATTGTCAAAGACATGTCTGTTTCATACCTATTTTATAATGGATGAAAACCAATGAAAACTAATAACAGTAAAATAATAATAATAATAATAATAATAAAACTAATCAATAAACCAAAACTCAGCACATTAAATATGTCTCTGTTATTTCTAAAACCATAGCAAAGCTCTAAAGGGGGGGAGGGGAGGGGGTAGAATGTGTTGTAAATTGATCTATGTGAGATCTGAAAGGTCAATCAATATACAGCCATTTATAATGACTGTTTCTTATAAGTTGCTTAGCAGCAAATTGAACAAACTTTTATGTCTCTCATAGACACTCATATTTATTTAAGAGTACAAATTGGGCTCCTTTTACAAAGGTGTGCTAGCGTTTATAGCGCATGCATCGGATTAGCGCACGCTAGCCGAAAAACTACCGGCTGGTCAAGAGGAGATGGTAGCGGCTAGCACGCGCGGCATTTTAGCGTGCGCTATTCTGCGCGTTAAGGCCCTAACGCACCTTTGTGGGAAGGGGTAAAACGCGGACCTCACAGACCTCGCGGATCTAAAACCGCACGTCCTTAAAAATCCGAGGTCCGCGCCACTTTTGAGGTCCCTGCCACTTTTAGTTTCTGGCTCTGACAGAGCTCTATGACAATTTAACTCTGACGGATCCTAGCATAGGGAGGGAAAAGCATTAGGATCCGTCAGAGTTAAATTGTCATAGAGCTCTGTCAGAGCCAGAGACTAAAAGTGGCAGGGACCTCAAAAGTGGTGCGGACCTCGGATTTTTAAGGATGTGACGTGGAGTTCAGATCCGTGAGGTCCGCGAGGGAGCCGGGGGCCTGAGCTGAGCTGCAAGGAAAGCGAAGGCGGACTTGTCAATGCACGGATTTTTAAGGATGTGCGGTTTTAGATCCGCGAGGTCCGTAAGGTCCGTGAGGTCCGCGTTTTGCCCCTTCCCCCACCTTTGTAAAAGGAGCCCATAGTTTTTAGGAGTTTGGCTATAAGAAATGGTTTGGTTAAGAAATGGTTGACAGATTGTTTCATGTGCTGGTTTTTGGTTTATTGATTGAGAATATTTTAGAAAGACAACATAGGTGCCTCATTCCCGTAACCCACAAATGTTGTCATACAAATTGTTCACCTGCTCTGAAAAAGTTATAGTAATGAAACTAATGGAGATTATAAATAAAATTAAGAACCTAACAAGTTAAAACAGTAAGGATTTTTTGGGTAGGCAATTGTGATGTTTAAGGTTATTTTACTTGTGTATTTATTCTTTCTTGAAGTACTTAACAAGGCCTTTTGTTCATGGATAGTTTACTTATGTCCTAAAACCAGGGTCAGGAATTTCCTTGGTGATGACCTTTCTTACAATTAGTTTCTCTGTAATGTTATTGTGGGCCATAGTTTGCAGACCTTTGTTTATCCAGTGCTTTAGGGCTTTAGTTTCATGATAAGTCTGCCTTAAACCTGAATAAACAGAGCAATTCATCAAAGGGCAGCAATGTGCTGTAATTGATTTACTTCTTACATGCGCTGAGGCGATTGATCCACTTCTTGTAGCATTCCTTCCATTTGGAGAACTTCTTTTCAAGTAGGATGAATCATGTTTGTTAAGGTATTGGGAATAAAGTCGATATTTAAGGTTATTATTGGTTAAGCTACATAATGGACAGTTTCTTAATGCAAATACACTTTTGAAAAAACCTGGAGTTAAGTTTAGAACTGCATAACAGTTTACAGGGCATATTTTATTACTCTATAACTTTCATGTATGTGTAAGTATGTATGTATGTTACAGGGGCACAAGTATGTTGCTACTCAAAGAGATAATGCGGTAGGGGTATGGCATACAAGTGTTTTTTGGGGGGTGGGAGGGGGGGCTCTGTGGTGATGGTAGGATTTGGATTTGATTTCCTACCTTTCCAAATTTAAACTGAAAGTAAATTATGTGCAGATACAGTATTTCCCTGCCTAAGAAAACTTAGAAATCGTACCTAGGACAGTGGAGGATATATTTATTTGCCCAACATCACAAAGACTGTCATTTGTATGACTTGATATTGCATGTCAGAGTAGAGAATGACATGGGGACACATATTTCCCCGTGCCCGCAGGAACTCAATTTCCCCATCTCGTCCCCGTAAGTATTGCCGTCCCTGTCCCCCCATTCCTGTAAGCTCTGCCTTAATCGCTCAAGCCTCGAACACTTATGATTTTAAAATGTTTGAGGCTTGTGCAGATGAGGACAGAGCTTGCAGGAATGGGGCAGGGACAGAAAAAGAACTCGCAGGGACCGGACGGGAAAATGAGTTCCCAAGAGGACGGGGAAAATTTTGTCCCCGTGTCATTCTCCATGTCAGAGCACCTTTCTCTTTTACACCCCATCTATGAACAGTCTCCCAAAACATTTAAGAGAAGAGCTAGCAGCACAATATGCAAAACACAGAGTGAAACATAAAAATGACAGCATTCTACAATATATTCTATTCATTGCTTCTATTCTGCCTATACTGCAAAATTTAAGGTGGATTACCGGTACATATCAAGAGCTAAAACATTTATCTAGGAATTACAGTTTACCTGATAATAACTAAATAAAATAAACAAGAAGTTACTATTTCTGAAGCAAAACATATTCATTAACCAAGGTAGCTTTTATGGCTCTCTTAACATATTAAGACTGGACAAAGATCTTATCTTAGGGGGCAATAAATTCCATGCCTTGTACCTGAGACAATAGAGAAGAAAGCTATTTGCCCAGCTTCAACAAAAACTGTTATTGGCATGACTTGATTTTACGCATCAAGGCACCTTTTATTTTTAGCACCACATTTATGGAACAATCTCCTAAGAGAAGAATCTTTTACCATTTTTATTGAATACTACTTTATTTCACTGGGCCTACATGGAATAGGAGTTGATAAATGGTTTTTGTGTACTGATTTGTGTGGTTGTGCAGAGTATTGCAGAATATACTTTTTTAAAATAAATAAAATAAATAAGACTGAATCCATTCCTATTATATATTGTAGTTTCTTTTCATTTCTTTTTTTTATATTCTTAATGTGAACCACTTTAATCTGTAATGCAGTAATAGTATTTGGGTTTTCAAAAGGCATTTGACAAAGAACCTCATGAATGTCTTCTGAGGAAATTAGAAAGTCATGGGATAGCTCTTGGAGGTCAATATGGGGTAGAATTAATACCATTTTGGAATCATCAGTTCCTCTAAAGCAGTGTTTTTCAACCTTTTTTGGGCAAAGGCACACTTGTTTCATGAAAAAAATCACGAGGCACACCACCATTAGAAAATGTTAAAAAATTTAACTCTGTGCCTATATTGACTATATATAAAGTAATTCTCTTGAATAGGAATCAAATAAACACAAAGAAAGTATTTTATAATTACTTTATTATGAAATATTAAGTAAACAGAATAGTGAAAAATTATAAAATACTTTATTCAGTGCGAAACCTGGGCCTGTTTGGCTGAACACAAAGCTGATATTCTGGCTGGAATCGAAGAAAGACACACACGTAGCTCTTCGTCAACAGCCGTTCCCTTCACCGCCCCATCACCGTCACCGCCATCCCTTTCACCGCCCCGTCACCGCCACTGCCATCCCATTCACCGCCCCGTCACCGTCCCCGCTGCATCCATATAAGCCTTAGTACTGTAATATTTAGCTTATTCCTTTCTTATAAATCAAAGTTCCTGCTGCTGAACTAGAGAAAGAGATGTTCAGCTGGCAGGGCTTTGTTTATAAATTTTTATCAACACAACTAATATACTATTTTATCCTAAAACAAAAAATAAATAAATAAATATAATTTTTTTTTCTACCTTTGTTGTCTGGTTTCTGCTTTCCACATCTTCTCATTCAATTCCTTCCATCCACTGTGTGTCTTCTCTCTACATCTTCCATTTGCTGTTACTGTGCCTCTCCCTTCACCCCCCCCCCCAATTGGTCTAGCACCCATCTTCTTCCCTCCGCTCCCCCATAGTCTGGCATCTGTCTTCTTCCCACTCTGTCTTCCACATTTCCCTTCGGGGTCTGTTCCTCTCCACCCTCCTTCAATGTCTGTCCTATTCCTTTCCACCACCACCCTTCCCTCCCTCCTTTACCATCTGTTCCTTTCTACTACCCTTCAGCTCCTCTCACGTGGCTTATCTATCTACCTTCCTCCCTCTTATTTTCATGGCACGTTACAATGTAATTTGTGCAAGCCACTGGAGCCTGCGAGCTCGGTCCCTGTCCCATCCCCACAAACCATCTCGCTTCTGTGCTCCTATTTTCTCCATTTCTAATATCTCCCCTATGTATCTGTCATTGCCCCCCCCTGTGTCCATATACCATCCCCATGGCATGTCCCCTTTATGTCTCTGTCCCTATGCCCCATGCACATAATTTCCCCTCTTTCTGTTACCTTCCTGTGTCCAGATTTCCCCTATCTTCCTCTTCCATACCAGTGTGTCTCTTCTTTTCAACCCCATCTAGCTTTTTTCCCTCTTTCTTCCCCCCCCTGCTTCTAGCATCTGGCTCACCTGCCTGTCCTTCCCTTTCTTTCCTGCTGTGGGTTTTTCTTTCTGTCTTCATCCCCTTGGCCCAGAATCCTTTTCCCTTTCACTCCCTCCTTCCAATTTGAGCCGGGAACACGAGCGATCGCACGGTCCCCGCAGCCACCACTCGCCTGCCCAATCGATCCTACTGTTTAGCCAGTACTGCCTTCGCCTCACCTTAGTTTGTAGGTTTTGTTTTTCGGCGACATGCACGCTTTCCCAAAGAGCCGCGCACGTGCGGCTGCTCAGTGTTCAATCTTCTGCTCTGCTGCAACTTCCTGTTTCCGGTTGCGTCAGAGCAGAAGATCGAAACTGAACAGCAGCGGGGACCGGGTGAGTCTCATGGGAGCGCGTGCGGGACCCGGCCTGAGGCCTAATCAGTGTCTGCACCGTATGGCACACCAGGCAACATCTCGCGGCACACTAGTGTGCCGCGGAACAGCGGTTGAAAAACACTGCTCTAAAGTATGAGGCAGTTATTTGTGATACAATGTTACATGTTAAGCCCTCTACAGATCAATGTAGAGGCCGTCTTTTCCTTATAATGACTGGGATAGCCTTCCAGATGATCACCGACACTGGAAGAACTATGATCGTTTTCGTTCTGGTGGGCAAGTCTTTGTTCCAGTTATAGACTTGAAAGGATGAACACTGATAATTTGGGACATGGAAATATATTTAATTTGATATGGGGCTCATTGACATCTTATGTTACATCTTTGTAATTGACTATTGATGCAAATTTTGTTTATTTAGGTACATATCTAGGGATGTGTGTGGGGGGGGTATTTCTGTCTCAGGTGGGTTCTAGGGTACTTACATTTGGGGGAGGGTGATTGGATGAGAAGTTATGTTATTGTGTTTTATTGAATAATCATGAGGTGGGTGGAAAATAGTTGATTAAAAACATATGAAAGTTGAATCTATTATTATATGTTACATTTGTTTTATTGCATTCTTGCAGTTTTAAAAATCAATAAAGAATTAAAAAACTAAAACTAAAAGTATTTCCCTGCAGTTTAAAAAAAACAAAGAAAGTCATGGGATAGGAGGTAATGTCCTTTTATGAACTGAAAACTGGTTAAAGACAGAAGACAGAGAGTAGGTTTAAATGGTCAATATTCTCAATGGAGAAGGGTAAATAGTGGGGTTTCCCAGGGGTCTGTGCTGGGACAGCTGCTTGTAACTTATTTATCAGTGATCTAGAGATGGGAATAGCTAATGAGATAATTTAATTTGCTGATGACACAAAGTTGTTTAAAGTTGTTAAATTGCAAGAGGATTGCAAAAAATTACAAAAGGACCGTGTAAGACTGGAAGACTGGGCATCAAAATGGAAGATGACATTTAATGTGAACAAGTGCAAAGTGATGCATGTGGGAAAGAGGAACCTAAATTATAGCTATGTGATGTTAGGTTCTGTATTAGGAGTCACTGCCCAGGAAAAGGATCTAGGCATCTTTGCTGAAGATATATTGAAACCCTCAGCTCAATGTGTGGCGCTGCTAAAAAAGCAACTAGAATGTTAGGAATTATCAGTAAAGGAATGGAACACAAAGATGAAAATGTGCTTCAATATGGGCGTCCTTCGATTCATTTGCGTAACGCTGAGCGACCTAGGCCTGCCCCTGCACTGCCTGCTGAATGGCTGACGTCAGCTCTCGAGGGACAAGCGAGAACTGATGTCAGTCACTCCGTAAGCGGTGGGGGGGCAAGCCGGATAGCGAAGAGATTGCGGCTGCCTTGCACTGCTGGAGATTCGGCTTCAGGGAGTTCCGAAAAAGGAGGTGGGGGATGATTAAACATTTTTATATAGGCCGCCCCATATAACTAGGCCGTGCGTCATACATAGGTTTATAAAACCCATGAATAGGCCGCGGCCTATATAATGAAATACGGTATACCCATTTTGATAATGGAAGCATTCTCTATTGGTTAGTGATTGTATCAACAAAACTGGCTTGTTCATCACTTCTTTATTCCTTAAACCTGAATTTTAAAAGTACCACCTGAGGATCTGGACCAACCCAATCCCTGAGCAGTCTGGATTTTTGGACTTTTAGGAGCTGATTCTGATTCTGTAAGCTGTGCCTGCCAAGTGTCAATCACCGTTCACTTCAAAATCAACCCCACATGAATTCTGTATCACATCCACTGTATTGCATGACTCTCAAATCAAATAATAAATATTACATGTACTCATAGAATGCCAATTCATAGGGCACCATGCAGTAAATGATTATCTCCTACCAGTGGTGCACAAAGAAATCTAGTCATAGCACATTAATATAAGAGCATATCGCTTATAAATAAACTTTCATGCATATTATCACTTAATTAGTAAGACACTTAGCTTGGTGAAGTAACCCTGGCTTTAATTAAGTGATAATATGCATGAAAGTGTATTTATGAGCGATATGCTCATATATTAATGTGCTATGATTAAATTTCTTTGTGCACCACCGGTAAGAGATAATTATTTACTGCATGGTGCTCTGTGAATTGACATTCTATGAGCACATCTAAAATTTATTATTTGATTTGAGAGGTATGCAATATGGTGCATGTGACACAGGATTCACGTAGGATTGATTTTGAAGTGAACTGTATCTGAACATAAGAAATGCCTGCACCGGATCAGACCTGGGGACCATCAAGTCCGGTGATCCGCACACGCAGCGGCTCAGCCAGGCGTACTCTGGCGAATACATTAGTCACTCGTATCCCTCAATGTGTCCTGCAAGAAGAAGTTCATCCAATTTTCCCTTAAATCCTAGAATGGTAGTTTCCTCCACCATCTCTTTCGGGAGAGAGTTCCAGACGTTCACCATTCTGCTTTACTCTACATTGTTTATTTGGATTTCCCCTTGTTCGATTTTGGACTATGTTTCAATCAACGACGGGTGCTGCTTCCTGAATCACGGTTTGATGGACCCCTAGGCGCCAGAAATATAGGCCAGGGTTTCATAGGCCTATATTTCCGGTACCTAGGGTCTCATCAGAATCGTGGCTAGCAACGCATAGTGACGCCAAGCAGTGGTGTACTAAGGAGGGGGGGGGGGGGGGGCGGTCCGCCCCGGGTGTAAGCCCTGAGGGGGTGCTCGGGCGTCCGTTCCCCCCCCCGACGTCCGGTTCTTCCCCTCTGGCCTCCCCGCACCATTAAGAGTACCGAAACAGCCTGCAGCAAGATCGCGATGTCAGCGATCTTGCGCTGCTTTGTGCTGTCCTCTGCCGCGGTCCCGCCCCCTCCACTGACGTCAGAGGAGGGGGCGGGTCCGCGGCGGAGGACAGCACAAGCAGCACAAGATCACTGACATCGCGATCTTGCTGCAGGCTGCTTCGGTACTCTTAATGGTGCGGGGAGGCCAAAGGGGAAGAACTGGACATCGGGGTGGGGGGGGGGCGAGCGGTCCTTCGGGGTTGGGCAGGCGGGCAGGCCTCCAGGGGGAGATGCAGGCCTTAAAGGGGGGGGACAAGCCTTCATGGGGGGAGACAGGCTTTTGGGGGGGGGGACAGGCAGGCAGGCCTTCAAGGGGGGACAGGCAGGCAGGCCTTTAAGGGGGGGGACAGGCCTACAATGGGGTGGGACAGGCATTCAAGGGGGTGCAGGCCTTCGGGGGGTGCAGGCCTTCAGGGGGGGTGCAAGCCTTCGGGAGGGAGTGCAGGCCTTCAAGGGGGGACAGGCCTTCAGGGGGAGATGCAGGCCTTAAAGGAAGGGACAAGCCTTCATGGGGGGAGACAGGCTTTCGGGGGGGGACAGGCAGACAGGCCTTCAAGGGGGGACAGGCAGGCCTTTAAGGGGGGGGGACAGGCCTGCAAGGGGGTGGGACAGACCTTCAAGGGGGGGACAGGCCTACAAGGGGGTGGGACAGGCCTTTAAGGGGGGGGGACAGGCCTTCAAGGGGGTGCAGGCCTTCAAGGGGGGTGCAGGCCTTCAAGGGGGGGTGGACAGGCTTTCAAGGGGGGTGGACAGGCCTTCAGGGGTGAGATGCAGACCTTTAAGGGGGGGACAGGCCTTTGGGGGGGGGACCCTGGTGTAGAAGTACACAGAAGGAAGGGGGTGTTCAAAGAGACGTGCATATGCCAGACTTTGGGGGGGAAGAAATAATGGGTCTGAAAACAGAGGAGAGGGAGAGAGATGATGGACCATGGGATTTAGGGAGGGAAGGAACAGAAAGGGAGAGAAATTGGACACAAGGGATGGTGTGGAGGAGGGATAGAGATACTGGATAGGAGGGTAATTGGGAAAAGAAAGGGAGAGACGTGGGCCCTGGGGTGGTGGAGAAGGAGGGAGAGATGCCGGATGAAAGGGTAGTTAAGAAAAGGTAGATCTGTGGAGGGAGATGAAAAAAAGGAAAGATACCAGACTTCCTGGGGAGGGAAGGGAAATGGAAAGGGAGGACAGAGATGGCAGATGGATGGTTAGCATGAAGAAAAAAGGAGACCCTGGCAAGCAAGTTATCAGAAGACAACCAGAGCCTGGGACCAACAAGATTTAAAAAATAACCAGACAACAAAAGGTAGAAAAATTAATTTTATTTTCTGTTTTGTGATTACAATATGTCAGATTTGAAATGTGTATCCTGCCAGAGCTGGTGTTAGACCGCAAACGTGAGCTAGGATTTAACAGAGAGAGGAAAAGTCTTTTTTGTTTCTTTATTTTATTTACACCACAGTGCCAGTGTGGTTAGGAGAAGCCAAAGGGGGTTAAAAAGCTATAAAACCCACCAGGATTTTTGAAAAAAATCACCCAACTGGGCAGGAAAATCGAATCGAAAAACCAATTAAATAGGCTGAATCAAAATTTTTCTTCCTAAATCGGGCAGTTTGCGCTACTGTCTCAGACTTTAGGACCTGGGATTGGGGAGAGATGGCATCCTCAGTACTTTATAATGCAAGTGAAACGAGGATTTGGTCAGACTTTTGAAGGGTCTGCAGAAGAAAAATATTGTATAGGCCGGGGACATGAGACAGCAGGAAATGGGAACTTTTCTTCCTTCTATTTTTGTGAATGGAAAGGCTGAGGATGTCAGAGAGTTCAGTTAAAATATGTGCTTTATAAAAAAATATAATAATGTTTTTTATAAAGTTTATAAGCATTGCTGGCCTACCCGGTGAGGTGTTCCTAGTGGTGGTGGTGGCAGCGTGTCAATGTGTTGAGAGGAAGAGGTGGTCTGGGAAATTCTCCTGAGCAAACTCCGGGCCCATTTCCACCTCCCAGTTAGTCCACTCCACTCAACTGGTTCACACACTGAGTGGGTCTTTGGGTATTGTGCCTAGGTAATTGTTTTGGGATCTCTTCCAGTGGTTTGTCAGTATCTCCTTGTGGTCCAAGGAAGGAAGCTTTGTTAACCTTAGCATTGACCTTTTGTAACAGTGCTGCTTGTGTGGCATTAGGCTATGTAGTGATCGAAAGAAAAAACCAGAAATTTGCACATTTTTGCACTATAGGTGGGTGTATGAGGAGATTCACAGCTAAGTCCGTGTGAAGTTCCCTTGTGCTGTATTTGACATCTAGCAAGGTCTCTGTTTGGAAAGAAAGAACATAAGAACATAAGCATTGCCTCTGCAGGGTCAGACCAGGGGTCCATCGTGCCCGGCAGTCCGCTCCCGCGGCGGCCCTCCAGGTCCATGACCTGAAAGTTTTCCTTACCTAACCTAAAATTTCCATACCCTATTCGCTCAAAGTCCTGTAAGGTAAACCTCTATCTGTACCCTGTTATCCCCTTCGCTTCCAGGAAGTCATCCAGTCCCTTTTTGAACCCCAGAATTGTACTTTGTCTTATCACCTCTCCGGGAAGCGCGTTCCAGGTGTCCACCACCCGTTGAGTGAAGAAGAACTTCCTTGCATTTGTTATGAATCTGTCTCCTCTCAGTTTTTCTGAAAGATCTAAGCTTAAAAATGAAGTGGCCAGAAATTATGGTAAAAGCAGATAGCTTAGCTGGTTTTAAGAAAGATTTGGACAAATTCCTGTAGGAAAAGTCCATAGTCTGTTATTAAGACATGGGGGAAGTGTCTGCTTGCCCTGGATCGGTAGCATGGAATGTTGCTACTCTTTGGGTTTTGACCAGGTACTAGTGACCTGGATTGGCTACCATGAGAATGGGCTACTGGGCATGATGGACCATTGGTCTGACCCAGTTAGGCTATTCTGATGTTATGTTCTCATCTGTAGGGGCCTTTGTTTTCACTTATTTTAATGTATTTTTTTTTCTGGGAACTTATCAGTGTTTTTTTTTATAATGGGAACAAAAATGGAAGAGAATTAATGTGTGTGGAATGGGGGGGGGTAACTAATTTCTTCAGCTAAATAATTAAATCCACCTCAACCAGACATAGGAGAACTCGCACACCATTCACACACCCTCCAACCAAAAACGTCAAAAGAAAAAACTGTTCGACAACCTCCTAACACTCGACCCCCAACTCTACAACCTATTGACCTCGACCACAGACTACAAAACCTTCAAAAAAGAAATAAAAACCCTTCTATTAAAAAAACACATAAAACCGAACTAACACAATCAGAACTGTCCCAAGCATCACCTGCAACTACTCCATATGTACTTCTCATGTCATGACAATTCAGACATAATTTATGTTATGTTATGTTTGGAATAATGGTTACATATATGAGATTCAATAAAAGAATATTTTCACTCCCTGTTTTTATTCTGACCATTTATACCGTTTCATGGTTATTACAAAAAATATTTTTTACATGGGGGTGTCAAAAAATGATGGGCCCCGGGTGCCACATACCCTAGGTACGACACTGACGCCAAGTCTGATACCACCCCTAGCCATGCCCACTTGCAGGCTTCGGCATTACTATGCACTGCTACCCTCAGGGACCTTGGCGTTGGTCCCAGAGGTCACTTAGCAGTACCTTTTTCATGTAATTACTTTTTAATTGGTTTTAAACACCAGTCAATTAACGTGTCATTTAGCACCAATTAAAACAATTAAGTTAGGCAGTGCTAGGATGCCTACCACCACCTACGGAAATTTTCAGCATCCTAATGAAAATCCAGTATTTATGAGTTGCTCTTATAGGTGGCTCAGTTGAATTTTGAGGGACTATTAATTTAAGTGCTTCAATCTGTACGAAGGCTTTTTAAATGTTTGTATGATTGTGTTAGAAGACAACTTTTTAAAAAATATTTATACTACTGTGAATTTTTTTATTATCCATAATGGTGATATATACATTTTAATAAAATAAATGGTATGAAAAAAATCTGTGAAGATAAGTAGGTGCTTGCTTTTCTTTACAGAATATGCTTGAAAAGGCTCCATAACCAGCAACTTTAGCAATGTTCTCTCATAGAATTACCTTTCCAGGCAGTCCTTGCTCAAAGGAGATTACAATGTAGTCAAAGCAGAGAGACACATGGCTAAGTGTTTAGGAAGAATACAGTACAAAATTTGAAGTATCAAAGGTGGGTTCAAAGATGCAGTTTAACCGCAGACCATGCCATTTTATTTCATTACCAAATGCTCTGTGACATAACACAAAATTCTGCCAATGACTGTACATGTATAGCTCACCTCCTATTGAAAAAAACCAACCAAAAACAGAACCTGGATTGCCACAGATACCCACACAAAGACTACACATTAATCACACACACAACATAAATAGGCCTTCACCAAATTCAGAATAAAGAATTACATAGAAGAGGTCCCTCTCTACCCTTTCCATGAACTAAAAGAAGGGAAGGACTGGATTAGATGTCAGTGTAGTTCTGTTCTGTCTGCTTTAGACTCACCCATTTCCATCCTGTTTCCTGCAGTTGAATGGGAGGCAGGGCCAAGTTTCCAAGTTTATTTATAATTTGGTATACCGACCATCGACAAGTATCTGGCCAGTTTACAATACTAAAATTTATAAAATATAAAAGTAAAAATAGTATAGGGCAAATTGAAGACTGGACAAGGACATGGACAAGTTGGATATGGAACTGGGGGTAAAGGGAGATTTTAAATTACATCAAAAAAATAAAAATTAACGGGCGGGAAGAAGGGAAGGAAAGAAACAAGGGGGAAGGGAGGTCGCTTCTTAAAAGTGGTTCTCATTATTTGTTGGAAAAGAATGGAGGAAGGATCTTATCTGGAATTTTGGTAGGCGTCTTGGAACAGAAAAGTTTTAAGTTTAGTTTTAAATTTGGCAAGAGAGTTTTCATGGCGGAGGTTTGATGGCATTACATTCCAAAAGGCAGGGGCTGTGGCTGAGGGGGGAACGTCAGTAAATTTTGATCGGTGGATCTGAGGGCCCTGGTGGGTGAATGTAGAATAAGTTGTTTATCTAGAATAGCTGATGAATGGGCGAGTTTAATTTTAAAGACAAGTAGAATTATTTTGTGTGTTGTTCAATGAGAAACTGGTAGCTAATGTGATTCTCGAAGTAGCGGGCCAGTGTTAGGAGGTGCAAACAGAATTTTGGTCTGGGTCCCAGTCTACAGGGAGTTGAAAAACTTACCTGAATCTGAAGAAAATAAAGCCTGTTGGTCAACTTTGGGGAACCTTCTAGATTTATGTTCTGGGCACCAGTATATTTAACATCAGCACTTCTGGGAGGATGAGAGTCTGGATTTCAGAAAAGAATAGCTTCCCTCTGCTTGTACCTTATCCATCCTTTCCTGGGAACAAAGTTGGATGTTAGCTCTTCAGGTTCTGTCAACAGTATAGACAGAAAGTGAATCAGCCCACATAAGCCAGCATAAAGTCCATAAACAAAGCCAGTATCTGCTGGCACTCAAAATACATGAAGAGCAAGGGATTAAATATTCTGATGGTTCATTGAGTTTGCAGCTGCCAGGACTTATTGTTTGCTGTCTCTAGTGATGCTTTATAACCACATCCCAGAAACTGGCACCTCAAGGCCACAACACAGACTGTTAGTGGTTAACCTCTTCTTGCTACTGGTATGCAAGAAGGTTTCCAGAGATGAAAACATTTCCTTAAAACTGTAAGGTCCCCTTCCAAATTCTAGGCCTCCTGGTTCAAGGACCACACTCTAGAGAATTCAGCAGACCATCCACAAGCTCTGGATGTTATATTGGAACAAAAATTGGACAACCCTTTATTTATTTATTTTTCTTTTTCCATGATCAGTTTGGTACTTAGGGTGAATTCTATAATAGCGCAGGTATTGGCAGCTGCCTAAGAAGTGGCTGCTAACAGTGTGTTACTCATGAACCAGGGCCCATTATAGAATTTCAGTGTTTTTTTAACACTGGCGCCTTACATGAAGGCCAGCATTTTAGAAGTCTACATTTAGAGTACCGGTGTCACACTTATAAAAGTGCCTAGGGGCACCTAAGGATGCCTAAGGCCACTTTCAGTGCAAGCTATGCCTAAGCCGGCCTTAGATATCCTTACACGACCCTAAGTGCTTCTGTAAGCACAACACTGGCATTAATCGTGCCTCACTTGTTTTAGAACATGTACTTCTGAATTGGATGATTAGCCAGCGGTGGGGTGCCCTACCTCTGGCTAACCTTCGGCGCATTTTCGAGAATTTCCCCCTTAGAACCCAAATCCCAGGACTCAAGTTATCCTACTCTTGAGGACCTGACATATGAATGTCAGAAAAGATATGGTAAGAAAAACCACAAAATGTCTTTCAACAGGGGCTATAATACTGAACCCTAATATTAAGTTATTTATATACTGCTTATCAATGGAGGTTTTCTAAGTGGTTTACATTCAGATGCTCAAGAATTTGTCCCTATCTGTCCTGGTGAGCTCGCAATCTATCTAATGTACCTGGGGCAATGGAGGATTAAGCGACTTTCCCAGGGTCACAGCAGCATGGGGTTTCAACCCACAACCTCGGGGTGCTGAGCTGGTAACTCCAGTGGTGTAGCGAGGATGAGAGGTGCCCGGGGTGGTGGGGCCCCTCCCCCGCCCTCTCCTCTGCCTCCCCGCACCTTCCAAGTGCGTGCACCCTTTCCCTTCCCCCATACCTCTTTAATTTTGCTGGCATGAGCAGCATCACCAACTTGCTGCCCACATTGGTGTCAGCTCTCCCTCTGATGTCACCCGGAAGTGACATCAGAGGGAGATCCGATGCTGGCACAAGCAGTAGGTTGGAGTTGCTTCTCAAGCCAGTGAATAGCTAGAGGAATAGTTGGGGGGATGTAAAGGCATACACACTGTGGGTGGGGGGGAGGGAGGAGTGGGTAGGAGCATGGGGGCAGAGGGGAGGACAGATGCCAACCCCACATTAAGATGGCGGCCAGGGCAAACCCCTTCCCCCCTACTATGACACTGGGTACCTGTAACCACTAGGCTGCTCCTTCCTCTGGAAAATGATCTCTTTAGTACATTAGATTTTTCTTCCTAGCAGGTTATCACTGTCAGTGAGTACTTTCCACATAGCAATGCTTTTCAGCCCTTAATGATTTAGGCAAATTAAGTTTTTATCCCTCTGTATCTTTATCAAGCCACCTCTATTTCATAAGGTTATAAAAGTGAAACTAAGGGCTCTTTTTACAAAGGTGCGTTAGGGCCTTAAACGTGAAATAGCGCACACTAAAATGCCACGTGCGCTAGCCGCTACCGCCTCCTCTTGAGCAGGCAGTAGTTTATCGGGTAGTGCACGCTATATCGGTGTGTGTGCTTTGTAAAAGGAGCCCTAAGTTTCAAGTTTCCACGTTGTATTTAATTTAATCAACCTCTTAAAGAATATATAGTCCATAAGAGTGGTGTACAATATAAATTAAAAAGTCAAAAAAGAATGCCACATTAAAATAGAAGAGCTAAGATAAAAAAAGTGTGTCTCCTGCATGGTTCCCAGATCCCCAATGCATAGATACTCCACTACCCCAAACAATCAAATAATATCCAAATCTGGGAAAGCTTTCTGAAAAAAATAAGCCTTTGAGTGGACTTTAAATACGGACAATGAAGAAATACTACACACTGTATCAGGCAACTCATTCCACAACACTGGGCCCACCACTGGCCCCAAAGCTCTAAAAGTGGAAGTGGGGGGACCTGGCAGGTGGATGGTACCTGCAAAAGAATTTGCTGGGAAGAACACAAAGATCTATTTAGCACATATGATGATATGCCGAGGATTGATTCATAAGTAATGGCAACTATTTTTTTTCTCTCGAAAATGTGCCAACACTGGAAATTTAATATGTATGTTTGAAAGTGTGTCACATGTACTTCTTAACGTTGCCACCAGATGAGAGATGAGTGTAGCGTTCTCTGGTAGGGGAGAAGCAAAAAACATGACATTTGAAATCATTGTTTTATTAACAAACAAGTAATAAGTGTTAGTTTTTCACTACACCAAGCACACAATCAGCTTGATAGTGAGTATGTTTAACTGTTATAATACTGTGAGCACAGTGTCACAAAACAGTTGAAAATGTGTTATCAAGATAGACGTACTAGTGGTCTGGATGATCAATGACCTGGACGTCCAGATAGACGATTTTCAGAAAAAATATTCGAGACGTATTTTTCAAGAATGGACATTTTTCCACTGCTGATTTTGGGCATCTGGCTGAATCGGACTTAGCCGTTTCTTTTGATTATGCCCCTCTAAAGGTTTAAATGATTTTGTGGAATGGAATTCGATTATCAGATGTGAGTGGGTGGTTATTTACATATATTTTTCTAAGGCATTTTTTCTAAGAATGATGCATGAAATATTCTTCACATAAAGTTTGTTGAAGATGATGTTATCACATTTTGTCACATTTTTGACATTCTTTTTGACATTTCAGCTTTATTAAAGAAGGAATAAACAATAACCCCTTCCTTTACAAAGCCACGCTAGCATTTATAGTGCCAGCCGCAGTGGTAACAGCTCTGACGCTCATAGAATTCCTATGAGCTTCCAAGCTGTTACCGCCGCAGCCAGCGCTAAAAATACTAGTGCGGCTTTGCAAAGGAGTAGGTAAGTTTGGTAAGCCCTTTAATTAAACAGCTGCTGGTTTGAAGATAATTTGGAGAGTAGCAGTTTGTTTGAGCTCTGCATGTCCCTGAGGCAGAAAACAAAATGAGGCTCTCGTCAGACTTATTAGAAGCCAGCAGCAAGATAAATTTTGTGAAATACCGTATGCTTAAATACAGGATTTGGAGTTCAACATTTTTTTGAAAATTTTGATTATAACAATAACATTTTCCAAACTGTATCAGAAATAAAATAACTCACCAATAGAGGAGACGTAATAATTAAAAAAAAACAAAAACCCAACAACCCTTTCCTACCCTTCTCATAGCACAGAAATAAATCCATTATATGGCATGTAAAGTATTTGTTCATTATGACCCAGTTACATATGCTTTTCTAGGCTCCCAAATACCTTTTTTTAAGTTTTCACTAGTCACGTGCAAAGAGTGGGCATTTAGTTGGAATTTGATATATTATGGATGGATACTGTGATATTTTAGAGATAATTTGATTAACACATTTTGGTGTGTAGTTAGTATGAAAGAACAATTGTGATGTAACCGTTGCATTAGTTATACAGGGATTTTCTTCGGCATGCAGTTTTTTTTGAGCAGTGCAAATTGTTGAAGTTACTGAACTTTTTTCTTATCATAAGATTATAACATCAGTTTATCACTTCATCCAGTGCTTTTACATTTTATTTTGAGTTACAGGAGTTTAGTATTTGGTTTTATAAAGAAACTGAGCGTCCTGGATTAGAAACTGGTTCCGTGAAAGGTGATGGATTGTGATAAATGGAGCTCACCCTAAGGAAAAGGACATTAGCAGTGGTGTGCCACGGGGAATAGTTCTTGGTCCAGTTCTTTATATAATTTTTTCTAAATGATATTGCAGAAGGTCTGTCTAGTAAATTTGTCTCTTTTACGAATGATACCAAAATCAACAATAGGCTACACTTCCCAGATGATGTGAACAACATGAAAAGGGATCTAATGAAGCTTGAAGAATGATCTACAGTAGAATGTGACAGTTAAGATTTATGTGGCAATTCTAAAACAATAAATCATTAAATACAATTTGGATTTGTTTCAACTATCTTGAGGATAGCAACTGTGGGTATGACTGTCAGGAGTGTAAAATAGATAGGAAAGACTTCCTTACTGTCTTTTCTTTCTGTTAAATGATGGTAACTGTCTTTCTTCCTATTGATTTGAATTTTATTTATGTTGTAAACCACTCAGATAGGCTTGAACATAGATGCTAACATTTATATGTCCATTACATACACACATATATGTGTAACTGTCCAAATTTGGCCCAAATGCTATTCTCTAACTACCCACTTAACTTATGTGGAAGTGCATAATAAAAAAAAAACATCTAAGTCCCCTTTTGGCCTAAGTCAGTAGATGTTGAAGTTGGCAGCAGTGAAATGTCCATTCTCAAAAAAAAAGTCCAAATTAAGGTTTTTTTTGAGAATGGCCTACCTGAACGTTCATCAATCTACTGATCCAGACTGCCAGAATGACACTGCCAGGAACACCACGGAGAACTTGTAGACTGTATCTGTAGACTTTGGAGCCCTGGGTGAGAAGTTGAGGAGGAAGGAAGTGCAGGTGGTCTTCTCCGCGATCCTCCCAGTGAGAGACAAGGGGAGAGCCAGGGAGGATCGTATCCAGAGGATAAACGACTAGCTGCACAGATGGTGTAGGGAGATGAACTTTGGATTCCTGAAC
The DNA here is from genome assembly GCF_902459505.1 of Geotrypetes seraphini. NCBI lineage: Eukaryota > Metazoa > Chordata > Amphibia > Gymnophiona > Dermophiidae > Geotrypetes > Geotrypetes seraphini. The sequence goes on along the minus strand of NC_047084.1, from coordinate 531,713,447 downwards.
CATGGAGAGGTGCTACAAGGACTACTGGAATACTGTGTACAATTCTGGAGGCCGCATTATCAAAAAGATGTGCGGAGAGTTGAGTCGGTTCAGCGAATGGCCACCAGAATGGTCTCAGGTCTCAAGGATCTCCCGTATGAGGAACGACTAGGTAAGTTGCAGCTGTACTCACTCGAGGAACGCAGAGAGAGGGGAGACATGATCGAGGCGTTCAAATATGTCACAGGCCGTATCGAGGTGGAAGAGGATCTCTTTTTCCTTAAAGGACCCACGGCAACAAAAGGGCATCCGTTGAAAATCAGGGGTGGGAAATTTCATGGCGACACCAGAAAATATTTCTTCACCGAAAGGGTGGTTGATCTTCTGGAATAATCTTCCACAACAGGTAATTGAGGCCAGCAGCGTGCCAGATTTTAAGAAAAGATGGGATTGGCATGTGGGATCTCTTCATGGAGGTAGTTAGGGGGTGGGCCATTAGTGTGGGCAGACTAGATGGGCCGTGGCCCTTTTCTGCCATCATGTTCTATGTTTCTATGTTTCTACACCACATTCCCAACCCAAAAATTGCCCAAGTCCCAAACCCAGACCCTTTATGTGAAGGAGGGGCCAGTCCTTTACCTAAAAGCAGGATTCTGTAACCGGCGTCTGTAACTTCTCCTCCTCCTTCCCCACTGTAACAATTGCGGCCAGAGAGATGCCTAATCTCTCCTGCTGTGATCACGATCTCACCCTGCCCGAACTGCCATGAATCGGCAGGAGAGATGCCAAATCTCTCCTGCCCCCCCCCCCACCCAACAGACCCGAATACAGGCAGGAGGGATCCCAAGCCCTCCTGCCGAAGACGGCCCCCTACACCCATGAACCCCCTCAAATGTTCCCTCCACTACCCTGGAACACCACACACACATACTAACCTTTTAGTTAGCCGGCTGGGTCCCTGGTCCATCTATCTGGCAGGCTCACCATTCTCAGAATGGCGGGCCTGCCCCTTCCCGGTGCATTGTGAGATGTACTGGGGAGGGGCCTAGGGTCTGATTTGCCCAGGTGCCTAAGGTAGTGCTCATTAATAAATGTCATCTTTCCTATTGGTGCGTGAGCGGTAATTAGCTCAGGCACTGACAGAAAGAGTAACACTTAAAAAACAAACAAACCAGCATCTCCCTCCCTCATGAACTTACAATCATGTGTAGATACCCCTCCCTCTCTGACCTGACCCAATCCAACTCAACCACCCTACCCACAATTAAAATATTACCCTGGTAGTTTATTTTATTTATTTATTTAAAAATATTCATAACCCGCCTATCCACAAAAGGGGGGAACAAAAGTCACATACAAAGTAACAATAAATAAAACATACAGTTAAAATACAACAAAACAACATAAAACAAAAACAGAAGGGAAAAAAACCACCTTCGTTTAGTGACCCTCACCCACCCACATTCCCACACTTGCATTTCCCTGGTAGTCTAGTGGCAATCATCTCTTGCCTCCTTGACCCAACACTTTTTCCTTAAATAAATAAATAAATAAATAAAAAATCCCTGGTGTCTAGTGGTACTCCACTACCCCAACCCACCTGAAACCACCATTCCTACTTGCTCCTGCCTCCGGCTCTATCATCTTGAGAATTATTTTATATGGCAGCAGATTTCCAACTGGTTTATCCCTAGCAGAGCAAGCCACTGTCTTTTTCTATATAGCATTGCTGGAGGCAGGATCAACTGGGCATCACTCCTGCCTCTCCTGTTAGGTATGGCGAGTGGGCTAAAGGAGGGGTCAGGTGTGGGAGGGTGCAACCAATCACTAGGGATATCATTTTTTTTATTTTTGTATTTGAGGAAAGGAGATTGTTTAAGGGGGTGGGGTACTAGATTACTAGAGAAAACTTTTACTTGTGGATGGGTGAATCAATAAAGATTGGGTCATCAGGGTGGGGTGGGGCCAGTTCAGGTTGGATTGTCGGGGGGGGGAGGCAATTTAGGCAATACAGGTATCTGGGGCAAGGTGGTTAGGCTGTTGGAGAGAGGGGTTACCAGTAAGCACCAGCTCCTCTCAACCAACCTTTCCACGCAACCCCAAAACCTGGTATAAATTTTCCCACAATAGTCACACGGTCACAGTTTTTTGTTGTTGCATGCTGCAGGATATTAAATGTACTACATTTACATCCTTGGCAATGCAATATGCAATCAGGGCTTCCACATGAGTTATATGAGCACTGGTCTTTCACCTGGGGGCCGCCACATGAGCGGACTGCTGGGCACGATGGACAACTGGTCTGACCCAGCAGTGGCAATTCTTATGTTCTTAAGTCTAAAAAGTGTCCTAAATGGCTACTTGGACAATCAAAAAGCCTGATCGTCCAAGTACCCATAATCAAAGCTGGTTTTAGACGTATCTAAAACAAGCTTAGGCCTTTCCCCTGCCTCTAAACGCACAGAGAGAAAAGAGGCATTTTTAGAGGAGGGGAAAGGGCGGGCGATGGGCCGACCTAGACCTAAGCGTGCAGCAGGTATAACCAAAACTTTAGGCAGGTTGCCTAGTCATCACTTATACGTTTTGATTTAGACCAATTCAAAACAGGTATAAGTGCCAAAAAGGGGCCGCTGAGCTGATCATGGCTGCTGCGATCAGCTCAGCGGCCCCAGCAACCTGCCTACCCCCTACAGCAATGATCGCGGCAGAAGAGATGGCTCATCTCCCCTGCCGCGATCCACCCTTCCCCTCCCCCACACAACGATCAGGGCAGGAGGGAGCCCAAGCCCTCCTGCCCCGCGGCACCCCCGAACTCCCGATGAAGATCGGGGCAAGAGGGAGCCCAAGCCCTCTTGCCCCGCAGCACACCCAAACTGCCCGACACGATCGGGCAGGAAGGAGCCCAAGCCCTCCTGCCCTCGAAGCAAGGGCCCCCCCAAACCCCCGATCGCTCCCCCGCCGACCCGCATTGGGCCCATGTTCCTAAGGCCCTGCCCATAGGAGGGGCCTAAGCCTACTGGGCCTATTTCGGTTGGCCCAAGCGTCTCAGGCTTTACCTGTGGGCGGGATTTGAGCCGCCTAGGCCAATCATGTCCTAAGGCCAGCCATATAATGGATGGCACCCGTCCGTCCGACCAATGTTTCTGAAGGTACAGGGAGGGGGGTTGGCGGGGGGGGGGGTCGCGTGTCGGCAGGGGGTTGATTGGGGGTTTTGGGGGGACTCCCTCTTGCCCCGATAGTGTCGGTCAGTTTGGGGGTGCCACGGGGCAAGAGGGCTTGGGCTCCCTCTTGCCCCGATCGTTATGGGGGGGGGGAATTTTGTAACCGGTGTTGTTTTTGACAGACTCCGGTTACAGAATCCAGCTTTTAGGTGAAGGACTAGCTCCTCCTTCGCCTAAAAGCCCTTGTTTTGGACAGTTGGGACTTAGGCTTTTTTTTAGGTTGATTATATGGTGTTAGTTTAGACGTAGTGGTGGTCTGGGTGTTTAAACAGGTGAACGTAGAGGCAGACCATTATCAAAAAAAACCCTCCTTTTGGACATTTTCCTAATGGACATTTTCCCTGCTTCTACTTTCAATGTTTAAGGCCTTAGGCCAAAAGGGGACTTAGATGTTTTTTTTGATTATGTTCCTCAAAGCATATAATGTGTTTTGTAGGAAAAGTTCCTAAAACCTCTGCAGATTGGATTTATTTAGTTTTCTCAAGATTTACACAGGGCCTTTCGGTCATGCTTATTTAACATAGGGTGTGGTTGTTTTATTTGCTAAGTCAACAAATAACTTCCCACTGCAGAATGATCTAAGTCCTGAATTTTAATGACTTGACACCAAGACAATAAATTATAGATGACTGATTTTCAGATAGCTACTAGCTAATAGGGGTGCGCAAAGGGGAAACATTCAGCTTAAGGTCCAATTTTTTGGGCCTTTTCCTGATTTTCAGACCAAATTTGGTTTGTTTCACATAATTGTGAATAATATGTTAATAGAACTTTTTTTGTATTATTTAACTTTTTAACACACAAATTTGCTTTACATGTTAGTTCATAGGATAGTTCACATTAAATAAATTTTGTATACACTAAAGCAGGGGTGTCCAACCTTTTGGCTTCTCTGGGCCACATTGTCTGAAAAATAATTTTCTGGGGCCGCGCAAACACTGCAGCAAGACAGAGGAAGGAGCCGGCAAGACGGTAAACACCCGGGGGCAGCAGAGAAAAACACTGTATCGCTCTCGACCGTGGCCGCACAAAATACTTCACGGGGCCGCATGTGGCCCTCGGGCAGCAGGTTGGACACCCCTGCACTAAAGGGTCATTGTGTAATGCTGCAGTATAAAATGGCTTTCAAGCACCCATACATGAGTCTTTCTCATATACCAAGGCCATTTTTACTGCAGCCATTAAAAAAATAAACAATTTCCTATTTTTTCCATTAATGGCTGTAGCAGCTCTTACCACCACATGTTTTGTAGGTGATAAGGGCAATGCCCACTCTCCATTTCTGACATCCACCCTCAAAAAACAATTCCCCAGTATTATTTACCATGTGATTAGTGCACCATAATGCAAAAGCTAATGTGTGATATTTTAGCGTGATCCATGTTAGACCACATTTTGCTATGTTAGGCATATGTTAGTGCCCAGCACAGCTTAGTAAAAGGACTCTACATTTTAAGGTTGGGAGAAAATATCGATAATGATATTTTAGGTAACTTGGTTTCATTTTATATTATTTACTTGGTTCTTTTGTTATTTCTATATGCAAAATAATGTTATTATTGAATGATAGTTCTGTTATCTATATAGATATTAGTGTTATGAATGAATGCAATAATATACTGTTCTTTTATTTATATAACACTGTTCTTGTTTAAAAATCAATAAAGAATTAAAAAAAAAAAAAGGCATGCAAAAAATACCTGAATATTTACACATACTTAACTGATCTGTTTGTTGGTTTTATTTGCTGTTTCAGAAATCAGAGTGGTGTAGGTGGTTAGAGGTACAGCCTCAGCACCCTGAGGTTGTAGGTTCAAACCCTGTGCTGCTCCCTGTGACCCTGGGCAAGTCACTTAATCCTCCATTGCACCAGGTATATTAGATAGATTGTGCCCACTGCAACAGATAGGAAAAATGCTTGACGTTCCTGTATGTAAACTGCTTTGAGAATGGTTGTAAACCTATAAAAAGGTAGTATACAAGTCCCAGTCCCTTTTTTAGGCAATATTTATCTATTAAGCTAAAAAGCAGAATATGATTTTTTAGTGAGCAATCTGGGAAACATTCATAAAAAGAAAGCATGAAAATATATATCTCAATCTCTCCTTTTTCAACCAACTTCAGGCTTCTTATGTCAGATTTTACCCATGTTACACATTACTGCCAAAAGTAAAAAGGAATCACTAGATCTTTGAAAGCTTTGGGGCGCTTTTACCTAGCTGCTGTATAAAGTAGGCTTAGTGCACCCTTACTCAGCTTTTTCCCATGCCCTAAGGCCATTTTTAGTGCATCAATAAAATGGTCAGTTTTGTTTTCCATGCATTAATGGCCATGGGCTAATGTTGCAATTTGCCATTAAAAAAAAATACTGCATTGGCTCCATGCAAAAATGTAAAAAATATTAAGCACAGGTAGTGTGTACAGATTAAGAACTTCCCACAGGATGCATGAGCATGTCCTACAGTAAGCCATCTTATGGTGCAGTAAGTATCAGATTCTGCAAATGGCGCTGCAATCAGCTGGCACCTACAAAAACAGCACTGGTCACATGTCAATCACGTTACAGCACTGTTTTTCAGAATCGCAGGTCAAAAGTAGGTGATGGAAATGTAGGCCAGGGTTTCAAAAGTCTGCATTACCGGTGCCTATCATTGACATGAATCGTGTCTACAGAGGCACCTAAGGTCGTTTCCAGCTCGAACCATGCCTATTTCAAGCTTAGGCGCTGCTAGGCGCCATTGTAGACGTAACACCGGCGCTGTTTTTGAAGGTGTCTCCGGGTGCCTACTTTTAAAAAATATATATTTTATTGAATTTTATAAATACAGAAATGTGTGTACTATATACAAATATGAACGAATTAATGCAGAGTGTAGGGGACTTAGTGGAATATTCAACAAAATTTGGTGCCCATTGACTACATTTGTACAAATATATTACTGTATTTTGTCTTACTTTTGTCTTGGTTTATTTATCTTTACACATCCAGGGAGGGTGGGGGGTTGGGAGGAAATATTGATAATGATATTTTAGGTAACTTGGTTTCATTTTATATTATTTACTTGGTTCTTATGTTATTACTATATGCAAAATAATGTAATTATTGAATGATAGTTCTGTTATCTATATAGATATTAGCATTATGACTGAATGCAATAATATACTGTTCTTTTATTTATATAACATTGTTCTTGTTTAAAAATCAATAAAGAATTATAAAAAAAAAAGAAATGTATAGATAAACATAACAAAAAATACAGTACTATAGTACAGTAATGTACATATAGCATATCAATAATACAGTGCTACAATAGATTAAGCTGCGAACTCTCAAAGCATATTAGGGTCAATTAACGTTATCATTGAAATCCTTAGAGAACTCATCTAGAGGGGCCCATGTTCTAGTAAAATTTGCAATATTATTTTGCTTAATCGCTATTATTTCCTTATATTTCCTAACAACACAGAGATGGTTACACCACTCAAGGAAGTTAAGCTTAGAGTTATCTTTCCAATTGCAGATAATATGATGAATGGCTAGCGCAATCATAGAATCAAAATTAAACAATTAAGTTAGGCAATGGTAGGGTGCCTACCGCTGCCTAACTTACAGTGCCATTTAGAGAATTTGGGCCTAAGTGCATACTAACATTTACCCCAACTTAGCAAAAAGACTCCTTTGTTAGCTCAGTAAAATGTACAGCCATCTCCTGTCATTACAAAGATGACTCAACATTTATTTATTAACTGCTATTTCATGAAGAGATACACCCAAAACAGTTTACAGTTCTTTTTTTTTTATAAACTTTATTGATTTTCAAACTTAAACAGTGCAATACATTTGATTGAACATAATATACTACAGAGAACGCACTATTAATTATACAAATAATATAGAATACTATCAATTTCACTCACTCACCCTCGTCTCAATTATGAATACAATAAGACACCAATATCTTACACATTAAAGGTGGGAAGTGGGGGAAGGGAAATGTATTTTGAAAATTGAAATTACTTCTTTATAACAGTTTACAGTTCTTTGAATAGGTATCAGGTACTCAAGCATTTCTCCTATCTGTCTCAGCAGGTTCATACTCTAACTGTGGTACCTGGAGCGATGGAGTGCTAAGTGACTTCCCCAGAGTCACAAGGTGCAGGCTAGGATTGAGCTCTCAACCTCAGAGTGCTGAGACAACAGCTCTAACCAATTGGCTACCTCCTCCACTCCATCTATGTCCATGAAAGTACAAAAATGTACAGAATACTAGCACTTACTTGTGTGTGTACTTTCTTGAGAAAGGGCAAGCGGAGTTCAAGTTTCAAGTTTCTTTATTTTTTATATACCTTCTATCAAAATACATGTCTAGACAGTGTACATTATAAAAGATTATAGGAAACAATTAAAAGTAAATAAAAACAATAATTTATCAAATATTAAAAATACTAGATAAATTCAGATTAGCATAGTTTCAAGTTTATTTAAATGTGATAAATCGCTTATTACATACTAAGCGAGTAACATTGAAAATATATGGTGTACAACATTAAAATATTTGGTTTACTACATTAAAAGGGGGGTAAACAACAGACTGACAATACTGACGAACTAGAATACTTTAGGGGAAGGCCAAAGGAGGGAAAAAGTTACAAAATACTGTTTTCCTAATGAAAAGAGAGAGAGTGTCTAGTAAGGGGAAAAACATTGGGATTGGGATAAGATGGGTAAAAAGAGTTATTTTAGAGATTAAAAGAAGCTTTAAAAAGAAAAGTTTTTAAATTAGTTTTAAATAAATTAAGATCTTTAACTTCTCTGATGTATAAGGGAAGAGTATTCCATACATGAAACAGAAGGAAAGTAGGGGAGGGAGAGGTTGTTTAACATACATCGAAGTAAAATTAATAAAAAAGGATGGTAAGTGAGGAGTGGTAAAGACATTAGGAAGGGAATCACTTCAAAAGAAGTATTAGATGTTTCAAAGCTACACATGAATCAGGGAATTAAAAGGCAGAGACTGATGCTAAAGAGAAAAAGCATCTTTAAAGAGGAAAGTTTTAAGTTTGGTTTAAAATTTTCCGAGTGAGTTCCACAGAGAGGGGGCGGTAACTGAAAAGATGAATTTGAGAGTAGTGTCTTAAAACAATTCCCGTATTGACGGTATAGAGAGTAAATTTTGATTATTTGATCGGAGGGCCCTTAAGCACTTAAGCATCATTCTGTAAGAGCAAGTCTAAGTCTGAACGCATCACTCATGAACTGCAAAAATTACATTGTCTTCATGTAAAATGGTGAATACACTTTAAGGTACTGACTGATATATAAAGCTGTGAATGGTGAATACACTTTAAGGTACTGACTGATATATAGAGCTGCAAATGGTAAAGCACCATTTCTTTTGACTACTGCATTGGAGAATATATTGTCCTCCTCAGCCATTAAGGTCTGCCAATAAAATGCTGTTACACACTCCTTTTAAACATATTAAACTGGATGAGAACCTGTCAAGCATTTAAAAAAAAAAAAAATGGAGGGTGTAAGATTGTGGAATGGACTTGCTGAAGAATTAAGACAGATTAAGGGTTATTTACAGTTCAGAAAGTTGCTTAAGGCATTTTGTTTTGTCAGGCTTTTAATTAAGCTTTGTTTGAATTATGTTATCTAGTTTTGGCCCCTTTTATCAAGCCTCATTAGGGTTTATTATCGCTGGCTACTATGGTAAAAGCTCCGAAGCTCACATAATTCCTATGAGCGTCAGAGCTTTTACCACAGCAGCTAGTGAAAAAAACCCTAAGGTTGTTTGATAAAAGGGGGCTTTAATTTTTAATTTTAGCTGTTTGTATTTGATATGTTCTATTTATTTTATTTAAGAAATTTATATACCGCATATGACCTACACGGTTTACATAAGTAATATATATAAAATTTGACTGTACAACATAATTGTTATTAAAACAAATCCTACATATCATAAAATAACATCAAAAGGCAGAAATCAAATTTTGATTACATTTGCACTCAATTACATACATGCGAAAACAAATAGATTTAAATAAAAAGCCAAAAAATAGTCTTAGAGACATTTGGAGCTTCGAGATCAAACAGTATATTTCTGTGTCTCGTTGGCCACGAATTTGGAATTGGAGAATAAGATGTACAGCGTCAGCATCTATGAGACAAACATGGTTATTTTTGTTACATAGAATTTTCTGGACCCCAGTTAGATTACATAAAATAGATAGTTCTAAGTCTAATAGATGCTGGCATTTGTCATATTGACATAGGGACTCTGGATCATCTGTTGTATTTTTGTCCATTTATATTAATATTTTGGAAATTCATATGGGGACAAATTAATCTAGTTTTAGATTCAAATATTCCATTAACATATGAGGCTATAATTTGTGGAACAATTTTATATGTTAAACCCACTTTAGATAAGTATAAAAGTCTTCTATTTTTAATTCTTAAAGGTATAGCCATTCAATTGATTACAAGTAATTGGAAGAATCATGATAGAATAAATTATACTTTCTGGTGGGTGAATGTGTGTACTATATACAAATATGAATGAATTAATGCAGAGTGTAGGGGACTTAGTGGAATATTCAACAAAATTTGGTGCCCATTGACTACATTTGTACAAATATAATACTGTATTTTGTCTTACTTTTTTCTTGGTTTATTTATCTTTACACATCCAGGGGGGTTGGGTGGTTGGGAGGAAATATTGATAATGATATTTTAGGTAACTTGGTTTCATATTATATTATTTACTTGGTTCTTATGTTATTACTATATGCAAAATAATGTAATTATTGAATGATAGTTCTGTTATCTTTATAGATATTAGTGTTATGACTGAATGCAATAATATACTGTTCTTTTATTTATATAACACTGTTCTTGTTTAAAAATCAATAAAGAATTATAAAAAAAAAAAATAGTTTCTTAAAGCCCAATCTGGGTACACAAAACTGCAAGGTTCCAGTCAAGTTAATCCAAAGCTTGATTTCCCTTCCCCCCCCTTATCGACACCATAGCATCTCGGATCCTCGAATGAACAATAGACTGACTTTTATTGGAATTTAACTGCATGCTATTTTTCAGAACGCAAACTTCTTTGTTGATGGTAGATAACAAAAAACTCCTATTTTTATGACTGTAACCTTGTAAACCACCCAGGATCAATCTTTCTCAATATTACCTAACTTTTTATTTTATTTTATTTTTTTAATTTTTTTGAACTATTTCAAAATAATTAACGCCTTTCCAATCAATTTTTTTTATATTCTCTCTCAAATGACCCTATCCTTGTGTGCAAACCTTAAATGTTCCTTTTGTTTTTTTTTATTTTATAAATTATATTTCTACCCTTTACCTATTTGTTCCAGTTTGTATCAATAGAACAAAATCATTAGTCTGTATAATTATGTCTTATTTGTATTTGTCATCCCTGGCTTTTATTGTATATTAGAATTATGTAATACGCATTGAAATACTGGATATTGCGTACAATCAAAATTTATTAAACTTGAAACTTGAAACGATATGGCAATATAAAAACTGTGTTATAAATAAAAATAAATAAATAAATAAGTTTCATAGCATGGCAGTGCAAGGGGGCATACGCAGAGGTGGAGCGTGGACGGACAATGGGCAGGGTGCTCATTTACACACATATCTTTTTTTTGTTTGTTTGTTTAAATCTTTATTGATTTTCAAACTTTGATAGTGCAATACAATTGGTAAATCCTAAAATACTGCATAGAACGCATCTTAATTATTAATACAATAAAACATATGATGTGATTTCAATATTATAATCTAATAATTTAACTCCTCAAAGTACATTTCCCTCCCCCCACCTACTCACCCTCCCTGGATGTGTAAAGAAATCTAATGAAAAGGGAAGAAACATGACACTTACTGTAATGCAACAAAAGTAGTCAATGGACTCCATACATCATTAAAGGACTTACTAGTCCACAAACATTCCGCCATCATTCTTTCATACTTATATATGGTACACACATTTACCCACCAAAAAGTGTAATTAATCCTGTCATGATTCTTCCAATTATGTGTGATCAGTTGAACAGCTATTCCCGTCATGATCAGGAAAAGGCGGCTTTTATACTTATCTAAAGTAGGCTTAACATGTAGTAACTTACCACAAATTACAGCTTCATAGGTTAAGGGAATAGATGACTCGAGAATAAGATTTATTTGTCCCCAAATTGACTTCCAGAAACTAAGTATCAATGGACAAAAATATAACAGATAATGCAAAGTCCCTATATTAATATGACAATGCCAGCATCTATTAGATTTAGAATTATCTATTTTTTGTAATCAAACTGGGGTCCAAAAAATCCTATGTAATAAAAATAACCATGTTTGTCTCATAGATGCTGACACTGTACATTTCAACCTCCAAGTCCAAATTCGTGGCCAAAGAGACACAGAAATATACTGTTTTATCTTGATGCTCCAAATATCTCCAAGACTATTTTTTGGCTTCTTATTTAAAAATTCAGAAATCAATTTGTACCACTGGGCAGCCTGATGCCATATTAAATCTGTCTGAATGCTATAAATTATGCAGGCCCTGCCATATTTACATGACTGCAGCTATGCCAGGTCTATGGATGCAGTAACTGTGGTGTGCAACTCGGCTTTTTGAGCCCATGTCCTGCACACAGCTTTTACAGATCAGTTTATTTCCGACTGGCATTTTTATCCATGTATCTTTACCATAGGACTTCATAGGGGCCCCTGAAGAAGATGTTCTGTCGAAACACAGACCATGTTGGGTCCAGGATCCAAAGCTTTTTCAGGGGACTGCGTCCTAGAGGTTTTTATGTGGTTTGCCAAATTTTAATATTAGTAAAGTCCATCTCTGGAACATTATTTCTCCACAATGTTTTTTGTTTCTTCTTGAATTTGTCTGTGGAGATCATTGGGTCAATTCTCTTAATTTTGTGCAAACATCTATACCAGTAATCTGCCTGCAAGGGGTGCAGGGGGGGGGGGCAATCTGCACCCCTTGCAGTCTTCCTTGGGGAACTGGCACCCTTCCTGCGTTCCGCCCCCTACCACCCGTGGGCCCCTTCCCTTCCCCCCCTTCCCTTCCCCGTACCTTATCTTCGGCACGAGCAGCCACGAAGTTGCTGCTCATGTTGGCTTTGGCGCTCTCCAACATCACTTCTGGGACCCGCGCACAGGAAGTGATATCAGAGAGAGCATTGAAGCTGCCATGAGCAGCGACTTTGTGGCTATTCGCACCAAAGATAAAAATGTACGGGCAGCGGGGGGGGGGGGGGGTTGGCAGAGAAGAGGGTGGAAGAGGGGTACCACTGCCTCAGGCGTGACTCACCCCTGCTATGCCACTGCCTGCATGCCCAGATGCTGTTATAGTATAGACCCTACCACACCTCCTCAGGACACCTAAAAGGAAGTGTCCACTTATAGAATTACTCTCTGCCTCTTTATTGGCAAATGGTTTTCTTTTCCTCTTTTATCCAAATAAATTATAAAAATATTAAGAAAGTTATTCTATCACCTCTTCCTTCTGCTTGCAACTTGACAGCAGCAGTACTAAGTTTCAGAACCAGAAAGCAATTAGTCAGATAGTGGAAAAAATGCCGTTTCAATTTGATAAATATCGAAGGAGTGGAGACCAAAGGAATTTCAGTAGGAGAAATAACTTTTGGCACCAGTTCAGTTTGTCTTTCTCCTTCAGTTCTGAAATAACAAGCTTAGCCATTATGACTATATCTGCAGAAAACATCCTGAGGGGTAATCATGTTAATTCTCTGGCTGCAAAACTGACAGAGGGAGCAGGATCCTTAGAGACCGTTTTATTAGGGGATGAACTTTCAAGGACAAGAATTCACTCCATTTAATGAAACTATATTATTACACTTGCATTTCAGAATAACAGGACTCCTTTTATTTGTCTCTATAACAAATGGCTCACAATAAGAACAGCAATTGTTTTTAAAACAATAAAGAAACTGCTCACAAACAGGCTTATGATAGTGTTAGAAAATGATCATACAACAAATATGCATACATTTTCTAAACTATGATGTCATTTACAGTTTGTCAAATTGAACTTTTCACTAGATAATATGCAATAATGACATTTTGTTGGCTTGTACATTGTGTTTTGTCAGGTTTTTAAAATTTGTATATTATATTGCTATCTGCTTTGGATAAAGGTGGACTATAAGGGGTTCATAATAATAAAAAAAAAACACAACAGCGTCTAAAAAGTGTCCTAAATGACTACTTGGACGATCAAAAAGCCTGGTCGTCCAAGTACCCATAACCAAAGCTGGTTTTTAGACGTATCTAAAACCAGCTTAGGCCTTTCCCCTGCCTCTAAATGCACAGAGAAAAAAGAGGTGTGTTTAGAGGAGGGGAAAGAGCGGTCGGTGGGCGGGAGATGGGCCGACCTACAACTAGGTGTGCAGCAGCTATAACCAAAACCTTAGGCAGGTTGCCTAGTCAGCACTTATACCTTTTTGACTTAGACGAAGTCAAACCAGGTCTAAGTGCTGAAAAAGGGGCCGCTGAGCTGATGGCCGCTAGCGCGATCAGTTCAGCGGCCCGGCAACCTACCCACCCACCCACCGCAACCATCACGGCAGGAGAGATGGCTCATCTCCCCTACCGCAATACCATCACTCCTCTACCCGAACTGCCGCGACCCGCGGCAGGAAAGATGCCCTATCTCTCCTGCCGCAGGTCATGGCAGTTCGGGTAGAGGAGTGATGGCATCGCGGTAGGGGAGATGAGCCATCTCTCCTGCCGCGATACATCACACACCCCACTACACACACAACATCGGGGCAAGAGAGAGCCCAAGCCCCCCTGCCCCGGCGATCGTGCCCCCCCCCCCCCGCCGAGTACGATCGGGCCAGGAGGGAGCCCAAACCCTCCTGGCCCCGGCGACCCCCCAGATTACGATCGGGCCAGGAGGGAGCCCAAACCCTCCTGGCCCCAGCGACCCCCCCCCCCCCCGACTGGATCTGGCCAGGAGGGAGCCCAAGCCCTCCTGGCCCCGGCGACCCCCTACCCCCACCCCCCCGACGACATCAGGGCAAGAGGGAGCCCAAGCCCTCCTGCCCCGGCGATCGTGCCCCCCCCCCCGCCGAGTACGATCGGGCCAGGAGGGAGCCCAAACCCTCCTGGCCCCGGCGACCCCCCAGATTACGATCGGGCCAGGAGGGAGCCCAAATCCTCCTGGCCCCAGCGACCCCCCCCCCCTGACTGGATCTGGCCAGGAGGGAGCCCAAGCCCTCCTGGCCCCGGCGACCCCCTACCCCCACCCCCCCGACGACATCAGGGCAAGAGGGAGCCCAAGCCCTCCTGCCCAGGCGATCGTGCCCCCCCCCGCCGAGTACGATCGGGCCAGGAGGGAGCCCAAACCCTCCTGGTCCCAGCGACCCCCCCCCCGACTGGATCTGGCCAGGAGGGAGCCCAAGCCCTCCTGGCCCCGGCGACCCCCTACCCCCACCCCCTACTACAATACAGGCAGGAGGGATCCCAGGCTCTCCTGCCCTTGACACAACCCTCTTCCCCCCAATGACCACTCCCCTGAATCCCCGATCGGCCCCTCCACTGAACCGCGACCCCCCGGTCGACCCCCCGACCCCCCACCCCACCCCCCTTCCCCGTACCTTTCAACATTGGCCAGACGGACGGGTGCCAAGCCCGCCCATCCGGCAGGCCAGCCGGTTCCAGAATGGGGCCGGATTGGCCCAGGCAGCTGAAACCCCACCTACAGGTGGGGCCTGAGGCACCTGGGCCAATCAGAATAAGCCCGGGAGCCTTAGGCCCCTCCTGTGGGCAGGGCCTTAGGCACATGGGCCCAACCCAGAGAGCTATTCGGTGTCGAAACTAGCTCCCGTTAAGTCTTTAGATGTATAACATTCCCCCAAACATGACCCACGGTGACGCAAGGTCATGCTTCCCCTCGCAGCGGTATCACATACGAGTGTTACATCGCATGAGTGTTACATTTATTTATTTATTAACTGCTCAGCTCCCAGATCCAGCTGGGCCAAACCCCATTTTCCACCCCACCCAAAGCTGCGACCACCTCCCCCCAACCCCATAAGCTCCACCAAACCCACCCAATTCGACATATAACATGTACACCCCCCACCCCACCCCACAACACTGACACAAAACATAACACCAGCACAAATGGGAGGGAGGGAGGAATAATCTTTTCCTGAAGAGACTACTCTACTATTCCCCTTTCCTCACAGAATTCACTCCAGACTGCCACAACATCCAACCAATCATGTGACTGCTCCACCCCATCACCTTAGAAGCCTCCCTAATCATTTTTCTTTCTTTTAAGCTCTATTATCCCTTTCTTACCTCCTCTTATAAGCTTGTCAATTCTTATTCTACAGACCCTTGACAAAACCTCATATATTCCCCTCACCCTCTGCCCCCCCCTCCCATTTTACCCACACCATCATTCAATAAATATTAGCAGCCGGTGACATCAGCTCAGCTAATGTTATATCACACCAGATGAATCTGGTGTTCTTCTATATCAGGGGTGGGCAAGCATGATTCTCATGCACCACAAATGAATAAACATGAAATCTGTTTGTGTGCACTGCCTCTCTTGCATGCAAAGAGATCTCATGCATATTCATTGAGGGAATCCTGAAAACCCAACAGATCTGTGACCCTCAAGGACCAAACTTACCCATCCTTGCACTATATAGTTTTTGCATGTTTCTTTCATAGCTCTATCATAGGTCTATTTGTGAGCCAACTTTTGTTACAGTACACTGAAACATTTATATGTTATAGAGAAAAATGAAAAGGGGGCCTGCTATTTTGAAACACAGTATACTGTACATCTGCTGATGATGGCACCATATCATGCATGTATTTCTTTTGTTAATGTCAAATGAACAGCATTTTTTTCTTCTTATTTTAATCCATTTTGATATAATCTTCACCTCAGTCTCCTCTTGCAAAGCATGAATTGCAAACTTAAGCTCATATGCTGTTGCCTCTTGCTCAGCTATTGTTAAAGGGTAGGACACTGGACGTCAGTAAGAATCATGACAATAATCTGAACACTTTTTCTCTATGCCATAGAAGACAAACGAACTGTATCAATGCAGTTTTCTGAAAAATACAACCAGTACCTGCCAAGATGGGTCAATAAATTCTCTTTTGTAAACAACATAACTCAATGAAATTGTGTTTTTTTTTTCTTTTAGGCTGAAGAGAACACTCAGCATACAAGGCACTAGAAACATGGTACTAACAACCTCATGACTGTATCAGAAATGATGAGTTTTGCTCAATTTATACATCATTACTAACACAAGAAGTGCAAGAAATTCCAGAGCTGTGTATGGATAGGTAATGCAATACTGTGTTGAATGCATGATTGTTGTATAAGTATATTAAACATCTTATAATATAATATAATATAACATAACATAAATTTTTATTTATATACTGCAAAAGCCTTTCGGTTCTATGCGGTTTACAAAAGAGATGGGCTGACTATTGTCAGTGACCTACAATAGATAGAATATTGGCATCAATAGTTAACAATAATTTCACATCAGTATGCTGCTTTGAAGGGATTACAAGAATTTTGAAAACAGATGGGTTTTTAATAGCTTTCTAAAATGCATATATGATGTTGATATTCTAACCATTTGGCCCAGTTCAGGATCCCTGGAAGCGGTTTGGTATGATGAGTCGGTTAATGAATCTTTTCTGAGAACAGCCTTTGACTGAAGGGTAGGTAAAAAATGATCAGGAATGTGTGGAGCGGCTTGGCGACGAGTTAGGCAGTAGGCCATGTAGGGCTTTGTAGACAAGGCATCCAAATTTGAAGAGAACTCGTCCCTCGATAGGAAGCCAATGTAGTTTTTGGTATAATGGAGTTATATGGTCAAATTTTTCAGGTTAAAGATTAGTCTCACTGCCGTGTTTTGGATGATACTCAGTTTCTGGAAATGCCTGCATTGTCCTGCTAGGTATGAAATGTTGCAGTAGTCCAGGAGGCTTAACACTAGCAATTGGACTAGTAATTGGAAAGGTGCAAGTTCAAATAATTTTCTTATGGATCTTAGTTTCCAAAGCTTGATGAAGCTTTTGCGTACAACTTAGTCCACCTGGATGGTCATAGATAGCTGTCTATCAAGGTGAACTCCCAGGATTCTAATCGAAGGGGTGATGGGAAAGGTGCAGTTGGTAGAGGTGGCTAGAGGTGGCTAGAAAAAATTTAGTTTTTTCAGTGTTGAGTTTTAACTTGAAGTGTGATATCTACCCTTCTATAGTGGATAAGACCAAGTCTATTCTTTGAATCTCTGCAGGTGATAGGCAGGGCAATAGTAATGTCATCAGCGTAACTATAGTGGGTAACATTTAAGCTTTTTAGATGAGCTCCCAGGAAGGATAGATAGACATTGAAGAGAAGTGGTGATAGAGGGGAGCCTTGAGGAACACCACATTTGCTGGTCCCTTTGTCAGATAGGGTCTCTCCAGACTGTACTTGGTAGCTGCAACATTTTAAGAAACCTTGTAACCATTGGAGGACATTTCCCGATAGTCCAAAGGAGTCTAGGCAAAGCAGCAGTAAGTCGTGATCCACTAGGTCAAATGCACTACTGAGGTCTATTTGTATCACTAGTGCATTTAGACCTTTACTCAGTATGTTAT
Source organism: Geotrypetes seraphini (assembly GCF_902459505.1). Lineage (NCBI taxonomy): Eukaryota > Metazoa > Chordata > Amphibia > Gymnophiona > Dermophiidae > Geotrypetes > Geotrypetes seraphini. The sequence continues at coordinate 531,695,525 of NC_047084.1, read as the reverse complement.
ACATGTCATTCACGAGGGAGGCAATTACAGTTTCCACACTGAATGATGGTCTAAAGTCTGATTAGGAATCATGGAGTAGGTGGAACTTTTCTATGTGGTTCATTAGTTGGGATTAAACTAGTCCTTTAATTAGTTTTATGAAGAGGGGAGTTAGGGCAATGGCTCTGTAGTTCTCAACCTGAGCAGCTGGTTTCTTCATGTCTTTCAGGATAGGTCTGATGATGATGTGGCCTCTTTCTTTGGGAAACTCCCCTTTATTTAGCGGGTCTACTAGCCATGTGTAGAGATCAGTTAGAAGCATAGATGAAGCCGTGGAGTGCGCATAATAAAAAAAACCCGTCTAAGTCCCCTTTTGGCATAAGGCCCTACACGTTGAAAGTAGAAGCACGGAAAATGTCCATTCTCAAAAAAAACATCCAAAAGGAGGTTTTTTTAAAATAATGGCCTGCCTCTGCATTCAGCTGTTTAAACACCCAGACCACCACTATGAATAAACTTACACCATATAATCAACCTAAAAAAAAAAAGCCTAAGTCCCAAACGCCCAAAACAAGGGCTTTTAGGCGAAGGAGGGGCTCAATTAAGCTTTTTAATCAGCACTAATTGAAACATAGGCGCCAATCAAGAAAGCGTGATTCTGTAAGAAGGCGCCTCTAAAAATTTAGGCGGCCTTCAAAAAAATAGGCACTACGGATATCACGCATGGGTGCGGCTTCATATTAGGCACCTTGTTACAGAATCGCTGCTCTTAAGTGTGCTTAAGCGCTCGCATGGCCGCCTAACTTTTAGTTGTGCCTAGAGCTGGCCTATTTATTAGGCGCCTCCAAAATAGGTGCCCAAATAGGTGCCGCTCAGCGCGATTCACTAAAGAGCAGCCAATTGTTCTTGAATCGTGCTGAACGGTGCCTATATCAGTGCCTAACTTTTGGGCGCTTCTTATAGAATTTGCCCCTTATTGTCAATTCTATGATGGCCTCTTGACACTAAGGGCGGAATAGCGCGCGTTAAATTGCTGCACGCGCTAGACCTTAACACCAGCATTGAGCTGGCGTTAGTTCTAGAAGCGTAGCACAGGTTTAGCATGCACTATAATCCTGCGTGCGCTAAAAACGCTAGCGCACCTTAGTAAAAAGAGCCCTAAGATTTAATTCATAGAATGCTAGCAAATGCCGGCATTTGTGTACCCATGTTTAGTATATCAAGTGGCATGCATAATTTATAGTATGCTAAAAAGTACACCTATAACTGGGATACATGCCTAGGTCCTACCCATTCTCCACCCACATGTACATACTCTTGCAGTTATCATTGTGGCACATAAATGGTACTAGTATATATTGGTACCTGTCAATCAATGATCCCTTCGATGCACCTATGTAATGCATACCTCTAGGCACCAGCTTATAAAATTTTCAAGCAAAGTATTAATGACTCAGATCAGAAGATAAGTTGGCAGAGTGTTGCTGAAGATACTGAAGCTGCTAGAATTTTTGGATTCATCTAGGCAGTGGCTTAGTAAGAGTGGCAAACCACCCTGGGTGCCAGCTTCACCGGGGGGGGGGGGGTGTGGAAGGGGGGAGTGTGCACCCCTGTATACCTCTTTGAATGTTCGCTGGCTCGGCCAGCATCTTGTACTTGCTGCTCGCGACAGCATCGGCTCCCTTCTGATGTCACTGCTTTGTCACGGGCAATGTCGTGATGTCAGAAGGGAACCAATGCTGGCGTGAGCAGTAAGTAGAAGATGCTGCTCAAACCGGCAAACATTTTAAGAGGTATGTGGGGACGTAGGGTGCTGAAGCTGTGGGAAAAGTTTGGGGGGAGGGCACCCAAGCAGCAGGGAAGACTGGGGGTGGGAAAGAGTGGGGTGTGCATGGTATGGCAATGCCAAGCGCCTCTGCACCAGGCACCAGGCACCCGGCACCAACCTCCCTTACTATGCCACTGCTTCTAGGATTTTTTAAAATGCATTCTTGTTAAAAAGAAAAAAAAAAAAGGAAGTAGATGGGATTAAAAAAGTATCAGAACTCTGGAAGATTTTAGAGCATTTGAAGATTTGTATAGTTATATAGAAGCAGTTGGCTGATGATTTGAATTGAGGGCTGAATCAAGAAGTTAAGGTTGATGTGCTGCAATTTGAGATTGCCGAGGACTGAAGTGCTAGATTTAGTGAACAGTTTGAGTTCTGAGATGTTCTATCTTCAGTATATGTGCTCTGGTTTTTGTGAGAATTGAGCCATTTAAGACATGTGGAAGGGCATTTTCAAAAAAAGATGTCCAACTCAGAATGTCACAAACAGATGGATGCCCATGTGCTGGAACCATCCAGCATGAAGATCCATTATGCAAACTGAAACAGCAAAATTACAAAAGCTGTAAAACAAGAGACATGGATCTCTGTATAGCAGCATTCTTAAAAATAAAATGGCCACACAGCTGTCAGTATAATGCAGAGGGACAGCCTAGTAGTTAGTGCAGTGAATAGTAAAGCAAGGGATCAAGGTTCAAAGCCCACTTTAATTCATATTTATTTTTGTAATTGTGAGCCCTCCAGGAACAGAAAAATGCTTACTGTACCTGAATGTAAACTACTTCATTAGCTTTCAGTCTTGCTGAAGTTTTATATATTTAGATACAATAGGTATTTTTTCTGATCCTAGAGGGCTCACAATTGGGGCGGGGCTAGGGCAGGATTGGGGGCAGGACTGATAATTAATAGATGTCCCCTTTTGATGAAAAAAATAAATGGTCACCTTAGGTATGAGGGGCGCGGCAGGGACGGGGGTCGGGAAGGAGCCTCTCCCTGTACTTTCTCTATCTCAAGATATGTAGGTCCAGTGCCCAGTTTTTGGACATCACAGATGAGCAAAGCTTCACCGGTTCTGCTTAGGGTATTATTCACCATCTCCACCAAGACAGTCTCTCCTCTGCTCCATCAAACACAAGAGGCACCCTGGGCCAGTTCATCTAGTAGATCACCTCTTCCCTAACCTTATTTGCCACTGGCAGTTTCCAGTCTGTACTGGCTGTCACTGTGGGCCTCTGCCAGCCTGGCATATCACAGTGCAGACCCCAGTTCTCACGCACACTTCTATTAAATGGCCAATTTCCCATCTGTCCTGAGGGTCATAGGCTGTACACAGGTGCCCATCAAGCCCCTAAGAGGGAAGGACACTTTTAATTACAGCAAAAAGGTCTTTTGCCCCCTAAACATGCAGGTGGTTTATAACACCAAGGCACCAAGTTCAATAAAGTGAACTTTGAACTTTACACCCGTAGCTGAATTATTGACATCTCATCCTCATGACTCCTCTGTTGTACCTTGATTGTCTCATCGTTGAGGCCTCCTTGGGCTCCCTTTTTGGTGTTATAGCACCAAGGGCCAGATAACTGACATGTAAGCCTATGATATATATATATATATATATATATATATATATACACAAACATTCCAGCATTAACCAATCACTACAGCTCACAGCCAGTTTCACACATCATGATTATTTTCTGCTTCATTCCTTCCAACACAGGTGATATGGGCTACACTCAAAAAAGTAGCATATGACCCTCATTGTCTCACCTCACATTGAGGCAGAAGAGGGCAATGGCAGGGTCTACTGGCAAAGCAAGGGCCATCACTGAGAGAACTCTTGGCTAACTGAAAAGCAGCTTCTACTGCCTGGACCAATCTGGAAGAGAAGTTATTTGTAGGCTTGGCAAAGTTTGTCAGATATTCATGGCAGGCAGCATGCTATACAATCTATTATTAAAGCACAGAGAACTCCTTACTACTACTTATCATTTCTATGGTGTTTCTAGATGTACGCATCACTGTCCATTAAACATGTAAGAGACAAACCCTGCTCAATAGAGCTTACAATCTATTGTAATTAATACAAACAGGACAAAAAAGGGGTTAGGGAATTTCTCAAAGAGGAAATGATAAAACAGACATCGGTACTGTACAAGTGAGTGGGAGTTAGGAGTTAAAGACAGTCTCTAAAAAGCGGGCTTTTAGAGGGTATGGAAATGCAAGACCATCATTACATAGTAACATAGTAAATGACAGTAAATGGTCTATCCAGTCTGCCCTGTAATCACAATTTCATGATTAAATTAAAATATCTTTTTTCTTTGTTATTTCTGGGCCATAGACCTTAGGGGCTCATAATCAAAAGTTTAAAACGTCCAAAACCCAGCCTAAGTCAGTACTTGGATGTCCTAATAGTAGGGACATCCAAATGCCATTAATCAAAACCAACTTAGGGGCTCATAATCAAAAGTTTAAATCATCCAAAACCCAGCCTAAGTCAGTACTTGGACGTCCTAATAGCAGGGACGTCCAAATGCCATTAATCAAAACTAACTTTCTGGATATTCAGCAGCACTTCTAGGCTGCTGTGCAACCAGAAAGCAAAAGGGAGTATTGGGAGATGGTATTGGTATTGGTGGGAATTGTGCAGACTTAAATCTGGACGTACCCCAGCCATAATCAAAACTTTCCTAGAGGGAACTTAGATGCTGGCAGTTAGACCCGTTTGAGTTGCATTTTAAGTTCCACAAAGGTGCCCAAACTGACAAGAAGACCACTGGAGGATTTAAGGCATGACCCCCCTTACTCCCCCAGTGGTCATGACCCCCTCCCAGCACCCAAAGAGCAAAAAAGCCCAACAAAAACCTTTAGGCTTCCCATCAGCTGATCGCGGCAGAAGGAATCCCCATCAGCTAAGCTGGTTTCAGGAGATTCCTGGCGGCTCAGTTAATGGGGATTCCCCCTGCCAGGATCAGCTGAGCCAATGAGCCCTACACCCATCCCCCTGATATCTCCCATATCCCCCTCACATCCCAACATCCTCCTAAAATCCCCCACATCACCCTCACATCCCGACAACCCAATGATATCCCTTACCTCCCACGACATCTCTGCCCCCCATATCCCCCTAACATTCCTGGGCCCCTCTCCCACATCCCCAGAACACCCCCCTCCCCTGTACCTTTGGAAGAGCAAATGGCAAGAAGGAAGCTCACTTCCTCCAGCCTACAGGGCAGCATGCTACAATGATGGGGCTTCCCCCTCACAATGCATCTTGGGATGCAGTAGAGGGGCTAAATGCTCTGATTGGCTAAAAATGGTGATTTTAAGTCAATCAGAGCCTTCAGCCCCTCCCAATGCATCTTCTGATACAGTGGGAGGGGTAAATGGCGTTTAGTGGTTGGTTGGTAACTGTATCAACTGGCACGTAGGAGATAGGTGCTGCTAGGCACCTTTTATAGAATCAGGCCCAAAGGACCTGATTCATTTTAGGACGCTGATCTTAGTGGACACCTAAAAGGCAGCCGCCAATTGTGTATGAATCACCCATGGGCATCCTAAAGAGAATCACGCCTATATTTCTGAACAAACGCCTTAAATATAGGTCATCATTTTGGAGGCCTACATGTAAGGCATCTGTCTCACGCTTATGGAGATTCGTAGGGACACTTAAGTACGCCCAAAGCTACATCCGTGAAAAACCATACCCATGACTCACCTTGGGCGTGCTTAAATATCCCCTACACGTCTCTGTAGATGTGCTACAAATGCCTACAATGTAGGTGTCTGTCCTTGAACAATTTTTTTTTTTTTAAAAACATGCATCCCGATTGGCTGCCAAAAGGTGATAGGACGTCTACTGCCGCCTGCAAGAGGGAAGCGCGTTTCAAGAATCAGGCCCAAAATGTATAAACACCTAAAACTAAAAGCTTTAAACATAAATCAGAATGGAAAGTGTATGCGTATATGAGAAGAGAGTAATGGCAAGGGAGGGATTTTAATGTTTGTGTTTACCTGAAACTGAGTCATCAAAGTTTAATACTTTTTTCACTGTTTAAAGTTCTTGAATTGAAAAAAGCCAGGTACAGCAATACTTAGACTATGAAAAGGTTATATGAAATAGCTAAACCTATTTACATTCTGAATATCCCAAGGTTGCTATCACAAACTACATGCACAGAATTTCTTTGCAAAGGCCTTCTCTGTTGAAATATTTAGACCTGAAAAACATTAGCAGCTTTGGATATCTGATGCATGAAATCCCCTTGTGTTTTCTATGCAATTTTTCAAACACAGGGCTAAGACAGAATTCTGAAGGATTATTAATGCTGTATGAAAAACAAACCACAAAACACGAATCAAATCCTGTACTGACTTCTGCAGACATTTGTAACATCTTCCATAAATTCTTGCTGACCATTAACTTAATGAGTTCTACAGTGTATTTGCTGTTCTTACAATAATGAAAGGAGGCCAATATTCAACAAGAGGAAGCGTCAGGAGTTACTTGAAAAAGACCTTGAGTTTTAAATGTTGGCATCAGTCTATGGATAACATTTGTCTGGACAAATCAGTGGCCAGCGGCGCAGCAAGAATGGTTGGTGCCCAGAATCGCTGCGCCTTGCACGCCCCCCCACTCTTTCTTACTACTTGAATGCCCCCGCCCCCACATACCCCTTGACATATATGCTGGCCCGAGCATCATCTTCCACCTACTGCTCACACCAGTCTCGGATTCCTTTTGACATCACATCCTGATTCCATGACCTGGAAGTGATGTCAGAAGGGAGCCGACGCCGGCAAGAGCAGCGAATAGAAGGTGCTGTTTACGCTGGTGAAAGTTTAAAGAGGTGCACAGAAGGGCAGAGAGGAAAAGAGTCACCAGCACCAGCGCCTTCCATGAAGATGGCGCCCAGGACTGTCTGCCTCCCCCCCTTACTACGCAACTGTCTGTGACTAGCCAAAATGTATTCAAATGTCTTTAGGGAGGTCAGGGATGCTCCAGAGGTAGGTTATAAAGCTGGCTGGGTAAAAGCAATATTCAACCACTATTTTGCTAAATTTGGGCCCCTTTAACAAAGCTGCAGGAACGATTCTCACATGGCAAATATGGTGCAGGCCATTCAATTCCTATGGGCTGCATTGTATTTGCTGCGCTGGTACTCGCTATTGTGGCTTTGTAAAAGGGGCCCTTTATTTGGACATATTAGGCACAGAAACAGAAAGCCTCAAAATATCTGGATTAGCTCTCCGTGTATATTCAAACCATGAGTGTCTCTTTCAGTATCCATTTAAAAATATCAAGATAATCTATCTGGATATCTTTATGCATATTTGGATCTGCTGAATATTGGCTTTATGAATTTTTTTCAAGATTGTATACGTCTGGAATAAAATAAAAGAGCCATTTATAATTTGGGATTCTATTTTTAGGTGTTTATAAATTGTAAATGTTGGGGTTTTTTTTTAGGGAACAAAATATTTGCATTTATCAGTTTCTTGATACCTCAAGTACTGCTACTGGGTGCCTGGATTCAAATGTTTATTTATGTCACTTAGGATGGGCAGTGGAACACTTTTTTGTTTGGGGGATCCCAAAAAGCTACGCCCTAGACCTCACCCCAGACCTATCCAAGCTCCACCCTGACCCCACCCCCATAATAATAGTACTAATTGTAAATGCCATTTCTTCCATTAATTTTTCATATACACACAATATAATCCTCTATAATAAAACCCTAAGCGCGCATGCACACTTACAATGGCGTTATCCCTACCTCTGTGTTTTGTGCCTTCATGGCCGTGTTCGATTTACGGCGCATGCAGTGGTTTGCAGTGCGTGTGGCGCTTAATGCGGCAGTTTGTCTCCTGCGGTGTGGCGGCGGTGATAGGTGGCAGCAAGAGCAATGGCATGAGGGTGTCCTTCAGCCTGGATGAGGCGGACAGGGTGCGGGTGCTGCAAGGCGTCCGGCTGTCAGACGAGGTGTTTAGTCGAATGAATGAGTCATCCCATGCTGGTAAGAATTACATGATGTAAATACAGGGAAGTGAAGGAGCAGGAAAATGCTGCTGCACAGGGAAGTGGAGGGGGAGGAGTGGCAGACAGACAGACAGGCCAGGGAGAGAGACAGACAGAAAAAAAGACAGACAGACAAAGGGGGCCATGGAGAGAGACAGACAGAAAGAAAGACAGACAGACACCGAGAGAGAGAGATATAGAAAGAATGAAAGAAAGAAAGATAGACAGCGGGAGGGAGACAGAAAGAAAGAATGACTGAAAGATAGAGGCCAAGGAAAGAAACAAAAATAAAGAAAGACAGACAGAAGGTGGCCAAGGAGAGAGAGAGAGACAGAAAGAAAGAAAGACAGACAGACACGAGGGCCAAGGAGAGAGAGAGAGACAGAAAGAAAGAAAGACAGACAGACACGGGGGCCAAGGAGAGAGAGAGAGAGTCAGAAAGAAACAAAGACAGACAGACAGCAGCCAAGGAGAGAGAGAGACAGACAGAAAGAAAGCGTACTGCTGGACAGGGGGGAGCAGGCAAGGGGTGGTGGTGGACAGTCGAAGAGAGAGAGATACAGAAAGAAAGGCAGACAGACAGAAAGCGGCCAAGGAGAGAGAAAGACAGACACACACACACACATTTATTCTAGCATCCGTTAATGTAACAGGCTTAAAGACTACCGTATTTTCGCGGATATAACGCGCGCGTTATACGCGTTTTTACGTACCGCGCATACCCTTCGCGCGTTATATGCCTGAGCGCGGTATACAAATTTTTTTTTACATATTTCACACCCCGCCCGACGCCCGATTCATCATCCGGAAGGACGCTCGCACCCCCGACGCTCGCACCCCCACCCCGAAGGACCGCCGACTCCCCGACAATATCGGGCCAGGAGGGAGCCCAAACCCTCCTGGCCACGGCGACCCCCTACCCCCACCTCGCACTACATTACGGGCAGGAGGGATCCTAGGCCCTCCTGCCCTCGACGCAAACCCCCCTCCCCCCAACGACCGCCCCCCCCAAGAACCTCCGACCGCCCCCCCAGCCGACCCGCGATCCCCCTAGCGACCCCCACGACCCCCCCACCCCCCTTCCCCGTACCTTTGGTAGTTGGCCGGACAGACGGGAGCCAAACCCGCCTGTCCGGCAGGCAGCCAACGAAGGAATGAGGCCGGATTGGCCCATCCATCCTAAAGCTCCGCCTACTGGTGGGGCCTAAGGCGCGTGGGCCAATCAGAATAGGCCCTGGAGCCTTAGGTCCCACCTGGGGGCACGGCCTGAGGCACATGGGCCCAACCCTACCATGTGCCTCAGGCCACGCCCCCAGAGTCGGGACAGCGCACGGAGAGGCGGGGCAGTGCACGGAAAGTCAGGGCAGGTGAACGGAGAGTCGGGACAGCGCACGGAGAGGCGGGGCAGTGCACGGAAAGTCAGGGCAGGTGAACGGAGAGTCGGGACAGCGCACGGAGAGGCGGGGCAGTGCACCGAAAGTCAGGGCGGGTGAACGGTGAGTCGGGGCAACCAGAGGAGAGTCGGGGAGGGCGAAAGGAGAGTCGGGGTGGCCAGAGGAGAGTCGGGCAGCATGCGCGGTATACCCATGAGCGCTGTATACAAAAGTTTCCGTACATACAAGTGTGGTTTCTGCGCGCTATACCCGTGTGCGCGTTTTACACGGGTGCGCGTTATATCCGCGAAAATACGGTAGTCTTATTAATAATACACAATGGTAACCACAAAATTAAAATACACAAAGTGCACTCTTTTTCCCCTCCCCACTACTGCAGAGCATTTCTTCCTCTCTTCTCCACCCCCACGTGCAATATCTTCCTCTCTTTCACTATCCACCATCTATCTCTCTCAGTCTTTCCCTTGCTGCAAAGGGAGTAGGGAAAGAGAGGCAGAGAGGGATCTAGGGTGCCTCTCTCCCACCCCCTCTACTGCCACATCCAATATTTCTTCCTCTCTTATCCCCTGGACTATGTGCAGCATCTTTCGCCTCTGCCCACCAGTCCCATGTCCAACATTTCTGCTTCTATCACCCCTCTCCAGCTCCATGCCACATCTCTTCCTCCATTCCCTCTACATCACGTCCAACATTCCTCCCTCTTGCATCCATTTCCATCTGTCCCACTGTTTTCTCTCCACTACCACATCCAACATTTCTCCTTCTTATCTCTCTTTACCTTACTCCTCTCTGATCACCATTTCCAATAATTATCCTTTGTTCCTTTCCACATCTATACCATCTCTTTCCCTTCCACCCCCAGATCTAACATTTCTCCCTCCTTCCTCTCCTTCCATCCCCAAGTCCCTTTCTCTTCCCAACTGCCCTCCAATTCTATATCTCTCCCTTTCCAACTATCCTATTCTCATATTCTATATATCTCCCTCCCTCTACACCATCCCCAGGTCTACCATCTCTGCCTCTTTCCAACTGTCTTCCCTTCAAGTATCTCATTCCCCTTTCCTTCACAGCACCCCATGCCCAACTACTCTACTTTTCTATCCCTCCACAACATTGCCCACCATCTCTCTCTGGTACCCTTTCTTCCTGGCCCTATAGGTTCTTCCCCTTCACTCCCCACCCCCAGTCTAGTAGGTTTTGGAAACCCATCCCCCATTTTACCTTTTAAAAAAACAGTCCAGGAGGCTTCCTGGTCTGGTACATCCTCCCCCTTCACCTCCACTTGCATCCGTTTTCTGTGGCAGAGGAATGTCAGCTCGGCAGCAACTTTAAAATGCAGCCTGTGACCTCCCTTTGCGCTTTCCTTGTGCCGCGCTCCGCCTAAGCTGAAAACAGAAGTAGCATCATTAGTGGGCGGAGCGCGGCACAAGGAAAGCGCGAAGGGAGGTTGCAGGCTGCGTTTTAGAGTTGCTGCTGCAGCTGCCACTCTCCACTGTGGCATGCTCTCTCTGACAACTTCCTGTTTCTGCTAGGGCTAGCTGCAGTGGAGAGCAGATACCGGGACCGCAGCACTTTTCTAAAAAACTTAAAGCTAGACAGGCGGCAGGCGGGAGGAGTGGATGCCGGCAAAAGGGTGCGGCAGAGACGGTCGACCAGCAGGCACACTGGCCAGTAGCAAGGTGCCGCTCCCAGCCTCCCAAGAAGTGTTCCTCAGAGGATCCCCCACAGGATGGGCAATTTTTTGAGAGGTCATGCCCCCCCTCCCCCCGTTCTGACACCTATGTTACTTAGGTATTGTCAGAACAGAAAATGTTATTATATTCTAACTTTTTGCAACTTCTGAAATGGAAAATGAATCCACAGGGGAAAACACGTGCATACATCATAAGTATATAGATGCACTGTTAACTTTTGTCTGATTCTTAAAATCAGTTCTGAAAAGCTTGATTTAGTAAGGCTTTTCCCTCTAGTCTCTGCTTATAGGCAAACATACGTAGTAAGTTTGGCCCCTTTGTGGCTTACTGGGTTGTTGTTGTTTTTTCTTTTGAGAACAAAAAATAAGTTCTACTCTGGTCCTCCTTCAGAATTCCTCTTCTGATTTAGGAAGTACACACCTTGGGTTTGTGTCAAATACTAGTAACCTGGATTGGCTACCGTGAGGAAGGACTACTGGGCTTGATGGACCATTAGTCTGATGCAGTATGGCTATTCTTATGAACTCCCTACAAAGCTGATAGAAAGCTAGGGATATGGAAGAGCAGCAGAGCCCTCAAAATACAAGGTTGTATTTCATAAGGAAGGATCATTTAGATGAAGTTACATAGAGCAAAGCAACATACTAAAAACGTGTCTTACAAAGTTTAGGTTTCTCAGCGAATTTCCCACACAGATTGAATAAGAATGTAATTAGAACTTTGAGTATGGTTTCATTATTTATTTACTCATTCAGTTTTCTGCTAAAAAAAAACCAACCCAAAACAAAACAACAAAAAGAAAACCAAACTAAAAAAGCCTTGTTCTCCAAATTACAAATCTATTGTACTAATAGAACTAGCTATTAGTCAAACTCCTGTGCAGGCTTCCAAAAATGTAACTGTTTTAGTTAAAACAGCACTTGCCATCCCATAATTGCCCAGTGGCATGTGAGTTGAAAACACAGCTGCACACAAATCCAGCATTTATCATGCACAGTCATTGCCTCTTATGAAAATCAAATTGTTCAAATAGGCCATTAACAGCTGCCATTCAGGTTCAATTAACAGATTTTAAACATCAGGAGGTTCTTGTAGGAAACCAAAGTTTGTTTGTGAAAGAAAGCAGCACATTTATAGCACTAATATAACAATGACATTGCTTGACAATGGGGCCATAAATTCCTTTTGATTTTATAACAGGAAATTCAAACACTCAATTTATAAGCCTGAGTAACTAACAATAGAATCTATTTACTTTGAATAATTATACAAAAAACACAACTTAGGTTTACAGTAGTAGGTTAACTTAAAATTAAACATTATGGGATTTTTTTCCCCAAAGTTGGGGCCTATCTTGGCAGCAAAATGGTGGAACCCTCTACCAGAACAATTAAGAAACACCCCTTCCTAACAAATCTTTTGTAAAGGCCTGAAAACCTATTTGAAAGCCATATCACCTCCTCACACAAACAACAAGCTACAAATACCAGAAACCAAACAATACACAAACACCCCATCCATCTTGACAGATGATCAAACTCTCAACATAACTTTCTTTCTATATAAACCAGGAAAGGAACACTCGTATGCCTAGAACCTAGAATGTAATGATTGTAGCCCCAGATATAATTCATATGCCTTTGTGAACTCAAACTCTGATATGCATATCATAAACCCTAAGGAAAAATTGTAATTCCTGGATATAGAAACATAGAAACATAGAAGATGACAGCAGATAAGGGCCATAGCCCATCAGGTCTGCCCACTCTACTGACCCACCCCCAAGTCTACTATCCTAGGGATCCCACTTCCGGTGACAGGTTCCCTTGGCTTAACCCTCTAAGGGATCCCACATGGGCATCCCATTTGCTCTTAAATTCTTGCACACTGTTTGCCTCGATCACCTGCACCGGGAACTCGTCCCAAGGATCAACCACTCTCTCGGTGAAGAAATATTTCCTGGTGTCGCCATGAAATTTCCCGCCTCTGAGTTTGAGCGGATGCCCTCTTGTGGCTGAGGGTCCTTTGAGAAAGATATGGTCAGCTCTCCTAAATTGTAAATCACATTGAACTTTTTTTGTGTGTATATTAGCAATCCATAAATATTTATGTAATATAATGTAAGTAGGTTCAGAGTGAATTCAAAATGTGTGGGATAGACACAGGGAATGCCTAAATAGAAATGGGTGTTGATTTGTTACACTGGCAAAAGCCAGACAGACTTCTGTATCTGCAACACAAATGGCAAAAGACTGAAGACGATTCACCAAATCCAGCACTTAATGACGGACAGACTGCTATAATCTGTGTCCCACAAATGGCAAAAGACTGGTGAAGATTGTGCAACTCTAGTAGAGTAAATCACATTATTGCACATGCTGTGAATAAGGGTGATGTGCAGTTCAGAAGGGGAGAGGAAGACATCTTGACTGGCTAAGCTGAATACTGTCTGCAATATTTGGGAGATGATGCAAAGTTATAACCAAGACTCCACCATGTTTGGCTGCCTATATGGTTGGCATGGTGGAGATTTGACAACCAGTGTTTAAACATGAGTGATTAGGGCCACACAGTGTGGTGAATGTTGGACAGAATGGATGGACCGTGTGGGTCTTTATCTGCTGTCATTTACTGTATGTTTCTAATGATTGTACAGCTAATGATCTTTCTAATGATTGAACAGCTTTTCTCTTGCTTTTATGACAATATGATTTCTAAGGCTGTGTATTTGCTACCATACAATTGGTTCATTAGTGTGCTTAAAAAATAATAAGGCATACAAAATCAATTTAATGTACATTAATGTTAACATAAATTAATGTGCACAAAGTTGATTTACACACAAAAAAAATTCTAATGTTGAAAAAATGTAATAACATAAATGTGTAAAACAACCCCCAAAAAACCCTATCCTGCGTTCATGAGCTGACTCTACGGGCATGCATCCAAACTGAATATGAACAGTGCACTTTAGTATTGTTTGATGGAATTTAAAAAAGGGTGGGATGAACACAGTGGATCTCTGATTAGAAAATGATTGGCCCCATATATGACAATTTGGTTTATGATGGGCTGGGAAGGCTTCAATGGAAATTCCAGTAATTTAGAACATGAGGAACGTGCTGAGCAGACTTTTACAGTCTGCATTCTGGAAATATGATGGTTTGGATAGGCTGAAGTGAGCTTCAATGGTAGCTCCAATAGTTGGAACTCAAGGTATCAAATTTTGACAGCTCCAGTAGTTCTGGGTGGACTTCTAAGGTCTAGCACCCAATAATATCATAGAAAAAAGGCAATTCAATTTAAGCATACATTTTTCAAGTTTATTTTATTTATGGCTTGATATACCGACTATCACATGTATCTGGACAGTTTACAATATTATAAATTAGAAAAATCTAATAAAATTTAAGATTTAATTGAAATAAAATAAGAGGAGGGTAAAACTAGAACTATGACAAATTAAGACCTATTAGAAACAAAAGGTACTGGGGGATAGGAAAGTTTTAATTACAATATGTAAATAAAAATAAAAAGGAAGAAAAGAGGGATAGGGAATAACGAGAGTAAGACAGGGATGGTGCTTCTTAAAAACTTTTTTTTTAATTTCCACTTATTGATAGGCATCTTTAAAGAGAAATGTTTTAAGATACGTTTTAAATTTATTTAGGGAATTTTCATTGCGGAGATAAAGTTGCATTGAATTCCAGAGCAAGGGTGTGACTATAGAAAAAAATGGAATTTCTAGTATAGTATAGGTCCTTGATTGAGGGTACTGTCAGTAAGTTTTGATTTGTAGATCTAAGGACCCTAGGAGGGGTATGTGGGATAAGATATTTGTCTAGGAAAACAGGGAGGTGGGAGGTCTTAATTTTGAAAGTTAAAAGAATAATTTTGTATGTAGTTCGGTGGGAGAATGGTAACTTGTGTAACTCTCGAAGAAGCGGGGTAACGTGATCATATTTTTTGGCCTTATAGATAAGTTTGATTGTGGTATTTTGGATTAGTTGTAGTCTGCAGGTTTCTTTTTGAGTTATGCCATGGTAGAGAGAGTTGCAATAGTCTATGTGTGAAATGATTAAAGAGTGAATTAGGATTTGGATTGAAGTGGGTTCAAGAACAGAGGTTATGGAACGAATTAAGCAAAGTTTGTAGAAACAATTTTTGAATATAACTGTTAGGCAGACTGGATGGAATATTCAAGTCTTTATCTGCTGTCATTTACTAAGTTACTATGTTTTCCTTTATTTTCTGTTATCTCAGTGTAGCTGTGACTGCTACTGCTTGTTCTATTTCTTTTCCACTTTTATGTTTTCTGTGTACCATTTATTGTTTATCTACAAATGCATTCACTATGTTAGTCCTCCATACTTATCATGAGTTTTGTTTCACTTTTTATCAACTCTTTACCTGGCATGTTGCTCTTGACAATTTGTACTCTTTTTCTCTGCCGTTAACTCCAATATCCACTTTTTCCACATTGTGTCATCATATGACATCATATGACTAGTCTGTTTTCAAACGATTGTGAATGTCTACTTGTAGCCCGTTCTGAGCTTCTGGGAGAACGGGATAGAAATCAAAATAGATAAATAAATATATCTGGATCAGACGTCTTGAGTCAGTGTATCATGTTTCCCATCTGAATGTTTTGAAATCCAGACTAAAACTTCTACTTCTACTAATCATTGATATTGCGCTACTGGACTTACACAGTGCAGTACACATTGTGTGCAGGTACTTTCTCTGTCCCTACTGGGCTCAAAATCTACATTTTGTACCTATATTTCCCTGTAACTTCATCGAGTGTCCCCTAGTCTTTGTAATTTTTGACGGAGTGAAAAACCGATCCACTTGTACCCGTTCTACTCCACTCAGGATTTTGTAGACTTCAATCATATCTCCCCTCAGCCGTCTTTTTTCCAATCTGGAGAACCCTAACCATTTTAGTCTTTCCTCATAGGACAGGAGTTCCATCCCCTTTATCATCTTGGTCGCTCTTTTTTTGAATCTTTTCTAGCACCACTATATCTTTCTTGAGATAAGGAGACCAGAATTGAACGCAATACTCCAGATGAGATTGCACCATGGAGCGATACAGGTGCATTATAACATTCTTAGTTTTGTTAACCATCTCTTTTTAAATAATTCCTAACATTCTGTTTGCTCTTTTGGCCGCCGCCACACATTGGGCGGAAGGTTTCATCATATTGTCTATGATGATACTCAGATCCTTTTCTTGGTTACTAATCCCCAAGATGGACCCTAGCATCTGGTAACTGTGATTCAGGTTATTTTCCCAATGTGCATCACTTTACATTTGTCCATATTAAATTTCATCTGCCATTTGGACGCCGTCTTCCAATTTCCTAAGGTCCACCTGCAATTTTTCACAATCCGCATGCGTTTTAACAACTTTGAACAGTTTAGTGTCATATGCAAATTAAATCACTCAATTTCCAGATAATTTATAAATAGGTTCAATAGCACCAGTCCCAGTACAGACCCCTGCGGCACTCCATTGTGTACTCTCCTCCATTGAGAAAAATTACATGATTACACTAGTCAGTATTTTTATTTCCTGGAAACAATATGTCGATGATATCATATTCATATGGCAAAGACCTGAAGGTGAATTATGTCAATTTATTGATTATTTAAATGGAGTTCACCTATAGGCAGTGGACAAACATGATTTAATGAGACGGAGTCAGCATGGGTTCAGCCGAGGGAGATTTTGCCTCACAAATTTGCTTGACTTCTTTGAAGGTGTGAATAAACATGTGGATAAAGGTGAGCTGGTTGATCTACTGTATCTAGATTTTCAGAAAGCTTTTGATAAAGTTCCTCTTGAGAGGCTCTTGAGAAAATTAAAGTACAATGGGATAGGTGGCAAAGTTCAGTTGTGAATTAGGAATTGGTTATCGGATAGAAAACAAAGGGTAGGGTTAAATGGTCATTCTTCAAACCTGAATGAACAAGAAGAGGCACTGGAGATGTCAAATCAACCCAAAGGGTCAGAGATCCTTTATTTGCAGTCTGTATCAAAGTTTAAAATAAGCAAAGTACCAAACAACACAGTCCCACAGTTGTTTGGAACTTTGCTTATTTTAAACTTTGATACAGACTGCAAATAAAGGATCTAGAACATAAGAACATAAGAAGAACATAAGAACATAAGAAGTTGCCTCCACCGGGATCAGACCAGAGGTCCATCGCACCCAGCGGTCCGCACCCGCGGCGGCCCATCAGGTCCATGACCTGTCAAAGTGTTCCCTGCCCTAAAAAAAACCTATCCTTACTTCTATCTGTATCCTTCAATCCCCTTTTCCTTCAAGAATTTATCCAAACCTTCTTTGAATCCCTGTAGTGTCTTCTGCCCCACCACAACCTCCGGGAGTGCGTTCCATGTGTCCACCACTCTCTGGGTGAAGAAGAACTTCCTGGCATTGGTTCTAAACCTATCCCCTTTCAGTTTCTCCGAGTGCCCCCTTGTACTTGTTGTTCCCCACAGTCTGAAGAATCTGTCCCTGTCTACCTTATCTATGCCTTTCAGGATCTTGAAAGTTTGAATCATGTCTCCTCTAAGTCTCCTCTTTTCCAGGGAGAACAGTCCCAGCTGTTCTAGCCTGTCGGCATATGAAAGGTTTTCCATACCTCTTACCATTTTCGTCGCTCTTCTCTGGACCCCCTCAAGCAATGCCATGTCCTTCTTGAGGTACGGCGACCAATACTGGACACAGTACTCCAGATGCGGGCGCACCATTGCACGGTACAGTGGCATGATGACTTCCTTTGTCCTGGTCGTGATACCCTTCTTGATGATACCCAGCATTCTGTTTGCTTTCCCTTTGGGTTGATTTGACATCTCCAGTGCCTCTTCTTGCTCATTTAGCTTTGCTTCGAGGCTTGGTACCTTCTTTCCCCTTCCCTATTCTTCAAACCGGGTCATAAAAAGACATGCTAAGAAGGGTGCCACCATTGCACCCGCTGCTACTCTCTTTATCTGCAAGAAGTATTGCTGTTCAAATTTAAAATAATTATGGCTCACTATAAATTGAATTAATGTTGTCAACAACTTCAATGTATCCACTGAAACTGGTAATATGTAGAAATAAAGCAAAAACATATAGGGAAAAAAGTATAATACCTTTATATTGGACTAACTTGATGTAGTTTATAAATAGCTTTCAAACCATAAACTACATCAAGTTAGTCCAATAAAAAAGTATATTTTTGCTCTTATGTTTTTGTTTTATTTCTACATATCACCTTGAAGTGTGGACTAACACGGCCACCACGCCTTTTCACTCCCCTGAAATTGGTAACTGCTTCAAATTGAATTCAACAATATGAAATGCTTGTTCCTGAGGAATATATGTGCAAAGGCATTTACATCCATGGTGACTAATATTATCGTCTCATTCTGTAACACTGCTAAAGTTTTTAATATCTGTATGTAGTGTGATGAATCGCTCACATATGAAACAGCTTCTGATATTTAAGATTGCATGTAAAATCTACAGCCTTGGTTCTGTCAAAGAAATTCTTTATGGCTCCCTTCTGCCATCATCTAGGCAGGGTATAGGCATTTGCCTAGGTATTCAAATAAGAAGGGGGCTTTCAAGTAGAACACCCAAGTAACATATTATAATAAATACTTTATAAACAGATATGTTTTCAATTTGTGTCATAATGGGAGTTGACTCTCCCTTATATGCAGGTGAAGAACTTTTCTCTAATTCTTCTCCCCATGCTAACCCCATCTCAGCTTGAATACCGGGTAAAGCTGGTCAAAATTCAGATGTGACTGCAGATGCAGTGCTTTGTTGTGGCCTGGCTCTACCTTCCTAAATCCAGGGGATATTTACTGTATCCTCTGCTTTTCAATGGCTCCCTGTTGATCCAAGTGCTTACTTTCTTCTTTACTCATTCACTCCTTTCTTAGCATAACATAACACGCTCTTTGTATACAGCAAACACCTCGCAGTTCTATGCGGTTAACATAAAGAAAATAGATCCTCACCCAAACACTATGGAACTCTCTGGTGGGTGTTTCAAAGATTTATGCACCTTCAGAATCAAATAAATGTAAGGGATTATTGGGCTAGGTTTAGAGGATATAACCCCTTGTGTGTTAGCTTGAGAAAGTATATCAAAACCCTGTTTTTGAAAATCTTCCGTGGGATCATCTTGAAAGTCCTCCATGGGATAATTGTCTATTTGTCTAGCCTGAAACATCTATATTCCATCCAGGACATCCTTGAAATGGTTTGATTATAGTCACAAGACGCCCAAATCTAAACCCGCCCAAAGCCTGCCCAGAACCTGTCCATAGTCGTTCTCTAACATGCCTCTTTACTACTTAGATGTTCTGGAGGTAGAACATCCCGTAAAAGGTCTAACCTTTTTGTTTCGATTACTGGCATTTGGATATTTTAGTGAGAAAAACGGCCCTGTGCCAATTTATTTGTTTTTTTGGACAAGTTGATGTTTTGAAAGTAACAACAAACCCAACCTAAAGGTAAGGAGTTCACAATCAGAGTGTCTATTTGCAATACCATTTTGGTTTCCCGTCCAATAACTTACAATTACGTGTATAACTTCCCTAATGCTAGAGACATTTAGGAGTAGGTTCACAGACTTATATCAGCTATACAGCTGGTGGAAACACTTGTGCCTACATTATGGGCACATATTTCACCTAGTATTAGAGTCTGATTTTCAGCTGGCAGCAGGCTTTAACCATACTGCAAACTGCCAGTGCTGAACCCAGATATTCAATGTTGGGCCGTTTCTGGTGACCAACATTGAATATCCAGTTTCATTTTTGACTGCCAGCCAATAACTGGTTATAGGGTTATCATATGGTTCCAGAAAAAGAAGGACGGATTAAGACATCCGAGTTTTACTTCCATTGAAAGCAAAGGAAGTAAAAACCCGGATGTCTCAATTTCTCTCCTTTTTCTAGAGCCATATGGTAAATCTAGGTTAAGCCAATATCTAGCGCTAATGCCAAGAGTACCTGATTACTACTCAATGAAAAGCTGCTTTGGGTGAAATCTAAAATAGTGAATTAATTGATGTAGATATAGACAGATATATAAAATAAAGATAGGAAGCTTATTTATGCAATCTTATACTGTATGTGCATTAACATGGCACCAAAATCTACTCTTTTGCCACATTTTTTCCTCCATAATGAATCAATTCTGAAAAAAGAACAGAACACCTTAAGGTGTTGTTGAAAAAACCCCAAAAACATAATAGCAAAAAGAAACAATGCAATATGTCAATTATAGTCCACCAACTCCCAATAAAGCCCACAGCAGTAGGTTGAAGCAGAATTATGTAACAGCATAGACAAATATACAGTGTAGAGCTGTTTGTGTGTTTTTCCTTAGGCTGTTTCTAAGATCATCAGTTCTGTTTCCAGCTATCTGGCAGTCTTTTTTTCTTTGCCAGTTTATAACAGTAAATTATTAGTGCTGTGTTGTTTTTTCTTTCTGCTACCTGCAACCCTAGAAACTCTAGAATGCACTTTTGACCCTTTGTTTTTTTTCCCATGTGAGCTTCCTGTACCTGCTATATGCAGGGGGGGTTGCAGACATTTTGACACCAATACCCGTCAGAGGCCTTAGATCTTAGCTTCTGGAAGTTTCTGGAAGAAGCAGAGGGGGAGCTTGGATTCTGTAAGAAGTAGAGGAGGATCTTGGTATTGCTAATGGCAGTGGTATACCACCTCCCTACCCCTACCCCCAAAGATTTAAGCTCTGACTTTTGCTACCAAAAATTGGTCTTAGGTTTTCTACCACCTATGATCCATGTCCTGAGGAGACCCTACTTGAAAATATCTGCAGCAAATTCCCTGTGACTAGTGACAGCCAGACTATACTCTCATGACTAGTCCTGTCTAGGCATCTGTTAGAGGAGCAATGTCACAGAGGTAACAGTACAAGTATGAGCTCTCCATTTGACCTCAGAGAAGGAGATGAGGATTTTCACAGGACTTCATCTGCCTAAACTATCCAGGCTCCCTGCTCTGATAACAAGAGGGATTAACATCCTAGCCAGAGTGTCTGACACCCTGATTCTTACTACCTTGTAAGTGTGCATCATCTTAATCTGTACTGATAAGATCATAACATCTAAGGGAACAACTTGAATCAAAACTGATTATGCATATCTCCAACTTACCCAGTGACCGGGGGAGGGGGGGGGGGTGCTTTAAGAAAATTGCCATCATTTGTAACACTAATGTTTTTTTCCTGCTAGTGGAAGATAGGAAGGCTTGTGTATATATTTTAAGGGCTGACACAGTTTGCAGTTATGGAACTGTGCTTTCAATAATTGAGAGACAGTAAAGTTCAAGTTTGGAGTTCAATACCTGGTGTGGTCTGGAGCTAATGAATGAGTACAATGAATAGTCTGATGCACAGCTTGTCCAGCCTACCAGCTTTACAGTATAGTTGGCCCCAGCCTTGGTTCTGTCAAAGAAATTCTTTATGGGCCCCTTCTTCCATCATCCAGGCAGGGTATAGGCATTTGCCTAGGTATTCAAATAAGAAGGGGGCTTTCAAGTAGAACACCCAAGTAATATATTATAATAAATACTTTATAAACAGATATGTTTTCAATTTGTGTCATAATGTTGTGTCATAATGGGAGGTAAAAATTAATATTAAAGTTAGTTTCTTAGGTTACACTTGAACTCTCCCTTATATGCAGGTGAAGAACTTCTTCTCTCTAATTCTTCTCTCCACACTAACCCCATCTCAACCTGAATACATGCTAAAGCTGGTCAAAATTCAGATGTGACTGCAGATGCAGTGCTTTGTTGTAGCCTGGCTGTACCTTCCTAAATCCAGGGGATATTTACTGTATCCTCTGCTTTTCAATGGCTCCCTGTTGATCCAAGTGCTTACTTTCTTCTTTACTCATTCACTCCTTTCTTAGCATAACATAACACGCTCTTTGTATACAGCAAACACCTCGCAGTTCTATGCGGTTAACATAAAGAGAACTGTGCATTCACAGAGAATTATAAGATAACAATGAAAACAAGCATTGCGTCCACATTATTCCTCTCAAAATTGTTTAAATAGGTACGTTTTTAACATTTTCTTTAATGATCATAAGATATAGATGCTTGTATTATAGGACCAAGTTTTGTCTCCCAACTGGCAGCCTGAAAAGCCAACATATTTTCTACATATTTCAATTTAGAGCAGCCCCTTACAGTAGGAAACATAAAAAAACACAGAAAAATGTGAAGGGCACCTCAAAATATTGAAAGCAAATTGATTAATCAGATAGCACGGCAAAAGACCATAAAGTGCCTTATAATGAAAATAGCCCATTTGGAAACTACCCTTGCCTCTATCAGAAGCCAGTATAGTATATGAAAATAAGTAGTAATGTGATCCTTTTTTTGTTCAAATTAAAAATTAGTCGTACCGCGGAGTTCTGAATTAACTGCATTTTCCAAAAATTATTTTGTAGACCATCAGAATAGACTATATTACAACAGTCCCACTGATAAAACTCTTTTTTACTATAGCATCTACTTGTGCTTGCATAGTAAGATTTCTGTCCAATTTAAAAACTTTGAGCAGACAGTAGCATTAGTGACGTGATCCTTCTATTGTTGGCTTGCCCTGGAAATCTTCACTCTTTAGCGTTCCGCCTATGAGGGAACAGGAAATTCTGCAGAGTGAAGGCTTCCAGGATAGGCTGACTGCAGAAGGATCTCATCGCTAAAGCTGCCTGAAGTTTTTAAACTGCAGTGCCAGAGAAGGTTCTAGGGACAGGGGAGTCCAACGAGACCCAGACTCGACTCTAGGGTGGGAGCTGGACAGGAGAGAGTCCAAAACCTGGACAAACTCCCTCCAGGCCAGGAAATCATCTGGACACCCGGAGAGTCTTCTAAAAAAAGGAAATGTCCGGGTAAATTCGAATCTGGATGTCTGGTAACCCCACATGTGCCTGTCTTACATTTTCTTGAATTCAGACATAGTCTTTGTCCCCACCACCTCCGTTGGGAGACTATTCCACACATCTACTACCCTTTCTGTAAAAATGTATTTCCTTAGATTACTCCTGAGCCTATCACCTCTTAACTTCATCCTATGCCCTCTCGTTCCAGAGCTTCCTTCCAAATGAGACTGGCCTCAGGCGCATTTATGCCACGTAGGCATTTAAGCATCTCTATCATATCTCCCCTATCCCACCTTTCCTCCAGTAGTATAGGGAGGAATTTCTCCAAGGGCTTGGCAAAGTAATTTTTTGCATTGTCCAACAGAGCTTTCTAGGGAGCAGACAATAATATTAAGGGTGATGCTTATTCAAATCCAGGGGAAGGAGGGCAAATGCCCCCTCTTCCTACACTCATGCTTTTGTTCTTCTTCCTGTCACTATATATACAGTATGGGGCTCATAATCGAAAGAGAAAAACATCCAAAAAACGGCCTAAGTCAGCACTTGGACGAACATTGTCAAAATACATCCAAGTGCCGATAATAAAACTGGGATTTGGATGTATTTCTAAACGACCTAGGCCTTCATAGTGCCGCTGAACGACCATAGCTAAATGGGGCGTGTCAGGAAGAGTGTCGAGGGCGGGAGTTAGGCGGGACATGGGCTGGCTTAGACTTAGTCGTTCTGCATGTATAACCGAAAGTTATACAGCACAAGATCGACGGAACTTGGACGTTGTGACCATGTTCTAAGTCATAAAAACCCACCTAAACTCACTAGATAAGCACTGCAGACACAAACTACAGACCCCCACACACTACCCTAGTGATCACCGACCCCCCCATACAAATATTAATCACACCTTTCAAATTCAGCCTTCAAACCATCATCACCTGGTAGCCTGGTATAGGAAAGCCTAGTCGTGCTGCACAGAGGCGTCTTAAGCCATCTTGGGGATGGGTTAGGAAACCATGGAGAGGAGTACCCATGCCCATAAGCCCCTGTAATCACTGCATTGATATTAAAACATGTGCACTCCCTATACACCCCCCAAACCCTTTTGTACTGGCAAATAAGTGGCTCCTGCAGCCATAAGGGCTATTGGGGTGGTAGATAAGTGGATCCAGGGGATTCTGGAGGTGGTTTGGGGGGCTCACCATGACCTATAAGGGAGCTATAGTGAGATGATGACATGGCACCCTTTTTGTGAAGTTCACAGCAGTGCCCTGTAAGGTACCCCACTATTTAGGTATCATGTCTGGGTGTTCAGTCCATCACTTTGCAGACCCCTCCCACGTCCAACAGGGCTTGTTCTAGGCGTTTTTGACTTGGATGAAAAGTTGGACGAAAATGTGGTATAAATATGGATGATTTAGCAACTTTGGTGATCAGATCAGCAGGACGTATATTTAGACGATTTTCGAAAGAAAAAATAATTTGGATGCATTTTTTGAAAATGTGTCCTAAGCTATTTTTTACTTTGGACGACTTACGACTTGGACAAAAACGGACTTAGACGTTCCTTTCGATTATGCCCCTCCACATATATATATATATATATATATATATATATATATATATAGTCTTTTCCCACCGGTTTTATTATAATGGTTATTTTTTTCTTCTAGTGTCCACCTGTGCTTTCTTATTAGCTTTTCTTTGCTTTTCCAAATATTGTTGCTTGTTTTCCTGTTTCCATGGTCTCATCTGAAGTCTTCTTGCTTTGGCAAGGTGAGGTGGCTAGTATTAGCTATTGGTAATTTGTCCGAATACCAAACTAGATGTTAAAATTGTGGACTGTGCCCCATTTTAGCAGATTCTATTAAATAGGCCCCTAGATGACCAAAAGATATGACATTTATTTTGCTGCTTTATAAAGAGAAAAGTAGACTAGAAATGAATTTGTTGTTTATAATTGTTTCAAGGTGAAATGTCACTGAAAAAGTCATACTGGGGCTGGGGTATAAGATCACAGTTTCTGCATTCTTAAAATTGCTACCGTTGCTGTTTTGCAGGTAAACATTCAGCCAGCGGAATTCAGCATTTTTAAGTCATTGCTGACATTTTTCCTAGGCAATCAATGGCAGGCCATATCCTTGCACTGGCATTCAATATTCGGGCATACATAGCCAGCTAACACGTGTATGTGGTTAAGTGCAATATTCATCACTTAACTGCATAAGGTGAACTGCATAGAGATGGGACTGCATTGTATGTGAGTTTATTTATGTGGTTACCTTTTGCAGTTAAGCACTGAATATTGGCACTTAACCATATAAATGCCAACTCCGCCTCTGGACCCACAAATTGGCCAGTTTCAGCTTAGTCACTAAAACCCAGATTCTCTATACAGCACTGATATCAGTGGCCACCTAAAAAGTGGCCGCTGATGGCATGCCAATCACGCAACGGTGCTGAATACAGAATGGTGCCTCTGAGAAAGATAGGCACTAGAAATCTAGGCAAGGTTTTTCCAGGCCTATATTTCTGGCACCTATCTTTGTCATGAATTGCGCCTATGTAGGTACTTTAGGCTGCCTAACGCCACTTATAGCATTAGCCACATCCACAGACGTCCTGAAGCGCCTATGGAGGTGCAATTCTGGCCCCAATTTTTTAGTCACCGGTAGGTGCTTTAACTCTAACTCTTTTTTTTTTTTTGCCATTTAAACCACGTTAAATGCCACCAAATATCCACATTTTGGCCCTGGACAAATGGTATAAATGATTAGAGGTGTCTCCTGGACGTTCACATATATTGCTTTGATTATGAACTCCATTATCTTTATATTTGTATTGTACTTTAAGATTTTATGAGTGTTTTTATGCACTTGCCTTGGGTGTTTCAAAGGGGCAAATTAAATATTGAAATAAATGAAATGAGAGGGGTTTTGAAAATTTAATTTAAAGAAGGAAAGATGTAGCAGGGTATTTTCTGAGATCATGTGCAAACAAGCTAATTTACAAAAGAAGCTCAGAGCAGCCACTGTCCAACTGTCACTCTATTTGTAATAAAAACTTATTAACTTTTCAGCTTTGCTCTTAATCAATAGGAACACAAAATCCAAAGTTATGGAGGCATTGTAATGCTGGAGGCCAGCAGAGACTGCCTGCTACACTATATCTGCTAGATGAATAGCCTGAAAGAAGTGACGTTGTACAATTAAAAACAACAAATGCCTGGCAAATAAGTTACTTCAGAAATTCAAAAGACTAATCGTTTTGATTATTTTTTAATAGCAACGTGTAGTTCTGCATTTATCGCCCGAGGAAACTCCTGGAATGCATTGTGTAGCTTTAAAGGGAGTTTTAGCTCCTGAATAGGACACTAAAAATTTGCTTCCAGCAGACTGAAAACAAGATGTGACAAGCAGTTTGACACCGGTCCTCTGCTAATTTCCGCTACTTGTAAAGAGGCACATTTGAATGGAAATAGCTCAGTGGAATGGGTCAGTATGGTCGAGGCCATGTCAGTTCGTGTATAGAAATGACGTACAGGGGGAAAATAAGCAACCATTGATTTCCTGTGAAAGCCCCCACAGTCGAGGGAAGGCAGCCAAAACGAGGCAGCAGCTGCTCTCTGCTGGAAGTCTTTTGTGGAGGAGTAAGAGGAACGAGAGAAAGCTGGAGAAATACTTGCTCTGAAAAGGAAAACTGAGGGAGAAATGGGGCAGAGGAGGTACTGCTGCCCGCTTCGGCAATGCTTCATTTCCCAAACTCAACATTGCCCTTTCTTAGCATATGGTGGGAGGTTGAGAGGGGAGGGGGGGAGGGGGTTACAGTACCTTTATTTATGCAGTGTATTGGGAGCAGTTCCAATGGGAATTTCTCATGCTCTTTCACACTCTCTGCTTTTGGTCATTCAATTATATATTTTGAGCTTCCTTAATCCAATACTTATGTATTTAAAAAAAAAAATAAAAAGGAAGAAAGAAAATCCTACACCCCAAAACATAAAAACAAACAAAAAATGGAAGAAAAACTTGAGTGTGATTGAAGTATTTAATTTACATAATTACATCATTATGACAACAATTTTAGCAAGATAATAAAGCGGGAACGTTTTGTTTGATGTTTTTGTTCCTATGATAAAAGACAATTCACTGCTGTAACTTTGTAAACACCTCCATAATGATCCTGTGCTATAAATGAGACCAAAGACTCTTTAAAGTTTTAACACTGAGTAATAACTCTTTTGTTTTAATCCCAAACACTGCAGCTACTACAGATAGCAATCTACTAAAATATTCATTGCATAGTTTAAAGGGGACATCTATCAAGAAGTTGTAGCTAAAGTTTCATAAGTATGAAGTGGTTTGTGCCTTTCCGAGCCTAAACTGGGCCAGTTTTAATATTTTGGGCTTTCCAAGTGAAAAATAAGTGAAAGAAAATATTCCTCTTCCTCCCCTCCCCTCCCTTTGTTTTGATGCTTCACTCAACAATATGCTGCTGTTGTGACAGGGCAAACTGGAGGAATCAGAGCTGGACTGGATTAGTGGCCTATCCCAAGAGCAGAAGGCTCTTGGGACAGGTAACTACCGTATTTTCACGCAAATAACACGCACCCGTATAAAACGCGCACACGAATATAGCGCGCAGAAATCACGATGATTTGCACAAAAACTTTGATATACCGCGCTCACGGGTATACCGCGCATGCTGCCCGACGCTCCTTTCGCCCGCCCTGACTTTCCGTGCGCTGTCCCGACTCTCCGTTCACCCCCCCTGACTTCCGTGCACTGTCCCCCCTTGAAGGTCTGTCCCCATCCTGAAAGCCTGATGCCCCCCCCGACGTCCGATACATCCCTCCCCCCCCCCCCCGAAGGACCGCCGACTCCCCAACAATATCGGGCCAGGAGGGAGCCCAAATCCTCCTGGCCACGGCGACCCCCTAACCCCACCCCGCACTACATTACGGGCAGGAGGGATCCCAGGCCCTCCTGCCCTCGAAGCAAACCCCCCTCCCCCCCAAGAACCTCCGACCGCCCCCCAGCTGACCCGCGATCCCCCTGGCGACCCCCACGACCCCCCCACCCCCCTTCCCCGTACCTTTGGTAGTTGGGCCAGAAGGGAGCCCAAACCCTCCTGGCCACGGCGACCCCCTAACCCCACCCCGCACTACATTACGGGCAGGAGGGATCCCAGGCCCTCCTGCCCTCGACGCAAACCCCCCTCCCCCCCAAGAACCTCCGACCGCCCCCCAGCCGACCCGCGATCCCCCTGGCGACCCCCACGACCCCCCCACCCCCCTTCCCCGTACCTTTAGTAGTTGGCCGGACAGACGGGAGCCAAACCCGCCTGTCCGGCAGGCAGCCAACGAAGGAATGAGGCCGGATTGGCCCATCCATCCTAAAGCTCCGCCTACTGGTGGGGCCTAAGGCGCGTGGGCCAATCAGAATAGGCCCTGGAGCCTTAGGTCCCACCTGGGGGCGCGGCCTGAGGCACATGGTCAGGTTGGGCCCATGTGCCTCAGGCCGCGCCCCCAGGTGGGACCTAAGGCTCCAGGGCCTATTCTGATTGGCCCACGCGCCTTAGGCCCCACCAGTAGGCGGAGCTTTAGGATGGATGGGCCAATCCGGCCTCATTCCTTCGTTGGCTGCCTGCCGGACAGGCGGGTTTGGCTCCCGTCTGTCCGGCCAACTACTAAAGGTACGGGGAAGGGGGGTGGGGGGGTCGTGGGGGTCGCCAGGGGGATCGCGGGTCGGCTGGGGGGCGGTCGGAGGTTCTTGGGGGGGAGGGGGTTTGCGTCGAGGGCAGGAGGGCCTGGGATCCCTCCTGCCCGTAATGTAGTGCGGGGTGGGGTTAGGGGGTCGCCGTGGCCAGGAGGGTTTGGGCTCCCTTCTGGCCCAACTACCAAAGGTACGGGGAAGGGGGGTGGGGGGGTCGTGGGGGTCGCCAGGGGGATCGCGGGTCGGCTGGGGGGCGGTCGGAGGTTCTTGGGGGGGAGGGGGGTTTGCGTCGAGGGCAGGAGGGCCTGGGATCCCTCCTGCCCGTAATGTAGTGCGGGGTGGGGTTAGGGGGTCGCCGTGGCCAGGAGGGTTTGGGCTCCCTTCTGGCCCGATATTGTCGGGAAGTCGGCGGTCGTTCGGGGTGGGGGTGCGAGTGGTCCTGCCGGGGGGGAGGGATGTATCGGACGTCGGGGAGTCGGCCGGGCAAGAGGGCTTGGGCTCCCTCTTGCTCCGATCGTGGATGCGGGTGTGGGTGGGAGCGCGTGCGAGCGGTCGTTCGGGGTGGGGGTGCGAGTGGTCCTGCCGGGGGGGGGGATGTATCGGACGTCGGGGAGTCGGCCGGGCAAGAGGGCTTGGGCTCCCTCTTGCTCCGATCGTGGATGCGGGTGCGGGTGGGAGCGCGTGCGAGCGGTCGTTCGGGGTGGGGGTGCGAGCGGTCCTGCTGGGGGGGTGAATCGGGCGTCGGGCGGGGTGGGAACTATGTTTTAAAACTTTGGTATACCGCGCTCACGCATATAACGCGCGAGGGGTGTGCGCGGTAGGTAAAAACGCGTATAACGCGCGCGTTATATGCGTGAAAATACGGTAATCATTTGGCATTGCAAGGAAAGACAATTTTGAGTTGTGCAAAATGCTGACTCACTTTAATTACTCTATTAAGGCTCTCAGTTTTGCTCTCAAATAGGTACACCAGAGGTTTGTCAACTACACATTTACATGGCAACTTCCACATCAAAAGTATTTATTCTTGAATAGGGTTGCCAGATTTCCGCTCCGTTCTGCTCCAGTCCCGCCCTATTCCACCCTTGCTCCGTCCTGCTCCTCCCCCAGCCCCGCCTCCACACGAACCTCCCCGAGCTTGAAGGCCGCATTTGAAAGCCTTTGTACATGCACAGAGATGAAGAGGGTATGGATGATGGTCTTAGCTGTGCACTCAGAAAGAATCAGATTTTAGTGATATTTTAGAAAAAGAAATGACAGGTTTTGGCAGTCTTTTGGATATGTGAAGAGATGTTCCGAACCAGACAACAATTCCTTGACATAATCTCCATCTGAACAAAGTTACTTTCTAATTAACTGGCAAATGGATTACCCAGACTTTTCATCCTGTCTTAAACAAAAAACAAACAAAAACCACTACTCTCCCAGTAATATTAATAAAATAACTCTTTCCTCTATTCAAAATTCCTTCAATTTAAACCTTAATGACTTTTCTTCACTCTCTGTTGATAAACAGTTCTCCCTTTGGGAAGTCTCTACAAAATCCTTAATTGACTCACTAGCACCTCAGCAAGAAATATGCACCCATCCCAAACCAGATTCAAAAAAAAAAAAAAAAAAAACAACAACCTTGGTTTGACAATAAACTTACCCTACTTCGGCAACAACTTCGCTCTGTCGAACAAAAATGGCGCAAAACACGCCTCAACAATTTTCTAATTCTCTACAAGGAAAAAGCTTCTCAGTACAAAATTTCCATACAGCAAACAAAAAAAGAATACTATTCTAAACTCATTTCTACCACCCGTAACTCATCATTGCTCTTCAATCTAGTTCATTCTCTCTCCAATTATTCTAAAAAGAAATTCACTCCCACAGATGCACAACCTTCAGCAAAAGAGTTATCACTCTTCTTCGATACCAAAATTAAAAACATCAGGTCAAACTTAGGACCTTCCCCTACTCCTCCCCTTTCATACTCTATAGACGATTCCTCCTACCTCTCCTTCAGCATCTGCTCAAATTTTAAAATGCCCTCTTTAGCTAATCTTCTTCTTATTCTTCAATCGCTTAACACTTCTAATACTCTAACAGAGAGCATACCCCCTCTCCTCCTTAAAAAATACTTTTCCTTCTTTGGTCCCTTTATCTGGGAAATGATCTCTAAATCCTTTTCTGACTGCATAGTTCCTACTCCTTGGAAAACAGCACTTATAATTCCAAAATTAAAACAGCACAACTTAGACCCTTCTCAGCCAAAAAATTATCGTCCCATTGCCAATTTACCCCTCATCTCTAAACTCACAGAAAAAATCATCCATACCCAATTGACTGAATTCATTGAAAAAACTAATGCCCTTCATCCTTGTCAAACAGGCTTTCGCTCTTCACACTCGACCGAACTGTCTTTGCTAGGCCTCATCTCCACTATTCACTACTATCATGAGCACCAAAAATCGGTTCTTCTTATTTCCCTTGACCTTTCCGCAGCCTTCAATACTATTGATCACTCACTTCTTCTAAATCGACTCAAAGACTGCGGTATTTCAGGTCCAGCTTATCAATGGTTCATCTCTTACTTTACTGAACGTAGTTTTTCAGTACAGGTAAAAAATGAAATTTCTCAACCTATCTCACTGACCTACGGAGTTCCACAAGGATCTATTTTATCCCCACTACTATTTAATGTTTTCCTTTCTCCTCTCCT
Organism: Geotrypetes seraphini; assembly: GCF_902459505.1. Lineage (NCBI taxonomy): Eukaryota > Metazoa > Chordata > Amphibia > Gymnophiona > Dermophiidae > Geotrypetes > Geotrypetes seraphini. The sequence continues at coordinate 531,664,256 of NC_047084.1, read as the reverse complement.
CACACTGGCTCAGTCTGTTGGTTTCACTATTTTCGCCTATGCAGATGACATTCAACTTCTCCACCCAATCAACACCTCTAATACTTCAGACGTAACAGACATAAATCATAAACTTGACACCATACATGACTGGCTATATACTAATAAATTGTCTCTCAATATCGAAAAATCTTCAGCTCTACTTCTACCAATTAAAAACAGTGAATCTTTGCCAGATAAAATTGCTATTAAATCCACTCCTATACAAATGGAAACAAAAATAAAACTATTGGGATTCATAATCGATAAGGATCTCACCTTTCACGACCAAATCAGTTCAGTTGTAAGAATTTGTTTTTTCAAACTCCGTCTTATCCGTTCATTAACCTCGATCTTAGGAACAGAAGCAATCACAATTCTAGTACATTCCCTTGTCATCTCTCATTTAGACTATTGTAACTCACTCTATACTGGTCTCCCACAAAAAGAAACCCGCCGTTTACAATTAATACAAAATACTGCAATAAAACTCATTTATAAAATAGGCAAATATGATCATGTTACTCCACTTTTGAAAGATGCACACTGGCTACCAATCGCGCACCGCATAACCTATAAAGTCATCCTGCTTACTTTCAAAATAAATCTTGCAAACCAGCCTCTATTTCTTCATAAACTACTTATCCCCCATAGCTCTCCACGAATTCTGAGGTCTACTGACCAAAAACTATTACGAATCCCTTCTATTAAAGAATTCTATAATACTCGAAAAATAAATTTTACAGTTGTTGCCCCTACATTATGGAATGCTTTACCTCAACAACTTAGAGAAGAACAACATCTAGATAAATTCAAGATCAATTTGAAGACATTTCTATTTCAAGATGCATTTTCCTTTTCTTAGTTTTTTTTTTTTTTTTTTCTTCCTTTTTCTTCCCATTTACTTTATTCATAAACTCTTCCGATTCCAATTCATGCAACCAACCGCTTTAAAAAAGCGATCCTACCCAATATGTTTTTTCCCATCCCTACTTCTCCCTTTCTTCTCTAAAATATGTAACTTTCCCCCTCCCTTTCCCTTCTATCCGCACGTTCATGTTAGTCAAATTATGTTTTAATGTTCACTCACTACATTTTATATTTAAAATTTTTATAAAGCTTATTGTAAACCGGCCAGATACTTTGTGATGGTCGGTATATTAAAAAGTCAATAAACTTGAAACTTGAAACTTGAAAGTCTAGAACCTTTGCTTTTGAATGAGCCCTCTATACACCTGTCTTAATATTATTGGTCACCCATTATAATATCCGAAACACTTTTCCCATTTGTAAGCACTAAAGTCCAGTATTGCCCCATCCTGTATGGCTTCCTTTACCAACTGCTAGAACAGTTCTCCCTGTAGAGTATCCAGGATCTCCCTACTTCTAGAAGACCCTGCAATAGGGATGCCCCAATCAACATCCGGCATGTTAAAATCACCAATTAGTAACAATTTTCATGAACATCATTTTAGCTTCTAAAACCATGAAAACAATTCCAAATCATAGGAGGTTTGTCTCTGTGGTAATTTGGCAAGGAAAACACAAATATTCTTCCTCAGCTATCCTATGCAATGATGGAAAAGACACACTATTATTTTTACATAAATTATACTTGGATGTCATGAAATAGCTGAAAAAGAAGTGTTCTGTAAAAGCAGAAGTGATTTGAGAGTTCAAATAAGGGGGGGGAAGGGATTTGATATTCTATGGTTATAATCAAAGCAGTTTACATATTATATACAGGTACTTATTTTGTACCTAGGGTCCTAGGCAGTGTCATTCAATATTAATAATCCTTTCATAACATACGTTTCACATTCGTGTCACATTCGGTCAATATTGAATGACACTGCCTAGGATCCATGATAGCTGTTACACAAGTATTATGAGAACGAGCAAGGCCAGAAATTTTTCAGCACCTACTGATAATTATGAGAGCAGGTCATTGTCAGCTCAGGCAGGCTAGGAGTTTCTAACACATACTGATTGGTAGGCAGGCTAGGAGTTTCTAGCTCAATCCACAAGCATTCAGTTAGCTCAATCCATAAAGGGGGGATGTGTAATCAGATTGGTAAATATCCTCCACAAGGAAGGGGATGGGAAATTAACACATACTGATTGGTAAACATCCTCCCGACATTGGGATGGGAAATTAGCTCACGAGGCAGGCTAGGAGTATATTGATTGGTAAACATCCTCCCGGCATTCAGTTACAAGGAGGGGATATGTATAAATATTGCCTTCCCAGAAAGGAAAGTTACCTGTAAGGGGGGGGGGGGGCATTTCCACCACTGATACGCTGTGTGATGACATTCTGAATAAGCCTCCTGTTCGTGGTCCCCCGACAGAGTGATGACGTAATAACCGTGATGATGTAATAACCGGTAACGTATTGATTCAAATTCTGTACTTAATCAATGATTATGGCTAGAAATATTGTATATATGTAATAAAACTTAATTTGTATACTATTTTGATTTCCTGGCATTCTGTCCAGTGCGGAAAGTGACTGAAGGTCTAAAGTGAAGCCTTTTTAAATAGTAATACATTAATTGGCGTAGTCGGCAGGATTTCTCTAAAGAAAACCTGAGCGCTCTTGTGATACAGGAATGTTCAGGAAGAGAGAGAAATCCTCAAAAGAACCTACAGAGGTGCCCAGCTGGACCGAGGCACCGTATAATTTAATAGCACAAGAACTAGCCAATAATCATGGATTAGCAGAGTCATGGGAAAAGGTTCTGGGAAGTGCAGAACCAATTGATCTTGTACAAGTTTAGAAATATGCCCCGATAAATCGGGTGATGTAGTTTAGAAAAATGCCCCGATAAATCGGGTGATGTAGTTTAGAAAAAAAAATATGCCCCGATAAATCGGGTGATGTAGTTTAGAAAAATACCCCGATAAATCGGGTGATGTAGTTGCTCTGGGTTCTGGGAAGGGCAGAACCACTTGATCTTGTACAAGTTTAGAAAAATGCCCCGATAAATCGGGTGATGTAGTTTAGAAAAATGCCCCGATAAATCGGGTGATGTAGTTGCTCTGGGTTCTGGGAAGGGCAGAACCACTTGATCTTGTACAAGTTTAGAAAAATTCCCCGATAAATCGGGTGATGTAGTTTAGAAAAAATGCCCCGATAAATCGGGTGATGTAGTTGCTTTGGCTCGAAGGAGCTGGGTATTAACTTCTACATACCGTATGGTGCACATGCGGTAGAGAGGCGTTGTCTTATGCTGGAATGTAGTGGTAAACTTTGAAGAGATAAGTTAGATCACTATCAAAAGATAGCTGAGGAATCTGCAGTTCATATTGCTGTAAAAGTTCCTTTGTTTGAAAGAGCGAACTGCAAAGGGAGGGATTTTCACCCCCACCTTTTTCCTCCTTCGATGCTATCATGTGAGCTTGACGATGACGACGGCGGGCTTTTTAAGTTTCTCCTTTGTTCACTAGGCAGAGGGGAGGGGGAAGGGGAGAAAAAATAGAGAGAGACAGCATGGAGTCTGTCTGCAATTCTACGAATGTTGCAAAAACAGGGATCGATATTTAAAATATGCTTAAATATTAACAAATTATGGATTTAAATTTAGGAACTTGTAATGAAATTAATAATGTAAACAAGGAACCAAAGGGTTTATGGATAAAAATTTAGAAGCTGTTTGCCTGATGTAGCCTGAATTTTTTTTTTCTTTTCCTTGTTTCTTTAAGAGATGGTTAAAAGCAGGGAGATAGTCTGTAGAACGAACGTACAAGAATGTGGAAGAAAGCTTTGTGAGACGTGTTAAAGAAGGATGTGCCTTTTGTTGTAGTAACAAGCAGGCTGACTAGTCACTGTCTGAAGGCTGGCCGCAGACTTTTCAGCAGTCCGAAATAAGTTTTTAAGAACGATAAAAGAATATTGGAAATGTTATAAAATGTTAATGTATATTCCTGTAAGTAGGTTTCAGGTTTGTTTGAACGTGCCCAATCTACTTTTACTAGGCTACCACAGGGATGGTTACATAGTCCTACCATTTGTCCTCAAATAGTAGCGGAACATTTAGATGAATTTCAGAAATTCACCTCTATACAAATTTCTCATTATGTTGACGACATATTGATACAGGGAACAACGAAGGAAGAGGTGAAAGGGCAGTTGGATTTATTAATTGACCATATGAAAAAGAAGGGATGGGAAATAAATCCAACAAAAATACAAGGACCGGCAACGTCGGTAAAAATTTTTAGGAATTCAGTGGAATAGAGGATATTAGGGAAATCACAGAGAAAGCAAAACAAAAAATATTAGATTTTCCCACTCCAAAGAATATACAAGGTAACTAGTAAAAAATATGAGTTTATGTGGGGAGAAGAACAGCAGGTTGCTTTTGAAAATGCTAAACAAGCCATACAGACCGCTGTAGATTTGTGGCCCATGAGAGAGGGGGAAGTGGAATTACATGTATCTATTAATCAAATGCATGCTAATTGGTCATTATGGCAAAAAAAAAAAACAAAGTGGGAAACGGGTACCCTTAGGATTCTGAAACAGGAAATTCCCGGAAGCAGGTGAAAAATATATTCCCTTCGAAAAACAACTTTTAGCATGTTATTGGGCGTTGGCTGAGACCGAACAGATTACCTTAGGTCATACAGTACTATTGCGACCACAAATTCCAATTATGCAATGGATAATGTCTGATCCCAAGTCAAATAGAGTAGGATATGCTCAGGAACAAAGTATTATTAAATGGAAATGGTACATTTCTCAAAGAGCTAAAATAGGTGAGCATGGGGTAGCTACTTTGCACGAAAAAATAGCTAATATTCTTAATGGAGAGCTGGAAATCATAAAGCCAGTATATGCTCATGAATCCCCAGTGAAATGGGGAGTGGGATATCTTTTTACTGACTCCTGGTCGGTCGCTAATGGTCTTGCTACATGGTTAATGGGGTGGAAGTCCCATAATTGGTTAACTGTGGGGTAAAGAATTGTGGCAAGACATAGAAAAAATTGTACAGGAGACAACAGTGTCAGTATTTCATGTAGATGCACATATGCCTGTTGATTCAATGGAACGATTGTTTAATTCCCAAGCAGATGCCGCAGCTACCATTTCTGTAACAACTACTAATGAAATTCCTAAGGTGGAAGAATGGTTGGAAGGTACAGCCATTTGGACACATCAGAAAAGTGGACATCTTGGAGAAAAAGCTACTTACAGGTGGGCTCAGGAACGAGGGATTCCTTTGATCTAACATGTGATCAGAACGGGAAGTACCACATAAGGTAATGGGGCACGGGGCGATTTGCCAGCCCAGATTTGGCAAATGGGTTTCATAGGACCGTTACCCGAAAGTCATAAATGTAAATATATGTGTACTGCTGTAGATTATTACTAGCATTCCCTTGTGCTTCTGCGTCACAATGGAGCACTCTAAGGACTTTAGACATGATTATTCAGTATTATGGTATGCCCTTACAAATACAAACTGATAATGGATCACATTTTATGGGAGGGCAGATAAAAGAATATGCTAAGGAAAATAATATTGAATGGGTATATCACATGCCCTATTATCCCCAGGCAGCGGGATTAATTGAAGATGAATGGACTTTTGAAAGAGGCCCTTAAAAAACTAACTACAGATGACAAATATGGGCAGTGGAGGGATAATGTAACCCCCAATTTGACGATTGGGAAACTGTCCATAGCCAAAATCTGGATTAGCAATCCTAAAGGACCTCCGGAACCAGCGGAGGTGATTGCAATCGGGAAAGATAAGGCTCTCCTTGTAATGAAACCGGGAGTGGAAAAATGGGAATATGTCCCTCAGGAGAAATGTTATTTGAGAGAGTAATAATGTTTTCTGAAACTTGCAGATATACGTGTGCCTTGGAATCCTTGGAATATGGTATGGGGTAAGAGGCGCTGCCCCCGGGTGACGTATTAAGGGGTCGTTACGTCATGGAGATGGAAGCATTCTTCAATGAATCGGAAGCAAGATAACTTCACTTGCAGCGCTAACTCCAGATGTATCATTGCAAATGTGACAACAAGAGACCATACATGGATTACAGAAATTAAAAGCAATGAACACACTAGAAATGAGCAGATATGGAGGACCGTGTTTAATAAACAATTTCAAGACAATGTAATGATACTCATGTGTAGTGTTACCCCTCATACTAGGGGAACCTCAGAAGCAATTTTTCTGGGCACCTAAATTTAATTTTAACATTTTGTGACTCCACATTGCAAGGGCGAATTTGTAAATTACAATCAATAATATATGATGTGTGTGAATGGACTATATTATTGAAATAGCACCACGCGTAATATGTGTGGTGACTAATGAGCCAATAATACCAAAAAATGATAGTACCCTTTGCAGGATGCTTACACAATATGTCAACACTTCTTTGGCAGAATCAAACTTATGTTTGAACACCTGATATAGGATTCTGGGAGAACAACTTTTCCGTTCCAAATTGGGATTTAAAGTTGGGAAAGTTAATACTAGGATCCCGTAGGATAAATCAGTCCATAAGGAATTTGAACAAAAGCATAATAGAGCACCAGATTAGTAACCATAATAGTACTTGTTCTGTCCTTGTGGAATTGTTATGTGGTTTATGGACTATGCTGTAAATCAACACGACCCACGATGGTATCCTATGGCAGTATCACTCAATAAGGACCGAATGTGACACGAATGTGAAACGTATGGTATGAAAGGATTATTAATATTGAATGACACTGCCTAGGATCCATGATAGCTGTTACACAAGTATTATGAGAACGAGCAAGGCCAGAAATTTTTCAGCACCTACTGATAATTATGAGAGCAGGTCATTGTCAGCTCAGGCAGGCTAGGAGTTTCTAACACATACTGATTGGTAGGCAGGCTAGGAGTTTCTAGCTCAATCCACAAGCATTCAGTTAGCTCAATCCATAAAGGGGGGATGTGTAATCAGATTGGTAAATATCCTCCACAAGGAAGGGGATGGGAAATTAACACATACTGATTGGTAAACATCCTCCCGACATTGGGATGGGAAATTAGCTCACGAGGCAGGCTAGGAGTATATTGATTGGTAAACATCCTCCCGGCATTCAGTTACAAGGAGGGGATATGTATAAATATTGCCTTCCAGAAAGGAAAGTTACCTGTAAGGGGGGGGGGGGGACATTTCCACCACTGATACGCTGTGTGATGACATTCTGAATAAGCCTCCTGTTCGTGGTCCCCCGACAGAGTGATGACGTAATAACCGTGATGATGTAATAACCGGTAACGTATTGATTCAAATTCTGTACTTAATCAATGATTATGGCTAGAAATATTGTATATATGTAATAAAACTTAATTTGTATACTATTTTGATTTCCTGGCATTCTGTCCAGTGCGGAAAGTGACTGAAGGTCTAAAGTGAAGCCTTTTTAAATAGTAATACATGTACCTAGGGTAATAGAGGGTTAAGTGTCTTACCCAGAGTCACAAGAAGCTGCACAGTTAATACCTTTCTACCTATCGAAGATGGTGCAATGATAGACTACTGAAAACACTTACAGGGTCGTGCTCCCGATTTGTGATTTTCTTACCATCTTATGGTTCTGAGCAACTTCTCAGTTCTAAGGATTTATACCTCCCATAGTCCCTCTTTTTTGGCTTGTTGATTTGTTGTAATATGTCTAGTAGCACTATAGAAATGATAAGTAGTAACAGTAGTAGAAAGCAGTGCACAAAACTGAAAGGAGCTATTGTAAGAACAGCAAAGCATTTTATAAGGAAAGTAAGTAAAAGTAAGAGGAAAAGAAGGTTGCTTGGTTCTCAAAATTAGTAGCTTTCATTAACTACAAAAGATCACAGGAAGACAGGCAAAAATATCTGGAAAAGTTAAGAGAGGCTGGTCGAGTGGCCAGGAAAGCAAAGATGCAAATGGAACAAAAAATAGCCGACACAATAAAATGGGGGGACAAGACATGTTTTAGATATGTTAGTGATATGAAGAAGTGCAAAAGTGGCGTTATGAGACTTAAAAGTGAAGTGGAAGAATATGTAGAAGCTGGTAAAGATAAGGCTGAATTGCTTAACACATATTTCTGTTCTGTATTCACAGCTGAAGTGCTGGGAGTAAGATTGCAGAAGACAAATGCAAATAGGGATGTAGTTTGGTAGACCCTGAACAATTAAACTAAAGGTAGACAAAACAAAGAGGCCAGATGGTGTATATCCAAGAATGCTGAAGGAACTTCAGGAAGCTCTGGCACTTGCTCAACTTTTCAATGCTTCTCTAGGGTTAGGAGTGGTACCAGTAACAACAATTTATTATTTCCACAGTGCTACCATGCGCATGCAGCTCTGTACATTGTACATGCAAGAGATGGGCTCTGCTCAGAAGAGCTTACAATCTAATTAAGGCAGAAACACATAGGGGACTAAAAGGTGGTAGGGGACTATTAAGTGAATGACAGACAGATATGTTGGTTGGGTCAATGTTTAAATGCAGCTTCAAATAAGTAGGTTTTTAGTCTGGACTAGAGAAGAATGGATGTGGTCCCTATTCACAAAAGTGGAAGTAAGGAAGAGGTAGGAAACTGCAGGCAAGTAAATATGACCTCTGTGGTAAGTAAATTAATGGAACCACTTTTAAAACAGAGAATAGTGAAGTTTCTGGAATCCAGTGGATTACAGGACCCAAGGCATCATGGATTCACTAAAGGAAGGTCTTGTCAGACAACTATAATCAATTTCTTTGACTGGGTGACCAGAGAATTGGATAGAATTGGACTAGATGTGGTGTATTTAGAATTTAGCAAAGCCTTTGACACTATTTCACACAAGTGTCTAATAAATAAGTTTATTAAACACCACACAGGTCAGGAACAATAGAGGGTAGTAGTAAATGAAGATCACTTTGAGGAAAAGGATACTACTAGTGGTGTGCCACAGGGTTCAGTTCTTTGGTCTATTTTTTTTTTTTGAACAAATTATCAAGAAATAAACTTTTTGTACAGAATATTGAATAAGATATTCAATGATATAACAATAAGGAAACAATCAAATTTAAAAGATAATTATTTACTTAATACTAAAGTCCCAAATAAAGGATCCAAAATTCTAAATGAGTGATTAAAAAAAAAAGCAAAGAAAAGGACAAACGTCCAATTACAAAAAAGGTGGTTAGCTGTTAGTGATTACAAGTCTACTTGTTTAGGTTATTGTTATTATTGTCTCCCCTTCAAGACGTTTTCTTTTTAAAAAACATTTTTGTTAGTGCTATTGCTGAAAGGTAAGATTTCCTGGTTTATGGATCTGCAAAAGAGTATAAACCTCTTATGGTGTGGATAACATGAAGAAGGACCTACCAAATCTTGAGGAATTGTCCAGAATATGGCAGCTAAGAATGAATGCTAAGAAATGCAAGGCAATAAAAAAACTGAGGCAGAGGACAGTTTATGGGGTGTGTAATAAGATTTATGGTTGTACTAATCAGCTACATAAACAAGTTACGTGCCTGTCTTAGTTTTCTAGGGAAGACCATAATATTTCATTCAGGTCCAGCAAGCTTTGCCTACTTACACGACACAGAGACCCAGGCTATGAGAAATACTTTATTAGAAATATAAAAATATAATTCACAAGCCAGTATCAAATAATGATTATCGTTCACAAAATATCCGAATACATATATGAAACTCAGTACATAATTATCACACCACACTTGTTAGATAAATGAGTAAAACTAATTCTTACACACACTAAATAATTCCTTATAATAATACTTCCTGATTAGCAGCAACTAAAAATAGAGCTTATCACCACAGGTACTTAAGTAACCTTGTCCCAAAGACAATCAAATTCTCTAACCCAGCTGAAAAGACATATAATTCCTTATTCTCACCATCCGATTAGGCTGTAGCACAAAATCAGGTGAAAGGGACGATGTCTTCTACTCGGCACTGAAGATAAGAATTCTCTTGGTCCAGGAACAAGAGTCTGTTAGGCACTGGAACAGCTGTAAATTAGGTTGGCAGCAAAGGTTTCCTTTATGTGATGGAATCCAGATCTGTTTAAAAGTCCGGTTCTCTCTCTCAGGCAGAGAGTCACCAGAGGTAACTTTTCAGGTCTTAATTATTATAGAAGATGTGCAGAAAACACCTATGATAAGATGCAAGCTCCCTCACATCCTAACACAGACTAATTAATAAATAGACACCTTCTATTCGGTTCTCGTCAGATGACTTCTCCGGACCAATCCAGAAACAGAACTTAGATGAATAGCCTTTCTGTATAGAGTCTCGTATAGGCTGTGAAACAGAGGCACCTTCGTTAGATAAGAACAGCATAAGAGCCATGCCTCCTCCAATATTCACACAGGCTGAGCATGTAGGCATAGCTGGATGTCCTTGACTAAAATACAGTTCTGGTACAAACCCCGGGTGTATCAGGCATCATAAACAGCAAAGATGTTTTCTTCTTTCTCTTCTTGCATGGTTCAGGCTAGAATGATGATTCAGGCTTTATGACGTCAGAGAGGCCTAACCTTCAGGTATGAATAAGGAAACACCCCTACATGTGAAATGCTGTTGTGTACAAGAGAAGAACGTGACTTGGGTGTGATAACACGTGAGATCCTAGGTGGCCACACAGAATGAAAAAGTGACAGCAAAATCTAGAAGGATGCTTGGGTGAATAAAGAGAGGAATGGCCAGTAGGAAAAAAGAGGTGTTGATGCCCCTGTGTAAGACTCTGGTGAGACCTCATTTCGAATATTGTGTACAATTTTGGAGACTGCACCTTCAAGAAGATATAAACAGGAAGGAGCTGGTCCAAAGGAAGGCTACTAAAATGGTCAGTGGTCTTCGTTATAAGGAGTACAGGAGCAGACATAAAGATCTCAATATGTATTCTTTGGAGGAAAGACAGGAGAGAGGAGACATGATAGAGTGGTTTAAATACCTATGTGGCATAAATGCACATGAGGTGAGTTTCTTTCATTTGAAAGGAAACTATGGAATTAGGGGGCATAGGATGAAGGCGAAAGGGGATAGATTCAGAAGTAACCTCAGAAAATACTTTTTCATGGAAGGAGTGGTGGTGAATTCTTGAAATGGCCTCCCAGTGGAGGTGGTGTAAATAAAAAGTGTATCTGAATTCAAGAAAGCTTGGGACATTTACACTGGATCTCTAAGGAAGAGGAGCAGATACTAGATAGAATGGTTAGGCAGACTAAATAGGCCATATGGTCTTTATCTGCCTTCAGCTTTCTATATTTTGATATGTTTCTAATAAACCAGTCTGAAGACTCCTATATCACAATCAATCCAACCTTTATAAGTGTAGATCTGAGTGGCTGCCAATATCACTAATAATTATTTTCTTCCTGGCTCCCCATGTGCCAGTAGACAAGACAGAATCTACTACTAACCCTACAATTCAGTATACCTGATCATGTTTTGTAATACTAATATTCTATGTCAGGAATACACATTTTTGGTCTCTCTTTATTCTGTGATAACGTACTCTGCTAATGTGATTTCTAAGGATGACTGAAAACCCCTAGTCCAGGCAAGGAGACAGCTGCATTGGATTTTAATGGATTTTGCAGTGAACTACTTATTCTTCCGTGAAAATCACAGAAAGACTGTTTAATGCTGTCTCTCACTTGTTTCCAGTTCATGCTTCACTTATTCCTAGGATGAAGCGCTCTTCATAAAGTGAAAATCTGAGTCTAATTTCTCCCTTAAAAGTTTCTTTTGCAGTGTGCTAACAAAAAGCCTTTTTTCTTCAGATCACAAAACACACTAAGATAAGCCCTGCTGATCATGGTTGACTGCATGACTGACTAAATATCTTTCTTTTTTTTTTTTTTTCTGTTAACCTCTCCAAGACATAATGCTGTTGCTCCATCTTCAGAAACAGCAACATAAGAAGAGGAGGAGGAGGAGGCTCGCCAGAGGTAAAAGGAGGGACCTCAATTCCACTGCACAGAAGCACTAAAATCCCCCCATTCCTTCTGCATTCTCCCTCTGCAGAAGGAGAGAAAATGTACTGTTGAAATATAAAATAACCTCACTTATATACTACTGCTTCTAAGGCAATTGTTTCACTCCACAAGGGCACCAGACCAAAACATTTCAGAGTCATCACTGCCACCAAAGAACTGCAAACTTCCAAAAGACTGCCTTCATGTTGCCCATAAGCCTCTCTTCCCCATAGCTACCTTGCCTCATCCACATTTCTGCACCTTTACCTACTCACATACAACCTTGCTTTGATACCTCACAAACAAAATAGCAACTCACTTCACCTGACATCCTTTTCACAAACCGATTCATGACCCAATTAACACATTTATCCTTAGAGAAGATATCTTATACAACTAAGGTTATGCTTGTGCACTGAATCCCGGCATCTTCAGTTGAAGAACAAACAGCAATAACCCCCTTTAGTCATGAAAGAAGCACAGTGATCACCAGACATCGACCACAATGCCAGAAGCAGCAACAGCAAATGGAGAATGATCACTGTAACACAGTAATATAATAGATCAGGGGTGCCCAAAAGGTCGATCGCATTCGATCAGTAGATCGCAAAGGCAACACCAGTCAATTGCAGAGCCCATCCCAGGCTCCATGATAGACTCGCATTGCCTTCCTTTCTACCTGCTTCCCGACCCTGTAAAGAGGACGCTGAAGAGCCGAGCTGACCAACATTCCTCACTCGACATCAATTCTGACGTCGGAGAGGAAGTTCCAGGCCAGCCAATCGCTGCCTGGTGGAATTAAGAATTAAGCTGCACTTGAAATATAGAACTATAAAGTCACTTACCCAAGGTCACAAGGAACATGAATGGAAGAGGCGTGATTTGAGCTCTGGCTTTCCTGGTTCTTAACCCGCTGCTCTAACTACTAGGTTATTTTTTTCTTTCTGTTTTTTATGTTCTTTCCACCTCCCCTCTTTCCTCAGTTTATATAACATTTTAAATAAAAATTTGTGAGACTTTTCAGCTGCTCCTTGTATATCTCAAACTTTAATAGAATAAAACTAAAGTAAAAATATACAACATATAAACTAAGCAAAATACAAATGACAAGAAATAACAATTAAAATACAATACCGAGCATATAGATTAAATCAAATGAAAAAAAAAAACCCCAAAACCAAACAAAGCAAAAAAAATAAAGCAAACATAATGAAACAACAAAATAAAACACTGGTAACTGCAGTTCGTCTAATTAAATGTTCCTGCCTTTTCATTGATTAAAGTGCACTAATGGTTTTAGTGTGCACTAAAACCATTAGCAGGAGAAATAATGAGGGACAGAGAGGAAGATGGGCTGAAACTGTGGAAGGTGGAAATCAGGAGGTTTACAGGAAGGTGGAAGGGCTTGGAGAAATGCTGGATTATGACGGGGGTGGGGTGCGATTGGAAAGATGTCATGAAGGGAGAACATAAGAACATAAGCAGTGCCTCTGCTGAGTCAGACCAGAGATCCATCACGCCCAGCAGTCCGCTCACGCGGTGGCCCATCAGGTCCAGGACCTGTATAGTAATCCTCTATCTATACCCTTCTATCCCCTTTTCCTTCAGGAAATTATCTAATCCCTTCTTGAACCTGTGGGAAACCTGGCTCGGACCACAGATAAGATTTTCAGTGCACCTTTTATTTGGTTGGTGTAAGGAAAACCCGGACACTGGATTTCTTTCAAACAAAACTTCACCGGGTTTATTATAAGGAAAAGAAAAAGTCCAAAATAAACAATGGTTTCTCACAGGCACCAATTATGCAGGTCCTTCCACTTAGTTCCAGTGCACTCTATCTGTGCCTAAGTTCAGGGACTGGACAGTCCTTGTAAGCAAAATAGATAAACCAAAATCAAACAAGCTTTTCAGTCTCTCAAATGCCCCAATACTCCCTCCTTAGGGCAGCTGGCTTTTATTAGCACCAATTCTTGCCAGCACTGGCTGAGCACTGCAGGTGCCAGCCCTTCTTCCCAACACTTTTCCCAACAAAGAGAAGAAAAATATTTTCTCTGCAACTACTTTTCCTCTCTAGCACTTTGTCCCCTCTAAGAACTTTCACAGCCCTGCTTTGCAGGCTGTGTGGAGCAAGCCTCCTTTTCACCAAGGTCATCAGACCCTCCCAATTGCTACCACAGTCCTAGAGCAGCTTATAATTTCTAAATCAGGTTTCCATACATTCTTCTGGAACACTTAATTCTGCCTCAGCCTCACTACACCCCCACCCCACCCTGTGTCACTGGGGCTATAGTCGTTTTCTGTCTCCATGAATTCCCCTTCTTCACTCTCCAACTCCCGTCCCCCTCTCTGGGTGTTTGGGAAAGTCCTGGCTAGGTTCCTCTCCCTCTGAGAGAACCTCTAGCCCTACCCCCTTAGGCTCCCCTGGGAAACCACAGTACCTAGCTGGCTGCTGGATTCCTTTCCCTGCTTGTTGGCCTGGGGCAATCCTATGTTCCTGGGGTTTTGCACAGAGCGTTGGGCTGCTTCCAGTGTGCTCCGTTCTGCTTCTCCCATTAGAGTCAGCTGAGGCTCCCTGATCTACCTGCAGTCTTCTTACTTGAGGCATTAGTGACTGCAGAACTTGGTGGCTAACTCCACCCCCTTATGGGTTGATCTCACATTTCTCCCTAACTCTGGGAAAGGAATAATAGGGAAGAGACTGTGTATTCTGTGCCCTCCCTACCTGAATTCCAGGCTGTGACATCACCTGCCTTTTCTCCCTTCCTTCTTGTGTACTAAACTAGTGCTTTTAGCAGGGTGTACAGGCTTTATCTTAGGGATTGCAGGTTTAAGGGCTGTACTTTTGACTGGGCTAGCAGTTTTTTTAACCGTGACAGGAGCTTCCCTGTCACAAATCCCAAAACTGTACTCTGTCCTATCACACCCTCCGGAAGCGCATTCCAGGTGTCCACCACCCTTTGGGTGAAGAAGAACTTCCTAGCATTGGTTCTGAATCTGTCCCCTCTTAATTTTTCCGAATGCCCTCTCGTTCTTGTAGTTTTTGAAAGTTTGAAGAATCTGTCCCTCTCCACTTTCTCCATGCCCTTCATGATCTTGTAAGAGTGTAGTGACTGTTCTAAACAAGCGAGGTCTTGCAATACAAGTACGTATAGTATTTTGTATTAAAGTGTTTGGGTTGTGGAACGAATCGTCCGAGTTTCCATTATTTCCTATGGGGAAATTTGCTTTGATATACGAGTGCTTTGGATTACAGGCATGCTTCTGGAACAAATTATGCTCGCAAACCAAGGTTTTACTGTATTTGAAAAAAAATTGAAGGAATAACTTTGGGGGCATCTGTTTAACTCAAATAAATCGATGGAAAAGACTGTAATGCACTGCTAATGATTGGAAATTCAATAAAGATTTATAATAAAAAAAAAGGAAAAGACTGTGAGAAACTGGTTGAAGAGATAAGATGTGCAGTTCTTTTGTGACGGCTTTCAAAAATTTGTCTATCGTGTGGCAAATAGTGGTGACTATGCAGAAAAGTAAAGAGCAAGTTTCAAGGCATCGTTTTCATTTTTTTTTTATGTTCACACAATTTTTATTGATGAGAATAGCAATCCAGTCATTAACAGAGACTAAACAGTGCACAATCAAGTAAGAAACAATGAAAATAGCCTCAGTATAAGGAAACGGTCGTCATCAGTTTTATAGATAACATATAACAATTCCCTTCCCAACCAATCTCTATGAACTAACAAGAGTCACAATGCAACAGCAAATCACCCCAGGGCTCTTATAAGCCCTGGCAAAAGCCATCCATTCCCCCCCCCCCCCCAGTCAGATGTATAATCTACTATAACAAAACAGATCGAAATAAACAGTCAGTGGTGCTATCACTGATATAGGAAAGGGCCACCCTCCACCAATAACTTTTAAGACTTCAATTGCCCCTCCCAAACTCCCTCTCCCTCCCAAAAATAGCAAGCCTGCAGTCCCCCCTCCCTCAACCCCTCCACCCTACATTCCTCCCCAAGGTATGCATTATAATATTTTCTTTTAAACAAAAGTTAAGGAGGTGGAGGCTTTCATTTTACCCTTGTACATTTTCCATGTCATTTCAAACAAATCCATATCCCTAATTTACTGTATATGAGTACTTTAGACATATTAATGAGCATATTTTAGGGAACCAAGTTAGAATATTTTTTCTGTTTATTTATATACTTCAAAAACATTACAGCTCAGGGCAGTTCACAATAATAATTAAAAAAAAACCTGGTAATCACCAGGGACAGACAAATAATAAAATAGCCCTCAAACAATCAATATATAGCACACAAAACAAATTTTTCAAATAAATAGGTTTTCACCTATTGCCTAAAGACAACATGAGAAATAGAAGATAGAAAGCAATCTGACATCTCCTCCCACATTCGCACTGCCTGATATGAAAGTAACTTATCTTATCAAAGCTGCTTTTAGAGAAATCACAAACTGAAGGAAAAGCAAGACAGTTAACGTTATAAGTAGAATGAGGAAAGGTGGCAAACTCAAGCCGTTCCATTAAATAAGGTGGGGCCAAACCACTTAAACAGTACCCTCACCCTCACTGGCAGCCTGAGATAATATTCAGTCACTTGATCATGTTTTTTGAACAAGAAAATCAACTACAAAGCAGTATTCTGAACCACTTGTAATCACCTAATCAACTGCTGTGGTCACATAAGATAAATTATGTTACAATAATCAAGGATATTCAAAACTAGTGCCTGAACCAACAACCTAAATTGCAATTCCACAAAATAGCCCCTAAGAACATGGAGCTTACGTATCAACCTGAGGCTGCATGCGGTAAGGCCCAAAATCACTCCCAAAATCCTCATAGTGGATACAAAAGTATGATAAATTTTGGTGAACCATATGTTCCGCAACACAAACAGCAGGTGTCCAAGAGGCAAGAAAAAATTTAGGGCCTCTTCTATCAAACTGCGCTAGCAGTTTTTTGTCAGGGAGCCGCGCTGAATGGCCCGCGCTGCTCCCGATGCTCATAGGAACTCTATGAGCGTCGGGAGCAGTACAGGCCATTCAGCGCAGCTCACTGTGCTACAAACTGCCAGCACAGTTTGATAGAAGAGGCCCCTATTCTTATCTGGATTCAACTTCTGTCTACTATGCTCTAACATCCAGCCCTCAAACAAACTGAAAGCAACATTCACCTTGGGAGATACTAAGGACCCTGGAAAAGGCACTAGGATTACCAACATAATGTCATCTGTATAACTAAACTAGGTAAACCCATTCTGATACAATCTGTATCCCAAAGAAACAAGAAAAACATTAAACAAGGATAGGTATAGGGGGAAACCCTATAGTATCCCACAAGGATCTTGTCAATTATCATCAAACATTAACCTGATACAATTGACATTGAAAAAAACCACTAAACTACCCCAACACCTTACCTAAAATCACTTGCATCAATTAATGAATAATCAGTGGTACTTAACTGGTTATTATCACTGAATATTCACAGTTAGTGCCCTTAACCCAAAAGATAACTGTTTAAATTAGGCTGCATAAATAAGTCTTACCTTTATGTCAGTGTATCGCAAACTCTGTGCCTCCTGAAATTTCAGATGTGCCACTAGATGTTGGGGAGGAGAGGTGCTAGCTGACTGCCTAAAGCATGTGCCTCTCGTGGCGAGAGGCACATCCTGTAGGCAATAAACAGGCACCAGTGCCTCTCCTTTTTGCCTCCCATCTTCCCTGCCAGCACCCCCACCACCCCCACAACCACTGGAGGCTCAGGGTCTGTCTGAAGGGCCTTCGCGCATGCGTAGATGTCGATGTGAAGATGTCATGAGAATGCAGGTGATGCTATCACGTTGACATCCACACATTTCCAGATGCCTCGAGCCGCGGCCACTATGTTTAGTGAGCCACGGCTCGACAAAGTTTGCGGGACACTGCTTTAAGTGGCTCTTATTTATTTATTATTTTAGATTTATTAATAGTCTTTTTCATGAAGAGATTCATCCAAAGTGGTTTGCAGTTTGTTGAATAGTAATCAGGTACTCTTAAGTATTTTCCCTCTTTGTCTTGGCAGGTTTACAGTCTGACTGTGGTAGCTGGGGCAATAAAATGTTAAGTAACTTGCCCAAAGTTACAAGGAGCAGGCCAGGATTAACCTTGTGACCTCAGGGTGCAAAAGCAACAGCTCTAACTACTAGGCCACCTTCACCACCCCACTTATGAGGTTAAGGCAGTGGACATAAAAATGCTGACATTGCTGCCTGAATAACCACCCCATACGATTTCTTAGCCCTTTGACAAAGGTAATCCTGTAACCCTGGAGGTTAAATCTGTCTTCAAATTTCTTTGTAAATGTTTTATATTGTTGATCTCAAACAGATTCAAGGATTTTTGTGTTCTAGGGAAGTTCCTAATGCTGTATTGACATCTGCTGTAGTGAGTGTACCATCTGCTGAGAAAGAAAGCTAACTCATTGCTGCTAAAAGTGTTTCTCTTGCTGACTCCTTTCATTTTTTGTTTTCATTTTAATTATTTGACATAATCCATTTATATCTTATTACTTTCTCTTTTAGCTTCCTCCTGTTATGTGGTCGATGTTAGGGAAACTTTTGTTATTAGTTATTGGCTTTCTTATTGATTGTTTCTTTTTTTCCATTTTTCTTACTTTGTGCCAAAGTTAACAGTTTTCCTTCATTCAGGTAATTTTATTGAATGTTAATTTGTAAAACAGTGTAAAAAATGATTACCATGAAACATTAATCATGGCGGAGCCAGAGGAGGTAGGTATGTTCTCAGATGAACCCTGCAGAATTATCAGCAGATAAAGACCTGAATAGTCCATTCAGTCTGCCCAATAGCCACACTCAGTGGCGTACCTAGCATATGTGACACCTGGGGCCCATCATTTTTTTACACCCCCAATCTATGGAAAACATGATTTTTAGTAACAATCCACACGTCACACAAGAGTGTACCTAGGAAAAGGCAGCATCTTACATACTGCAGTGAGCAGTAGAACATCAATCCAGCCATTTAAAACTAAACAAGCCTGACTAGTACAGATCAATCCTGCACAGTCAATCCTAACAGAAAACCATGTCTTTCGAATACACAGAACACAGAAAACAGCTTCGCCTAGTATGGAATATGTAATCACAAACTAACCCCTCTCCCTTTTACAAAACTGTTGTGTGTTTTTTAGCCATGGTGGTAATAGCTCAGACTCTCATAGAATTCTGAGCATCAGAGCTGTTACCACCATGGCCAGCACTAAAAAATGCTCTACAGTTTTGTAAAAGGGGGGATAAAATAGAAATACAGAGACAAAGGTTAAATTGAACCACCAAGAAGCTGGACTCTGCATACAATGGACACCACAGAAACAGCGATGCATCTCCCTTAAAGCAAAAAATAAATAAATATAATTTTTTTTCCTACCTTGTCTTCTCTGGTTTCTGCTTTCCTCATCTTCTTATCACTCTCTTCCTTTCATCCACTGTCTACACTCTCTCTGCCCCTTCTATATGGCATCTTCTCTCCTTCTATTCCCCTTCCAGAAACTTTATGCCTCCCCCTTCCATCTCTCCATCACCCCCATGGTCTGGCATTTCACTCTCTCTTCCCCCCCATTTCCATCAGCATCTGCCCCCTTTCTTTCCCTCCAACCCAATTCCATCCAGTATCTTTTGCCCGCAAACCAATTCCATCTGCAACTTCCCCCTTTCTTTTCCTCCAACCCAATTCCATCCAGTATCCTTTCCCCTTATGACTCTCTCTCCTTTCCCAGCACACCAATTCCATCGGCCCCCTTTCTCTCCTTCCACCACCCTTCCATACCACTCTGCTCCTTTCTCTCCCTCCACCACCCTTCCATACCACCATGACCCCCTTTCTCTCCCTCCATTACCCTTCCATACCATCTTGACCACCTTTCTCTCCCTCCACTACCCTTCTATGCTCCTCTCTCCCTCCAAATTAGTAAGGTCCCATGATGACTGTGGCTGCCGGTCCACTCCCTCCAATGTCACTTATGTCTCCTGGAGCAAAGGCGGCAGATGCAGTCATCGCGGGACCTTCCTGCATTTTAGCGTGGCTGCCGACTCTGCTACGGAATAAGTATGGCAGCCATGCTGAGGTACAGGTGCTGTTTAGAACCGTGCAGGAGGTTGTGGATCTGGCCAGCTGTGCATCGCCCTAGCGCTGGCACTCGAGGCAGTCCGTACCGCCCACCCCGCCCTTGGTATGCCACTGACCACACTCATTATCATGATTAAATTATCTTTTTTTCCTTTGACATTTCTAGGACATACACCTTAGACATCTGCTGGTAATGTTGCCGTCCAAGCTCACTCCAGCCTACATTCAAAACATCTTGTCATTTGTAGGATACAGACCATAAAAATATGCTCAGCACTATCCTTATGTTCCAAATTACTGGAGTTTCCACTGAAGCTCTCCCCAGCCCATCCTAAACTGAATTGCCATACTGTATATGGGACACAGACCATGCAAATCTGCCCAGTACCAGCTTTAGTTCTTCTTTTTATACCATTCATTTTCTAATTAGATTCTCTGTGTTCATCCCACACTTTTTTGAGTTTTGTCACCATTTTCATCTCCACCACTTCCCTCAGAAGGGTATTGCAGGCATCAAACAACTTCTCTGTCAAAAATAATTAATAACATTATTCCTAAGTCTATCACCCTGCAATCTCAATTCATGCCCTCTAGTTTTACTATTTTCCCTTCTCTGGAAAAGATGTGGTTCTATATTAATACCTTTCAAATATTTAAATGTATCATAGCTCCTCTGTCCTTCCTATCCTCTAGAGCAGGGGTCTCCAAAGTCCCTCTTCCAGGGCCGAATTCAGTCAGGTTTTCGGGATTTCCCCAATGAATATGCATGAGATCTATGTGCATGTACTGTTTTCAATGCATATTCATGGTGTCAGGTCAAAAGCGCGCCGGGACAAAAGTGCGCCCAGACAATTGAGCGCAGCGCGTGCCGCCGCGCCGCTCTAAATTACTGTTTTTAGTGCTCCGACGGGGGGGGCGTGGGGAGAACCCCCCACTTTACTTAATAGACATCGCGCCGCGTTGTGGGGGCGTTGTGGGGGATGTGGGGGGTTGTAACCCCCCACATTTTACTGAAAACTTCACTTTTTCCCTGTTTTTAGGGAAAAAGTTAAGTTTACAGTAAAATGTGGAGGGTTACAACCCCCCAAACCCTCCATAACGCCGGCGCAATGTATATTAAGTAAACTGGGGGGTTCCCCCAACAAAACCCCCCATCGGAGCACCTAAAAACTGTAATTTAGAGCGGTGCGGCAGCGCGCGCTGCGCTCAATTGTCGGTGCGCACTTTTGTCTTTCGCGCCGTTGTCTCTGAACCCATATTCATTGGGGAAATCCCGAAAACCTGACTGGATTCGGTCTCGAAGAGGGACTTTGGAGACCCCTGCTCTAGAGTATACATATTCAGGTCTTCTAGTCTCTTCTTGTACATCTTTTGGCATAAGCCTCATTTTTATTGCCTTCCCCTGGACTGCTTCCAGTCTTTTTACATTTTTAGCCATATATGGCCTCCAAAACTGAACAAAATACTCCAAGTGGGACCTCACCAATGACTTATACTTATTGAGTAATGCTTTAACATGAATGAATTTGGCAGCTAAAATTTAATGCTTAGAAATACAAGGTCATGTATTTGGGCTGCAAAAATCCAAGGGAATAGTAGAGTTTGGGGGTTGAAGAACTTATGTGCATGACAGAAGAGCGAGATTTGGGTGTTATTGTATGTGATGATCTTAAAGTGGCCATTCAGATTGAAAAGAACATAAGAACATAAGAACATAAAGGTGACGGCAAAAGATAGAAGGATGCCAGGCTGCATAAGGAGAGGTATGGCCAGTAGGAAAAAGGAAGTATTGATGCCCCTGTATATGACTCTGGTGAGACCTCATTTAGAATATTTTGTACAATTCTGGAGAGCGCACCGCTGAAAAGATATTAAAAAGAATGAGTCAGTCTAGAGCAGGGGTGGGCAACTCCAGTCCTCAAGGGCCAGAATCCAGTCGGGTTTTCAGGATTTATCCAATGAATATGCATGAGATCTATTTGCATGCCTTGCTTTCAATGCATATTCATTGGGGAAATCCTGAAAACCCGACTGGATTACGGCCCTCGAGGACTGGAGTTGCTCACCCCTGGTCTAGAGGAAGGCTACTAAAATGGTGCATAGTCTTCATCATAAGGCATTTGGGGACAGACTTAAAGATCTAAATATGTATACTTTGGAGGAAAGGTGGAAGAGGGGAGATATGATAGAGATATTTAAATAAATTACTGCAGCAAAAACATTGTTGCAAAAATGTTATAAGCCAAATGGTGGAACTATCCTTTCAAAAACCATTTAAATAAAGTGGAGAAAAAAGCCTCAACTAATTTTATATGCAGACGGCAACCCAATGAGTTTTTTAGCCGTTCTTACTCTATATCTTAGGCAAAAAAACTCCACTACTTCTCTAAATGAAATCTTTCAAAATAGGAAAATATTTCACCACTGTGCACAGGGAACAGGAAAAAGAACCTTCAAGAAGGTAACACTTATCTTCACAGCTGTTGATGTAAGCCAGGATCGCGATCCAAAGACGCAACGATCTTACTGCAGTCACATTTCCGGCACTGAAGTGAAGACAAGGAACCGATGTCCAGATCCAACAAGGCACTTGTTTCACCAACGAATGGCTGCTTCAGGGAATTCCCTCCTATTCCGTCCCAGTGGTGACTCAGCTGAGATGTAAGGCCTTTTTGGCTCTGAAAACTCAGCTAATTTCAAAAGGTGGAACATTTTATTTGAAGTTTCCTTGTAAGTGTTTAGCCACCTATGAAGGTAAGAGTTATATATTTTTTGAACCTGATCAATTGGAGAATCTTCTTTTGGGAGGAAATAAGATATAATCTCAGCAAAGAGATGGGAGAAGGGAGGCTCAAATACCTAATTTTAACCAGACCAAACCAGACCAGGCCAAAGCACGTTACAAGGCTTCAAAGAAGGTTTGGATAGGTTCCTAGAGGATAAGGGAATTGAGGGGTACAGATAGGAGTGGAGGTAGGTTATAGGAATAGTCAGGGACCACTGCACAGGTGATAGGCCTGATGGGCCGCTGCGTGAGCAGACCGCTGGGCGGGATGGACCTCTGGTCTGACCCAGCGGAGGCAACTTCTTGTATTGTTATGTTCTTATGTATAGGTCACAACCTCCCCTATCCTCTTTTTAGGCTTAGCCATATTTTTAAAACATTCTTCATTACCCTCCTGATGTTGTTATTTCCTTAAATGTACTTTTACTTTCCTTAAAGATTGTAGTTTACCCCTCTTCCCTTTTGTATCGCTAATTATTTGTGTACATACATTGTATGTTTATGTGTACAAATTGTTTTATTTTGTCTCCCAATTTTAAATTATCATACACATTGAAGTATTTGATATTGCGTTTACAACAAACTTTTAATAAACTTGAAACTTGATTAAAGGTTGAATAGATAATAGGCACTAATAGACAGGATTATATTAGCCTGTATATTTCTTTCTATATTATTTCTATTGTTGATTTATTTTCTCCTTACCTTTCATGATGTGGACTGTTTCACAATATATATGTGAGGGTTTTTTTTAATATATTGCGTTTGGAAATTTGAGTTACCTGATTTGCTTGTTCATATGTGTAAAAACGTTGAGGGGCATAATCAAAAGGAACGGCTAAGTCCGTTTTCGTCTAAGTCGCAAGTCATCCAAAGTAAAAAACAGCCTAGGACACATTTTCGAAAAATACTATTTTTGCTTAGAAAATCGTCTAATTATACGTCCTGCCGATCTAATTGTCCAAGTCTCTAAATCGTCCATCTTTATACCACATTTTCATCCAACTTTTCATCCAAGTCAAAAATGCCTAGAACAAGCCCTGTTGGACGTGGGAGGGGTCTGCAAAGTGATGGATTGAAAACCCAGATATGCCACCTAAATATTGGGGTACCTTACAGGGTACTGCTGTGAACTTCACAAAAAGGGTTCCATGGCATCTCCTCACTACAGCTCCCTTATAGGTCATGGTGAGCCCCCCAAACTATCTCCAGAATCCCCTAGACTCATTTATCTACCACCCTAATAGTCCTTATAGCTACAGGAGCCACTTATATGCCAGTAGAAAAGGGTTTGGGGAGTGTATAGGGGAGTGCTCATGTTTCATTATCAATGCAGTGATTACAGCGGCTTATGGGCATGGGTCCTCCTAACCCACCCCCAAGATGGCTTAAGCTACCTCTGTGCTGGCCAACTAGGCTTTCCTATGCCAGGCTGCCAGGTGATGATGGTCTGGAGGCTGAATTTTAAAGGTGTTATTATGATTTTTATGAGGTGAGGGGGTCAGTGATCACTGGGGTAGTGTGTGTGGGGTCTGTTTTATGTGTTTTCAGTGCTTATTTGGTGACTTTAGGTGGGTTTTTGTGATTTAGACCATGTTTTAAATGGTCTAAGTCACAACGTCCAAGTTCCGTCAATCCTGGGCTGTATAACTTTTGATTATACATGCTGTACGACTAAGTCTAAGCCGGCCCACGTCCTGCCCAACTCCCACCCTCGACACTCCTCCTGAAATGCCCTGTTTAGCTTTGGTTGTTCAGCGGCACTATGAAGGCCTAGGTCGTTTAGTAATGCGTCCAAAACCCATTTTTATTATTGGCACTTGGACATATTTTGACAATGTTCATCCAAGTGCCGACAGGCCGGTTTTTGGACTTTTTCTCTTTAGATTATGAGCTCTATATTGTATTTAAATTAAATAAACAAACAAGCAAACCCTATGTGGCATAAATGCACATAAGTCGAATCTCTTTCATTTGAATGAAAGCTCTGGAATCAGAGGGCATAGGATGAAGTTAAGAGGTGATAGACTCATGAGTAATCTAAGGACATACTTATTTTTACACAAAGAGTGGTAGATACGTGGAACAGTCTCCAGGATGAAGTGGTGGAGACAGAGACTGTGTCTGAATTTTAAAAAGTATGGGATAGGCACGTGGGATCTCTTAGAGAGAGGAAGAGATAATGATACTGCGGGTGGGCCATTTGGCCTTTATCTGCCATCATGTTTCTATGTGTCACCCACTCGTGGTCTTCTTCTACTGCCTTTGTATCATCTGCCCCCACTGGTGCTTCTTTCCTTTCCCTTCACCCACCCGCGGTCTTCTTCTCCTGTCTCTGCATCATTTAGCGACTTCAGGCGCATCATAAGGTTTCCCTTTTTATTGGAAATAAAGTTGTCCAGAGGGAAGACTTCATGGGTAAAAGGTTGACTTTAAGAGGGTGTCTTAATATGGCCATGCTGAATTGTCCCATTCCCCTTCCTGGCAGTTACTTCCTTGACACCTCCCTTCCCATGTCACTCCTCTCTAGTGAAGTAGCTCTGACATTGAGAGGGAATATTCAGTATGGTGAGTGGTAGTGTCCTATAGACCTCCTCACACCAAGTTTATTGTAAAATATTAATAATAAAACATGGACTAACAGATCTGCATAAAAGAAATCCTCAAAGATAATGAGTTCAGAGGAAGGACTTAACTTGGTTCTATTTTTCGGAGCAATTGCCTAACTCAGGAGTCACAACAATCTGAAAACTTCAAAAACAAGTATTTATATTTTATGTAAATCATCCTCAAGGGAAATTATTGGTATAAGTGCTTTCACTGCTTAATTCTCCCCTCAAAAAGTTTAGTACATTAGAACAGATATAGGTTTAGTATCAGAAGATGTGATACATTATTTTTCTTTCTGATTCAAAGATATCTAAGTCTATCTAATAAGAAGATTAGAACATGGGAAGTATTCTATTGGGTCAGATAAAAGATTAATCAAATCCAGCATTCTGATTCCAACAGTAGCCAATTCAGATACAGTAAAACAAACAGTAGATCTAATAACCCTTCTTGAATTATTTCACTTGTACTTTTTCCTATGTAAACTTTAGTTAAATCAACAAGCAATAAACCAAGAGATCCCTTCTGTTGTCCATCAGTATACATTTCTTCTTCAAATGGATTTAGTGGATTATGGATCAAAACAAAAGGTCAAGTTTAATTCACCTAAAAAAGTAGACTAAAATATGGTGATGTTTGATTGCCAATTGTGAATTCAGAAGTAAATTAGAAAAATAAGAGGTCAATATTCAGCTGTCAAGCAGTGACACTGATGGTGTTAATCCTGGATAATCAAATCCAGAATCTATGCAGGCTCTGGCTTTGAATGTCTGTTTTTTGTTTTGTTTTTTTTAAGATGGCTAACACCGAGTCATTTAATTTGATATTCGGCACTTAAGCGGCCAAGGGTTAGCAAATAAAAACAGGATAGACTTTTCTGCAGTCCCATTTATGAGGCAAGCTTGACCGCTTAAGGACTGAATATCAGCATTTAAGTGGCCAAATGCTGATTCCACCCTGGAACACCCCCAACAAAGCCAGCTTCAATTTAGGCTCTAAGACCTGGATTCTCTAAAAGGTGCTGATATCGGTAGCTGCCTTAAAAAAAGACATCGATCACATGTCAATCATGTGATGGCACCCTATAGAGAATTGCACCTCCAGCGTTAACTACACCCATAGTGATGTTCAGCGGCCTAAAGTACCTACATAGGAGCAATTCTGGTGCATATTATATAGGCTCTGGTAGGTGCTTTAACTGTGCCATTTTTTGCCATTTTAAATGGCGTTTCTTTATTAACTTAGGTGCCAGTATGGCACCTACTGGTACCTAAATTTGGGCACCATTTCTAGAATTTTCCCCTAACTGCAATATTCAGCGGTACTTAGGGCTTGATTCACTAAAGTCCACAAATCTATCCTATTCGTGTCCAATCTGTTTCCGAGTCATTCTGGCCTATCGATTCAGTAAAGCTTGTCCATGCAAATGATCAAATCGTAAACACGTCTCGCTGTATCGATCGACGCACGTGCTCACTGTCTCCTTGTTGGTTTTGAAGCACATAATGCATGCGCTAGCTCTTTAGGACTTCACTGCGTAGAAATGGGGCTGGGTTTAATCACGGATGTCATTGGTGGGCTCGGAATGCACCTACCGCAAAGCATTGTTGTCGTAAAAAATGCAACATAAGAATTGTAGTTTTTACCAACCTCTCTTTTTTTCTTAAGTGCTGTTGCATGTTGTATAAGCTGAGACCGTAGCTTTTTGAAAAATTTGTTGGAGAGGTTTAAGGAGAAATAGCATCGGAGGTTTGTGAGCGAGCTGTGAAATTCTTCGAGTTCATCCTTATTTTAGAGATTGACCTCGAAGTTTATTGCACGCTTCCAAACAGCTTAACATTTCTCTCAGGAAAAGAACTGTTAAGTTGCTAGAAGGCACAACAGTTAACAGCAGTTGAATGTGCTGGGATGACGCGCTGTTATTTATGGCCTACGAATCCCAGGAGGCTGTGTGGCTCTTTCTGCTGTGAAGCATGAAGCAACCAAAGGCGACCCTGTGACATCAGATGCACACGACAATCTAGCTGGAAGGAAGGGGGGAGGGATAGCTTGCCCTTAAAAGTTATTTTAGATTTTTGATTTTTAAAAATTTGGCATTGATATATGAAACGTACAATGCACAAGGAAAGCACGGGGTTAATCCGCAATTTTCTCACCATGCACATTACAAATCCAAGATTCACTCCCGCGCATGCTATATGCATTCTAAAAAAATAAAAAAAAATATTTCTAACGCTTATGTATATGAAAGTTTACATATATTTAAAGTTTAGATATATTTGGGATTTTTTGCGGGGTAGATATATATTTTTAATGGCATTCTTAACATTCATGTGGCAGTTGCTAGGCAGGAATAGTCGGCGAGGATGTAAAGCGACTGGTCCTCAGCAGTCAAAACTTTTTGGAACAGAAACGCCAGTTGGTTTGGACGAAATAGTTTTATGAATCAATGCCTTAAGAAATTTACATACCTTTTTACTCATTTGCATGCGCAGATCAGATAGGGTGCGGATGGTTAGTGAATCGAGCCGTAGTAGAAAAGTAAGCGCAAACCAAGCGGTACACGATCGTTTTGCTTAGTGAATCTAGCCCTTAGATGGTTAAGTGTCACTGAATACTAGCAGCTAGACCTGACAAAGCAATTGCTTTGAATATCGGACCCCAAGATTTTAGTGGGAAGTTACAATACCATGGTGCTTCCAAAACAAAAAAAGGAACAATAGTTTCTGGGTGTCACAGGAACCGTTGAACAATGGCACATGTATTTAAATTAGTAGTCCAAATAAAGAAACATGAGCACTAAGGGGCAAAGTCTATAAATGGTGTCCTGATTTTAGGCAGTAGTAGGTGCCCTACTGCTGTCTAACCAGCCAATCGGGATACACATTTTTAGAAAAATTCTACCTGAGGCAGGCAGCCTACATTGTAGACATTTTTACTGGTCTAAGGAGACATGTAGGAACACATAAGCTCACTCAAGGCTGGGCATGGGTGTGGTTTCACCAGGTGAGTGTGGTTTCACCCGTTGAGTTTAAGTGGTCCTAGGTGTCTCCCTACAGCCACAACAGATGTCTGAAATGTAGGCCATTAAAATGCTGGCCTACATTTCAAATGCACGTGGCCGTGGAGCTGATCTCTGCCACGATCAGCTGAGCGACTGCGGCAGGGAACCCCCGAACCCTATCGCAAGTCAGCCAGCAGGATGGATGCCCACTCCCTTCTTCCCCGACAGGAAAGATGCCCAATTCTTCCTGCTGCCAGCCACGAATCACCACCCGACAATGTCTCTGGCAGCAGGGATGCCCAATATGGGCAGCGGGGATGCCCAATTCCTCCTGTTGCCACTCTGAACTTCCACCCACATTGTCCCTGGCAGGAAGGATGCCCAACTCCTCTTGTCTCCACCCTAAACTCCCCACTCTACACTATCCCCAGCAGGAAGGATTCCCAATTTCTGCTGCCAGAACCCCCAAAATAACCCCCCCAACCACAATAGGCAGTAAGGATCCCTCTTGCCAGCAGCCCCCCTGAACCCATGACTTCCCCCAATTTACAACCCTCCCCCCAGACTCAAACCTTCCACCCTGCCCCCGGCACCCCTCTCACACACCCTCCACCCCAGCACCCAAAATCCCCCCTGACCCCTCAAACCTTTTATGGTATGACCTGCAAGAGGGATGCCTTCTCCCTCCAGCTGCCAGGCCCCCTCTTCACAGTGGCGGGCCTTCCCCTTCCCGGTGCAACCTGGGATGCACAAGGGAGGGGCCTAAGACTTTGATTTGCCTTAGGCATCTGCGCCAATCAAAGCCTTAGGCTACTCCCCTGTGCATCCCAGAATGCACCTGGAAGGCCCACCATTTGGGAATGGCAGGCTAATCAGCTGGAGGGTGTGAGCATCCCTTTGGCCAGACATTCAACTGAACGGTATGGGGGGGTTGGGGTAGAGTTAGGTATATTAGGTGGGAGTGGGGGACCTGAGCCTTGGGGGGGGGGTCTCAGGGTTGGCAGCATGAAGGAGTGGGCATCCCTCCTGCCTGGCTTACTTAATGGGTGGGGATTCAGGTGTCCGGCGGGAGGAAGTGTGCATCACTCTTGCCGCCTAAGTTCACAGGGGGGGTTCAGGGGTTTCAGTGGGAGTGGGCATCCCTCCTACCATGCCTCCTGCTGGCCGAGATTGTGGGGAGTGGGGGTTCCCTGCCACAGCTGCTCATATGATCATGGCAGGGGGATTCACTTGCCATGATCAGCTGTGGCAAGGGATCAGGTGCGATTCTCTAACCAGCGAGTGTGACATAGGTACCAGTTAAAGAATCAGGCTGGTTAGGTGGGATTGGACATCTGTTCTTTAGGGCAGATATGATACTGTATTGGACGCCATTATGTGATTCTCAGCTGCTTCTTAGGCGGCTGCAGAAACCGTCATCCTATACAGACTTTTCCCCTAAATAGTACCGATTGCTTATGAAGATAACAACATATATCATAAAAATAGGAACAGAAACATGTATCGTATCTAACACGGTCCATGTTTCAGTTTCCTTTGCCTTCATCAGGGTTCCTAATATTGCGAAATTTGAGTGATATGACTGAAAATGTACTATGGTGGCAGGAAATGTGCCTTGTAGTAGAGATATTTAGACCACTGAAGTGATATAATGATATATCTAACGCAGCTGGTTTTAATTGTGTAGCGATGCTCCTAACGCTGCTGGTCTGTGAGAATACCAAGGTGCAACAATAAAATGTGAAGAAACTTTTTTATTCTTGTTCTTCTGGAGCATTTTCAGAACATGAAAGGTTTTCAATATCTGTCAACTGCATATTTGTTTGCTTTTTACAGTAATGGATGTCCCTGAACATGTTTATCGTCCCATAATTATTTTCAGTGCTATCCATTATTTCATGTGCACAAGTGTATAATATGTCTAGCTGTTGAAATTTAAATAAACTTTATTCTAAGTATGATATATGAACCCTGCAAAAACAATAGTTTTATGGAGTACAAAATGTGATAACAATATTTGTAGTTTGCTGGGCTACACTTCACAAAATGTTAGAGCATCTGTAGTACTTGAGTTGGCTTAGATTACAAGCTGATCTCCATAAAAAGATATATAGAGGAAAAATGGACATAATCGGGAAACCCATGACAAGTAATGAATGTTTAAATCCCCTACTTAAAAAATAAAATCCCAAATCCATTAATAAGAAATCTAAGCTTTAAAGCATAAGTCTGTAATGATCTATGTAAGTTGCCTTCATGCTGTGATAGAGTTCCAGCAGATGGTGTCAAGATACTGAGCAAAAAAAGAGGAAATTATAGCATACTTTAAAAATAATAATTTGTATTTATTTTGCTTTCTTCCCCCCCCAAATGATCACAATAACTACTTTAGAAACATATAGTATAGTCATTTCTGGGCTGGTCATAGTCATAGTCTACCCAGGTTCAATTTATCCAAGGAGGAATCGGTTACTATGTTAAAGTCACCTCCGACAAGCAGAGGATAATCCCCCAGTGAGGTCAACTCCCCAATAAGGGTTACACTATAAACATTGGGGGCATACACAATCGCTTGCTGACCCTCTATTGTTTTCTGAGCAACCATTAGATCCTATAAGTTGTTTGTGGATCTGGACATCCAGGGATTAATTTCAGAAAAATCTACATACAGTAGATCCCCACCCACCATTGTTTGAATTTAGCATGTTCTGTAGCATCTAAATGTATCTCCTGCAGCACTGCATAGGCAGCGGAACACATTTTTGTTTGTGGGGGCACAAAAGCTCTGCTCCAGACCCCACCTCATAACAGTACTAATTGTAATACCATTTTTCCATTCATTTTTCATATGTACACATACAATATAATCTTATTAAAAACACATAATGGCTAACCACAAAATTAAGCTACACAAAGCACACTGTATGCTTTTCAACATTCATTCCTATCAGAACACCTGACCTTGGTCACACATGCAGAATACAGATAACCCCTATGTAAATACAGGACCACAAACTAAAAGTACAACAAAACCCTAAGATGCCAGACTTTGCATGCACCACAACCCCAGAGAAATAGAAACAAGTGCATTTCTTCTTGAAAAGTGCAAAATATAGACGACAGATGTAAATTCTCAAAACTGACATATTTCAATCACTAAATTGAAAATAAAATCATTTCCTCTACCTTTGTTGTTTGGTAATTTTATTTTTCTAACCATCTTTTCCCAAACTCTAGCTGCAGTTCCTTCTGTCTGTGCTCTTAATTGGGTATCTAGGGACTTCTTATCCATTTGCTGTTTTTTTCTTTCTTCACTTTCTGCCTTTCATCCATCTTTAGCATTAACTTTTAACATTCAACTTTCTTCCATTTTTCTGCTTTCTTCTCAAGATCTACTTGTCCATGTCTTCCCTTCCCATCTATCCATGTGTACCATCTCCCTCTTATCCTCTATTCTCATCTATCCATAAGAAACATGTCTTCTTATCTCTTCCCTGCCACACACATTGCTGAGCACCATCTCCTGCCTCTGTCTCTCCTTCCCTTACATCCCTGTCCATATCTCATCCCTCTCTCTCCCTTGGCCAATATCTCTGTCTTCCCCGTTCCCCCCTCCCGAGGTCTGGCATCTTTCTCCTCTCCTTCCCATAGCCTGGAATCTCTCTCCTCTCCCATGGTCTGACATCTTTCTTTCCTTCCTTCCCTCTTCCTATGGTCTAACATCTCTCTCCCCTCCTTTCTATAGTCTGGTATCTCTCTCTTCTTCCTGCAGTCTGGCATCTTTCTCCTTCCCACAGAGGCTTAGTCAGACTATGGTACAACTGTCAGCCTGAAGATTCAGGTTTGGAGGACAGTCCAATTGAGGCAGTGATTTCTTCTACTAGATCCAACTACTTTAAGAGCTGAGGCAGGCTGTTACAACCTATGAGGAAAAGTGGGTGGGGGTGGGGATGTTAAAAGCCTTTTTTCAGGTTTTTGCACCTTCCCTTAGGGTTCCTTATCACCAAAATCCCCCTTACCCTTGTTTAAAAAAAAAAAAAAAAAAGTTTTAGTTTTATGGGTTTATTTTACAGTTATAAGTTAACGGTGTTTTGGAGCCACTTTGTTGGCAACAAAATGTTAAGTCAGCAACAAAAGAACAAAATCCAATGTTTCCACAGTAAATGAAGAAACCAAAACAAAAGAAATTGTTCTTGATTCCTTGTCATTCCAGACACATGTGAATTGTTATTGCAACTATTTACTGACTGAATAAAAGCCTGCATCAAGAACATCTTTTCCACGGTTTCTTTTGTTTTTGGTGCCAAAATGCTGCCACGGTGGCCATTTTGGATTTCCCAATTTTAAAAAAAAATTCTCCAGAACCTCCAAATCACCTTTTTTTGCTTTAAAACTGTCAAGGATAGAGTCCTCAGGCCCTTTACCATGTCAGGTTTGTGTTGGATAGGTGCCCAAAGAGCGCCCCTATGCCACATGCACATGAAGGGGTAGCAGTGGCTGACTTAACCTCCCCTTTGATCTCTAGGGCTGAGGAATGATTGAAGGGTCTATCGGCTGGGAGTAAATCCCTTTCAAAGCCCCAGAATGGTGGTAATCTTAAGCACAGAAGTGTGGAGACCGTGGAGCCCAAGATACAAGCTGGAATCATCTAAAAGACTCCTCCTTGCCTAAAACAGCGTTTTCTCCAGAATTTGTCAATCTAATGTGGAAAGCTTATCTGGATGGATGAGATCCCCGGGGGAAGTCTGGCAGTGCACCATAAGGCACACGAAGGGTCTTGGACTCCCAGAGATTACCCAGGATCCAGTGGGCCTTTCTGATGGAGATTCAAAGGATGAGGGGGACTATCTGTATGAATTTACTGTCATAGAATGAGCCCTCCTTTCTGCAAGATTTAGAGTTGCAGGCAGGTGCGAGTACAAGAGATACAGTGGTGGTCCTCGATCAAGAGGCTTACCCCATAGTCCACCGTCTTTTCAAACCCTCAACTCTGTTAGAGCTTATTTCTGACTCTTTATGGGAGTTAAATTTGGACCCACAACAGTTCTCATCTACTCATTACTTAGAAACATAGAAACATGATGGCAGATAAAGGCCAAATGTCCCATCCAGTCTGCCCATCCACAGTAACCATTATCTCTTCCTCTCTCTAAGAGATCTTACGTGCCTGACCCATACTTTCTTGAATTCAGACACAGTTTTTGTCTCTACCACCTCTACCGGGAGCCTATTCCATACATCTACCACCTTTTCTGTAAAAAAGTATTTTCTTAGATAATTACTCCTGAGCCTATCACCTTTTAACTTCATCCTATGCCCTCTCATTCCAGAGCTTCCTTTCAAATGAGACTCACCTCATGCACATTTATGCCATGTAGGTATTTAAATGCCTATATCATATTTCCCTTCTCCCACATTACCTCCAAAGTATACGTCTGTCCCCATACGTCTTATGATGAAGACCACTGACCATTTTAGTAGCCTTCTTCTGGACCGACTCCATCCTTATATATCTTTTTGAAGGTGCAGTCTCCAGAGTTATACACAATATTCTAAATGAATTCTCACCAGAGTCTTATAAGGGGCATCAATACCTCCTTTTTACAACTGGCCATACCTCTCCCTATGCATCCTAGCATCCTTTTAGCTTTTGACATCACCTTTCAACCTGTTCGGCCACCTTTAGATCATCACTTACTGTCACACCCAAGTCCTACTTCTCTTTCATGCACAAAAGTTCTTCACCCCTAAACTGTACTGTTCCCTCAGGTTTTTGATTGCCCCCCTCCCCCCCCCGGCAAATAAATAAATGCAAATAGTCTCCTGAAATGTGAAAAACAAACAAGGTTGGGTTTTTTAGCATGTCTAGTTAGAAAAGTTAAGAGAGACTATTTCATCTAAAAAACCCAAACAATAAAATCTTCCAGATGTGTCAAAGTGTAGGTCTACCTTGTCTTTTTCCAGAGTGAGAAAACATTTTAATGAAATAAATTCACACAGCTGGACATCATTTCCCTTCAGGAAGCATTTATAATGCCTCTAATTTTCACAAAAACAATGATGAAGGGAACAGTAAAACAGTTTCATTCAAGACTACCCACTGATAACAGGAAATGTTCAAAACTGATTCAATCTGTGCAAGCATTAGTAAATAAATTCTTTAAAGAGTCAACTTGCTTAGGTTTTTATTATTATTACTTCCTCTTTTGGTTTCATTCCCAGATCCCCTATTTTCTTTCTTTCTTCTTAAACTGTCTCTGCCTTATCTCTGCTTTAAATGCAGCAGTTTGAGGCTTGTTTTGTATTCTGAGGCAGACCTATAAAGCAGGGCTCCAAGTAACTTGGATTTAAAATTGTGGGAATAGACAGATAGGTGAGACTTTTCGGTATATCAAAATGCAAAGGGTATCTTTGGAAAGGAATAAACATTTCAAAGACAAATGTGCACTCTTCTGCTTTTGCTTGTACTCTTACTACGTGCACAACAGTGAATGGCAAAAAAAAAAAGAAAAGAAAGAAAAACATTTTTGCCAGTATTATTTCAAATACTGAATCAGACTCCTACTTTTAACACTTTAAGAGAATGAATAATCAGACATGGAGAATAATTTTGTAATAGAGCGGCTAAGCAGGGAAACCACATAGTTGAATAAGTCACACCTATTTTGTAAAGGCAACATATGCATCTATGTAGCTGCATATGCTATATGTAAATTGCTTTAGTTGAACTCACAGAAAGGCAGTATATCAAAACCACGACCATTTTGTGAAATAGTGCACCATACGAGTCAGTGTTGCATCTGTTCTGATGCTGGCATATTTTTGTGTGTGTACGTGATAAGAATTGTGTTTATAGGGGTTTTTTTTCAAAAGAAAAAAAGAAGCAAGAATACAGGAAAGAGTATTAAATAAAAGCTTTTGTTGCACTTTCTAAAGTGGTTATACTATGAATGTTTGAGTGAATGTGCACAGGGTTCCAGGAAAACCCGGACTGGACTATGTCAAATATAGATGTAAGGAAAGATAGAGCATATAGATTAGAGCAACAGGAATAAGAAAACAAGGGGACTAATTTAAAGAAGTTGCAGATGAGGTCTAAGATTGGTGTTTTTCAAAACACCCACAAACGCCAGTTCCACCCCTGCGCCACCCAATCACTGCTCAAACGGATTCACTAGACCCCTCGTTTTCTAACTTGTTGCTTAAATTTAAGTGCCATTTGCAGGCTTAAATATATACTTCCTGATAGTCGGTCTGCAGTAAAATACAGCTTCAGAGCTGCTCACAGCCTTGGATTGAATTGACTACGGATATTTAATATTAGGCCATACATAGTTCCTGACACTGAATATCCAAGTATCAGAGGTTATCCAGACACTGGTCAATGTTTATACTAATGCCCAGTTGCTGTACTAACTTTAAGCAGTTACTTAGCTGATTAATGAACTGAAAATTGCCACTAACCAGCTAACTAAGCACTCTGTCCACGCTGCACTGTCCACTTACCCCTAACCTAACTGATTAGGAGATTGCTAGTGATCTAATATGGGAATTTATATTCTGCTTAACCTAGAGACAAACCTCTGAATTATAAGAAAGTTACACACACACACATATTACTGTTTGACTTATTCTTGTTATACACCTCCCTGAGTGAATTGCTTTAAAAATTTGGTTAATAAATAAATCTAAGACATAGTTAAATATTGAGTAAATTGCTTTTGACTGCTCTCCTAAAGATCAAATAGAAGGAGATAGCTCAATATCCTGAGGCAAACTGTTCCATAACATTGGTCCACTGACTAACAAAGATCTAGTTCTATTGGGTGATTTCCTACATAAAGTCAGTCTAGGGACAGAATACAATGAGAGAACATCTTGGAGGTAGTCTGGAGCTAGGTCATATATAATTTTGAAAATGAACTTCAGAACCTTAAAATGAACTCTCACTTTATACCGGCTTCATCAAGACAAGGATAACATGAAAAGTATTGTTTCCTCCTAAGAGCAATGTAGCAGCCATGTTTTGAATTATTTGGACTCGTCAGAGTTGCCGATCTAGTAGACCCAGCAAAGTGACAATACAACAGTCAATTTGACTCAACACCATAGATTGTAAAACTGTTCTAATTTGAGATACTTCTAGGTAAGGTTTAATTCATCTAAGATGTTTTAGTTTACAGAAAGCTTTTCTTATTATTTCATTCATTTTTCCATCTTCAAAATAGAATCTAAAATTGCTCCCAGAATCTTGATGTCAGTCTGTAAAGTGACTTCCACCGAAGCCAATATTTTTTTTTTTTTTTTTAAATCTATGGAAGTTCAACATCATTATTCACTACCCAAAGTATGTAAGCATTTCATTATCTGCTCACATGTGTTGGCCATATGACCACACAGCGGCTATTGTGGGGTCTCAGGTCCAGTTCCTGTTTTGACAGGGCTCCCTTGCTATGTTTGCTAGTGATGTAAGGGATAGTGAGGTCAGCTGTAAGATAAGACCTGGAGCCACCGAGGGATTTTAATCTGAATCCCATGTTGCACATCATTCCACATAACCAGTAGGCCACCCTGCTGCTCCTAACTGCCCTTTCCTCTCATTACTCTAACATCCTTATAAATACAAAACCAAGTGAACCATTGCTTAAGGTATAGGATCCAGCCCTACTGCCTTGTAGTGGTCTGTATAATAAAACTATCAAACCTCTGTTGTTTATTAAAAATGCTTGTTAGAGTGCAGTTTCTGTTGCCAGGTCACAGCAGTTCACAAAACTAGAAAATCAGAAGAAAAGGACACCATTAATAAAAGCAGAGTAAACATCCATACTAGGAAACTCATGGGAGGGGAAGAAAGACATTGGGGCTATTGCTCATGTCCTAGACACCAATCGGCACCTATCGGCTTGACTGATTGACAGGCGAGATCAGAATCAAAAATGATACCTTGGTGGTGGAAGGAATCAGTGGGAGAGATTGGAATATCAAGTAATAATGGAATCAAAGAAGGCTTAGGGTGAGAACCAGTCATCCAGCAAATTAGTTTTTCAGGATTTAGAACATCTGGAAAGGGTTTACAGATAGGCTTGTAATGGTGTTGGATCTGGGAACATGGTTGAAGTGGGAAAGATCAAGATGGCGTCAGCATAATAAAAGGTTACCACTCGCTCAAGCCCATATGCCCTTTACTTTTATATATAGGATGTCTATGGTCTCATATCAAGTATATCACTCTTATAGCACATCAAGAACCATTATTTCTTGTGTGTGGCCTAGATTCATATGAATTACAGCCAGCAGCTGATATAGCCAATGTCCATCAGTTACTGGTAAGCAATCCATGAAAACCCTGCCATTATCCCCTTGGATGTGGACAACACTTGCACACCTTTGCTTGCAGAGATACAGGCACAAAACATGCATAGCACCATACCTAACACAAGTGCACTCTCCCTAAGGATGCCAGCAATGCAGGCAGTCCATACCTATACCACAGTGTCCTATCACTACAGCCCTCACCATCCAACATATCAAATCATGTAGAAGTATTACAACCCAGCACACTGGCCACGGCCAAATGAAGCCATAATATAGAAAGTCGCACAGGCATGTACTGTAGCTGTCCACAACCCACTTCTTTCCAACAGCATGTAAGTATGGGACCTACATGCCCTCATAATGCAGCTATTTGAGGGCTCCCACACATCCAATAATGACTCAATGCAAGCCACTTCAGAATGCACTTTGTATCCACATGGTTAGGGGCTAAATTCTCCACTTGCAACCTGTAGGTACCCTAACCATTAGGCAGACCTGCTATACTTGTCTCCCATGTAGTCAGAGTACACGCTGGATTGGGAGATGTAACTTACATTGAAAGGTCACTTGGACACACAAAGTCAGAGGCGTGAAGAAAGTACAAGAAGTTTATTACAGCATGCCCGACTCTAGTGCAGTGAACAGCCTGCTTACAAGAGTATTCGAAACAGGAAATGCACGGACTTTTATGCCCTTTTCACTAAACATATGCAAACTAATATATGCAAAAACTACAATTTTCATTTGTTACTTCTATAACTTTCTACAATTATTATTGGTCCTAAGCCAGCACTTATGATAGGCTCAGGGATACAACTTATAGTCCTATAGGAAACTATCTCATTTATCTGCTTATCTAAATCTTACAGTTCTAAATGTTACATGTACAGGAGGGCAGGGTACATCATGGCATCTATTTAGCTTACAATGTGGTAAGGCAGGGACATACATTTCAGGCAGATGAGGTCAATAGATTGTACACTGTTTTCAGCTATGTAGGCCAGAGCAATATTTTAAACAACCGTTAACCATTTCATGACCCTACAACAGTACACCTGTATACGGGGCTCTTCTGCCACAGCAGCTGTGTCACATTTTGACATGCTGTGATGCTGACTGTCTGATTCTATCTGATTGTGCTCTACAGATCTGTGTCTCCTATGATAATGAACCAAAGGGGAAAAACATTTCCTGTTGAAGTGTGTCATATGGTAACAAAAGACAATCACAGGTTATTCAAACTCCCTTTGGATGTCACCAAAATGTAGCTTCATACAGCCTTGTGCTCCAGGAGAGCAGCCCTCTTGCTCCTGTCCCTTGAAGCTGCCTGGGAAAATGGCTGCTGCAAACTCTCACGGCAGCTCACATTACTTCATGCAGTTGTGAGGGTGCGGCATTGAATATTGCTGGCACCTACATAACCCCAGGCTTCTCCCTAATGCCACAACTTCCATGGCATCACATACATACAGATATAAGAACATAAGAAGTGCCATCTCCGGATCAGACCTACGGTCCATCAAGTCCGGCGATCTGCACACGCGGAGGCCCTCCCAGGTGTACACCTGGCATAATTTGTAGTCATATATCCACATAGCACAACTTCAAGAGTATAGGATAACAAGTCTAAGTGTTACTCTTAAGGGAGAAAAGACCTCAGTGTCTAATAGGGAAAATCAAAGCAACCCATATAGATAGGCTAGTTACAAATATCACTTGCAGCCAGCAGACACATCCTCGGTCAAAAACTCCCAAAAAGATGAGGACACAATTTCACAGTGAATTTCAACAGTCTTAATTCTAAGTCTCAAAAAGTTTTCAAAAAAACACTTATCTGAAAATTGTTGTCTTCTCAATCAAATTGCAAACACAAGAACGTGATCCTGGAGCTTGGAAGCAGGAGAAAATCACTCCATAAGAGACAAACTCAGAGCATAGCAGCTACTAAATATCACCACTAGGGTTCCCTGTTTCGCTGGTGCGCTTCTTCAGGGATTTGCTGGGGAAAAAACACAAAAACAGAGCTTAAAAAAACTCTAAAAGGACAGGAAAACATGTATTCCACTGCAGCTCAACTCACAGCATCGATTCACCCGCGTCAATTTCTGTCAAGAAAATGGCCCCCCAGCATTCTAACTGATATAGGACTCCACCTGGCACCACACCCACGTGATGACATCAGCATCATGCATATTCACTCCAAAACAAAAGTCAGAGTGAAAAAATTCAAAACAAAAGCATTAGAAAAAGGATTTCCATTCCACACCCCAATTCAAACCAATGGGAGTACAGGATTGAAGAACAAATATCCAGCGTTGTTCTCTCTTAAGTAACAGTTGTTTAAAATCCCCACCTCGAATGGAAGGAAACACACACTCCAAAACCCAGCAGCGTAATTCTTCAAATGAATGCTTGTAATCCATGCAATGTTGCACCATCGGAGCTTCAGTGTGTTCTCTCAAAAGACATGACCGGTGCTCTATGAGCCGAGTCTTAAAGGCTCTCGAGGTCTGTCCCACATATAATTTATTACATGGACATCTAATGATATATACAATGCCACTGCTAGTACAGTTAGTGGAATAGTATAGTTGATAACATTTCAAATCTGCTGGATTGGTAAAAGATGAACTCTCTTCCATAACACTGCATACGGAGCAATGACCACACTTAGTATGTCCTCATACCGTATTCATATTCCTCTGTTCACTTACAGCTTCTATAGCTACCCTGCTTGTGGGACACAATTCATCTTGAATAGATTTATTGGGTGCAAAAGAAAACATCATAGTGCACTCCCGAAAACAAGGATGCACTGATAGACATTTCCAATATTTCTTAAAACTATGGCCATAGATGCTAGCCTGCTGAGAATAAGGCAACACACATGTGATTCTTTGTTTTCTTTTGCACCCAATAAATCTATTCAAGATGAATTGTGTCCCACAAGCAGGGTAGCTATAGAAGCTGTAAGTGAACAGAGGAATATGAATACGGTAAGAGGACATACTAAGTGTGGTCATTGCTCCGTATGCAGTGTTATGGAAGAGAGTTCATCTTTCACCAATCCAGCAGATTTGAAATGTTATCAACTATACTATTCCACTAACTGTACTAGCAGTGGCATTGTATATATCATTAGATGTCCATGTAATAAATTATATGTGGGACAGACCTCGAGAGCCTTTAAGACTCGGCTCATAGAGCACCGGTCATGTCTTTTGAGAGAACGCACTGAAGCTCCGATGGTGCAACATTGCATGGATTACAAGCATTCATTTGAAGAATTATGCTGCTGGGTTTTGGAGTGTGTGTTTCCTTCCATTCGAGGTGGGGATTTTAAACAACTGTTACTTAAGAGAGAACAACGCTGGATATGTGTTCTTCATTCCTGTACTCCCATTGGTTTGAATTGGGGTGTGGAATGGAAATCCTTTTTCTAATGCTTTTGTTTTGAATTTTTTCACTCTGACTTTTGTTTTGGAGTGAATATGCATGATGCTGATGTCATCACGTGGGTGTGGTGCCAGGAGGAGTCCTATATCAGTTAGAATGCTGGGGGGCCATTTTCTTGACAGAAATTGAAGCGGGTGAATCGATGCTGTGAGTTGAGCTGCAGTGGAATATATGTTTTCCTGTCCTTTTAGAGTTTTTTTAAGCTCTGTTTTTGTGTTTTTTTTCCAGCAAATCCCTGAAGAAGCGCACCAGCGAAACAGGGAACCCTAGTGGTGATATTTAGTAGCTGCTATGCTCTGAGTTTGTCTCCTATGGAGTGATTTTCTCCTGCTTCCAAGCTCCAGGATCACGTTCTTGTGTTTGCAATTTGATTGAGAAGACAACAATTTTCAGATAAGTGTTTTTTTTGAAAACTTTTTGAGACTTAGAATTAAGACTGTTGAAATTCACTGTGAAATTGTGTCCTCATCTTTTTGGGAGTTTTTGACCGAGGATGTGTCTGCTGGCTGCAAGTTATATTTGCAACTAGCCTGTCTATATGGGTTGCTTTGATTTTCCCTATTAGACACTGAGATCTTTTCTCCCTTAAGAGTAACACTTGGACTTGTTATCCTATACTCTTGAGGTTGTGCTATGTGGATATAGATTTATTTAACAGCCTCCCTTGGTTCTATTTATTTTTTGTGATAATTTGTAGTCATCCATATCCTTCTATGCCCCTCATAAGGAGATGT
The DNA here is from genome assembly GCF_902459505.1 of Geotrypetes seraphini. Lineage (NCBI taxonomy): Eukaryota > Metazoa > Chordata > Amphibia > Gymnophiona > Dermophiidae > Geotrypetes > Geotrypetes seraphini. The sequence continues at coordinate 531,622,206 of NC_047084.1, read as the reverse complement.
GCATCTAGTTTGCTTTTAAATCCTAGGATGGTCGATTCCGCAATAACCTCGTCGGGGAGAGCATTCCAGGTGTCCACCACTCTCTGCGTGAAGCAGAACTTCCTGATATTCGTCCTGAACTTGTCCCCCCTCAGCTTCATTCCCTGTCCTCTTTTCCGTGTCAAATTGGACAATGTAAATAGTTTTTTCTGCTCTATTTTGTCTATTCCTTTCAGTATTTTGAATGTCTCGATCATATCCCCTCGCAGTTTCCTCTTCTCAAGGGAGAACAATCCCAGTCTCATAAGTCGATCCTCGTATTCCAGTTTCTCCATACCCATTACTCGCCTCTGCACCCTCTCCAGCAGTTTTATATCCTTCTTTAGGTTGGGAGACTAGTGTTGGACGCAATATTCCAAGTGGGGTCTGAGCATTGCTCTATAAAGCGGCATTATAACCCTCTCCGATCTACTCGTGATTCCCTTCTTAATCATGCCCAACATTCTATTTGCTTTCTTTGCTGCCGCTGCACATTGTGCTGACGGCTTCAGGGTCCTATCTATCTATCCAGGTCCTTTTCTTGTTCGCTCTTACCCAGAGTTGCACCTGACATTCTATACTCGTGTTCCTTATTCTTACTGCCTAAATGCATTACTTTGCATTTCTCCACGTTGAACTTCATCTGCCATTTCTCTGCCCATTTCTCTAACTGATACAAGTCGCTCTGGAGTTCCTCGCTATCTTCCTGTGATCTGATTGCCCGGCATAGCTTTGTGTCGTCTACAAACTTGATGATCTCACTGGATGTTCCTTCTTCGAGGTCATTGATATAAATATTAAATAGGATCGGCCCAAGTACCGAGCCCTGGGGTACACCACTAGTCACTTTCTCCCAGTCAGAGAACTTCCCATTTATGCCCACTCTCTGCTTTCTGTTTTCCAGCCATTTGCCTATCCATCTTTTTATATCTCCCTCTATTCCATGGCTTTGTAGTTTCCAGAACCTGAAGTCCAGAATGACCCCATCTCACATGGGTTCCATTACCAACTGCTAGAACATTTCTCCTTGTAGAGAATACGGGATCTCCCTACTTCTAGAATACCCCGTAACAGGGATACTCCAATCAACATCCTTCATGTTAAAATCATCTATTAGTAAAACTTCTCCTTTTTTGGATATATTCTGTGGAGTAAATTCTCTATTAGTACGTTTAACTTAGGCGTGCTTTGGACGTCCGGTAAACGTAAATAACAATTAACTATATTTAGGCGTGAGATAGACGTCCCGCAAAATAGACGTGCGCAAAATAGACGTCCCTCGTTGCGCAAAATAGACGTCCCTCAAAATAGACGTCCCTCGTCGCACAAAATAGACGTCCTTCATGGACCCGTGATAGACGTGAGTACGGGTTTGTTTTTTGTTATTTGTTTTTTTTTAAAATTATACTTTATATATACTCTTTATTATCACACATTCAGCATTGATAAGTATAGGATGATGAAAAACATAACTAAAACACTGTATCAGAATTGTACAATTTACCATTAATACAAGGAAAAGAAATATGTTATGTTTCAAAGGAAAACTAGAAAATGAAACGTACCGAGTGGGTGTTGAACTTACATTATCAGTAATGGAAGGTGGGAACCAGTAGATGTGTGCTACACAGAAAGCTATACAGGAATGTCATACTCACCTCCTATTAGAAGTGGAAAGGATAGGACTTTGAACACCATATAGACTTTTTATAAACTTCGTATAACTTCCACAAAGACTGGCAGGAAAGGCACCCTAACTCATCCAATAAGCTTTCTCTTGATTTGCCAGAGACATTATTTCAGAGAGGATAGTTTAGAAGTGATATCTTGCTCCAAAGAACACTCTCCTGGTCTTAAAACATTCCTACTATCAGCTCATTCTTCACAACAAGAAACACAATCAAAACACAGATTCAACCTGAATGTGGCTTCCAGTTCACAGGAAGAGGAAATAGCAAGCAGCACAATGCTGATCTCATTGTGACATCATCAAGGTGCACCTGGAAGGTAGATATGCCACAAGTAAAAGACAAGCCGGGACTTGAACTCACAACCTACAGATGATCGAGATAGTGCTTTTACTCACTGACCTACACCTGTGTCTCTAATTCCTCTGTCATAGCATACCTTAGTAATGTGCTAAAGTATACTCTACTTAGCTATCATATCACAGTCAGTTGAGGCTCAATGGTGTAAAGCACTGTTGTCACGGATGCAACACCCATATTCTTAAGTATGGTTCAATAAATGTAATACAGAGTCAAAATTATGCTGTTTATTTTATCAAACCCAAGCTCAACTTTTTAATGTATTGTGTATAGTCTCGCTAATGTGTTTGTGATGAAAATTAGATGTGATACGTGTATATATATAAACCCTAGCCACGCATGCGCACATACCTGCGTGCTTCTGTGATCTCTGCTCTGTGATCAGTAGGTCTGTGGCCAGCAGGAGTGCAGATGCAGCAGCCAGGTGACTCCCCCCCTCCCTCCCTCCCTCCCTCACCACCAAAATCACCACCGCCAAAGCTTCCTCCTTCTGGCCAGGCGGGAGGAGGGCTCCGAGTCGCTGAAGACTGTCCCAGATCGCTCATAAATTAACCTTTTCATCTGAGGTGTGAGGCTGCGGTGACCTTGCTCCCCGGCTCACTAAGGTTTCATCTTAAGAAATTCAAATGCATTGTAGAAAATGCAAGTGACTATTCTGTGTCATCCTAGACACCCCTGCAACACCCCAACAACACACTCCTGCAGCATAAACCCCTCATGTTATAATCAAGTAAAAGACAAGCTGCGAGTTGAACTCATAACCTATGGATAACTGGTACAGCTTGTTTACTAACTGAGCTACCAAGCTACTTAACTGTAGCCCTAACCCTAACCATAAAGTAGCATCTGACATTATAGAAGCCGTTAGAATTTTGAAATAGTTTTGGACGTTCCTTGGGTGTTCTTAGATCAAATATACCTGTAGATACTTGCAATGATTACCCCTTGTCAAAGCTTGTACCTAAAGCCATTTCTGGAGACTCCCATTCCCAAGTCCCCAACATAGCTCAGTGCTTAAAAGCACTGCTTGTATCTTCCCCAAAGGTCAGGGGTTCAAGTCCTGACTAAGGTTACCAAAGACAGAATATTTTTTTTTTCCACCCACCCACCCAAACATGCATAGCTAAGCATGTGAACCTCTTCATTTATTTAATTTATAACGTCACTGTGTTTGGGGGGGAGGTGAAGTTTCATTAGGTTTACATGGTAAGCTTCTAAGCTTGTACCTAAAGCCATTTCTGGAGACTCCCATTCCCAAGTCCCCAACATAGCTCAGTGCTTAAAAGCACTGCTTGTATCTTCCCCAAAGGTCAGGGGTTCAAGTCCTGACTAAGGTTACCAAAGACAGAATATTTTTTTTTTTCCACCCACCCACCCAAACATGCATAGCTAAGCATGTGAACCTCTTCATTTATTTAATTTATAACGTCACTGTGTTTGGGGGGGAGGTGAAGTTTCATTAGGTTTACATGGTAAGCTTCTAAGCTTGTACCTAAAGCCATTTCTGGAGACTCCCATTCCCAAGTCCCCAACATAGCTCAGTGCTTAAAAGCACTGCTTGTATCTTCCCCAAAGGTCAGGGGTTCAAGTCCTGACTAAGGTTACCAAAGACAGAATATTTTTTTTTTCCACCCACCCACCCAAACATGCATAGCTAAGCATGTGAACCTCTTCATTTATTTAATTTATAACGTCACTGTGTTTGGGGGGGAGGTGAAGTTTCATTAGGTTTACATGGTAAGCTTCTAAGCGTTCTGCTGTACATTTTTGTATAACAGCGATATCGGCGTCGTTGCGCATGTAATGAACTGTATTGATGTAGAGTATAGTAGCTGCTTCAAGTACGCTCATGAGGCATATATACGTCATCGATGTTTTTTTCTATACTTGTTCTTCACATGCAGTTATTTCCTATAAAATGGCAGCCAGGACACAGCCAAACCAGGCTCTTCCTACCAAACGAGCATCACTACTTTGTAGTGCCTGGCCATCACAGGTCATATCTGCAATTGAGAAACTCCTGGATTTGCCTGACCTGGTGGTATAACAGAAGAGCCTCATGTCCCAGGGAAGTGGAAAGGATAGGACTTTGAACACCATATAGACCTCATATAAACTTCGTTTAGGTTCCACAAAGACTGGTAGAAAAGGCACCTAAGTCATGCAATAAGCTTTCTTTCGATTTGCCAGAGACATTATTTCAGAGAGGTTGCTTAAAAGAAGACTCTCCTGGTCTTAAAACATTGCAACAATCAGCTCATTCGTCACAACAAGAAACAGAATCAAAACACTGATTCAACCTGAATGTGGCTTCCAGTTCACAGGAAGAGGAAGTAGCAAGCAGCACAATGCTGATCTCATTGTGACATCATCAAGGTGCACCTGGAAGGTAGATATGCCACAAGTAAAAGACAAGCCGGGACTTGAACTCACAACCTACAGATGATCGATATAGTGCTTTTACTCACTGACCTACACCTGTGTCTCTGGTTCCCCTGTCATAGCATACCTTAGTGATGTGCCAAGGTATAATCAGCTTAGCTATCATATCACAATTAGCTGACACAAAAAAGTGGTAGGTCAATGGTTTAAAGCACTGCTTTCACTGACTCGAAATCCATATTCTCAAGTATGGTTGAATACATAGTTCAAAAGTGCTGTCTTGATCACACACAAATTCAACTTTTCAAATGTTTTGTATCTGGTATTGCTAATGTGCTGTTTCAGATGAAAATGAGATGTGATTGGTGTGTATCTTGTAATTTTATTCAAATGAGTATTGTGTCAGCTGAAGGAGTTGAGGGTGTTAAAACCGAACTGTACTACTGAATGAATCTATTCCGTTTAGGCGCTTAACATTCGCCGTCCTATATGCTACAATAATGGCATTCCTTTGGTAAGTAATCACAACATCCTTAAGTGGTTTAAGATTTTTATTGTAGAATATTATGTCATTTCATTGACACTCAAAAGTCCAGAAAAGCGGTGTGAAATTGTAACACATGCAACTGCAGTTTGCTGAGATGGATCACAGCTACACCGGTATACAGAGTAAGCCCCTCCTAGGTCCAAATCAACTCCCAGCCTACAGGAGGAAAGGGTACAATGTCAGTGCATGTGAAATATTAAGATTTGCTCATGGTAGGGTAAGGCAGGATGTAGGAAAAAGACAGGAAAGTAAGGAGGTCAGAGAATAAAGGCCAGAGGTTTATGCCAGAGAAGCAAGGGAAATAAAAGCCATCCTCCTTGTTACAGAGTCCATATGTGAGCTAATAACCTACACACACTGGTTGGAATGTTGAAGGTTAGTAGAAGTGAGCACAAATGTCTCATACCTACCTATGCACAAGTATCAGGAATACGTCACAGGATCCGCCCGTATCACAGGAACAGCTTCACGATGAGATGCTAGCCACATGAGGAGGAGGAGGAGATCAGCTGGGCCCGAACACCTGCAAAGAGGGGAAGCATGTTAATACATTGGAAAAGTCCCCCACCTCAAACTGTTACAATACCTACAGTTATCCTATAGCTTCAGTTGAACTTGAAGTACCAGCATGGAGAAGGGAGGGGGGGGGGTGCTAGTCTTATTCTACACAGAAACTTGTAGACCCATACCATCATTAACTCCTACAAGGTGTGGAAAGCTGAGCAGCATATAGGCTTCTGATAGCCATAGTTTTAACATTTTAGCAGTATAACTCATCCAATCTGCTTTCTCTGAGCTCCCAATATAGATGTCATTTATACCTAAAACTAAGGGGGTGTTCAATCAACACACATGCTAACCTAACACCAGCATGTGTCGATATACAATTTGTTGTTGGTAAAACAACAAAAAACCAAGAGGTCCTAAACTGCTAGCTCATACCAGGCCATCGAGAAGCACATTACGATGCCCTTGTATGGTGACGATGAAAGTCTTGGACATCCAACCTGCAACAAGAGTATGAAAGCTGTTAGCTATTTGACATGTGGGCAATTCATCATAAAGCCTGCTAATGGAATGATATACAGGAGCAACATAGTGAATGAGGCCAAAAACAAAGATAGCTTACCTATTATTCTACCTTTAATACTTGAGCTGCTACCAATAACTTCTTGCTTTGCTGGTCAGGGACATCTGAACTTTAACTTCAGCCTAGAGAAAGAGGCATCATCACATTCACTCACATGAGACAGAGACAGACAGAGAGAGAGAAGCTGTTTGGGGTTCACATAAATATACTCACCATTATCCCAAGAAATGGGCTCTTATTAGGTTGTCCCTGACCACCTGCCCTCTCCTACGCTCTTCTTGCTCAGGTAGAGGCCTGCGTCTAGCTTGGATGTCCTCATCATCGTCACTGTCTTGGACCGGCTCAGGAGGGTCTGGCATCCGTCTTCTCAGCGCTAGGTTATGTAGCATGCAGCAGGCAACAAACATCCTGGACACCTTGTCGGGCCTGTACAGCAGTTGCCCTCCTGAGCGGTGTAGACATCTAAAGCGGGACTTGAGCAACCCAAACGCACGTTCCACGATGGTCCTTGTGGTGTTCAGGGCCCGGTTATATCGCTCCTCCTCTGGCTGTTGGGGACGCACAATTGGGGTCATCAACCATGTCCTCAGGGGATAGGCACGATCACCTGCAAGGAGAAACAATATTAGAAAAGGGGCACATATCTGTTGTCCATTGTTCTGCATCACCTCCAAAGTTAGCCATGACCCTGTGGTAAAATGAGAGAAAGGCGGTTAATGTAGCAAAGCTTTATCTGCAGTAGTACGTTAACTCACCAACCAGCCATCCACCTTGGATTTCACCCCTCTGGAACCTGCCACCTAGGCCAGAGTGGGCCAGGATATAAGCGTCGTGGCAGGACCCTGGAAAGCTGGCACACACATCTGTCACCTCCATGGTAGCACTACAGACCACCTGCATGTTCATGGAATGATATGCCCTCCGGTTCCTAAATTGCCTTTCAGTTTCAGCAGGTGGTCTGAGTGCTACGTGTGTGCAGTCTATAGCTCCCAGGACAGAGGGGAAACGTGCCAGTTGAGCAAAACCCCTCATTGTGCGTTGCCGCTCTGCCTCACTCATTGGAAACTGGATATACATAGCAATACGCCTTAAAAAGACTTCCAAAAACTTATTGATTATCCTGGATACAGACGGTTGACTGATGCCAGCCCCAGCTCCCAGGGGCCTTTGGAAGGTTCCTGTAGCCAAAAACCCCAGGGCTGTAGTTACTTGTACATAAACTGGAAGGGAATGTCCCCTAAGAGTGGTGCGCTCCAAATCCACCTGCAGTTGCTCACAGAGATGAACTATGGTCTCCCGATTAAATCTAAAGAGACCAATACACCGCTCATCTGTCATATCAAGGAAGTTTGCCCTGGGCCTATATACCCTGGGGGCCTGGCGTCGGCGTCGGCCTGGGCCTCTGCCTCCAACCTGGCCACGCCCCAGGGCCACAGCCGGACCTCTTCCTCTACCTCTAACCTGCCCACGCCCCGGGGCCGGGGCCAGGGCCAGGGCTGGGGCCGGGGCCGCCACCAGACCCCTTCCTCTGCGCAGCAATCTATCATGGGCCACCACATGTAAGACAAACTCAAACTCATCAATCATCTCTCAAACCAATACCAGACCAAAGACACAACTGACAAGTACACAACAAAAGGGAGAAGATGGGGGAAAGGAGAAACAATACAATCACAGTACAAAGTCACACTATCACAAATCAACCACCAGAAGCACGAACGCACGGGAGTCTAAAGGAGACAAAATAATGATTTTTTAAAGATCCTTATATACTCTCGACGCCGATGTAGCGTCTGACGTCATAACCGTTACAATTTTGAAATCTGTTTGCACAGTCATTGGGTGTGCATAGATCAAATACACCTGTAAATACTTGCAATGATTACCCTTTCTCAAAGCTTGTACCTATAGCCATTTCTGGAGACTCCCATTCCCAAGTCCCCAACATAGCTCAGTGCTTAAAAGCACTGCTTGTATCTTCCCCAAAGGTCAGGGGTTCAAGTCCTGACTAAGGTTACCAAAAACAGAATATGATTTTGTTTTTCCACCCACCCATGCATAGCTAAGCTAAAATATGTGAACCTCACTTCCCAATCTTCATTTATTTAATTTACAAATTGTCATTGTGTTTGGGGGAGGTGAAGTTTCATTAGGTTTACATGGTAAGCTTCTAAGCGTTCTGCTGTACTTTTTTGTATAACAGCTATATCGGCGTGGTTTAGGATATAATCTATAGTGTTGATGTAACGCGGAGCGGCTGCTGCAAGCACGCCCAAGCGGCACAAACACGTCATCGCGTTTTTTATGCGTTGTGACGTCATAGAATCGCCCGTTCTTCATACGCAGTTATTTCTCCTAAAATGGCTGCCAGGAGACAGCCAAATTTCTCAACAGAGGACTCCAGGCTGCTGGCCAGGCTCTTTTTGGTACATGAGCACCACTATTTTAGAGTGGCAGGCCATCGCAGGTCATACCTGCAGTTCAGGGACTCCTGGAGCCGCCTGACCCGGCGCTACAATCGTAGAGCCTCCTGTCCCAGGGAAGTAAGTATTCCAAGTCAGGCCCTCACAAATAATCATGTAAAATGTAATGATGGAAACCTGTCTCAATCAAATTGTTCATGTTTTTGTGGGTAAATTTTGATTCCTTTTAAAAACTACAATTGTGCATAATAAATCTTTTACATTGAATACTGAAATTAAAGCACATCCCAAAGGAGCAGTAGTAGGATTTCAAATGACAAATTCAGCTCCTAGAAGGCATCTATTCCATTCACAACATGCACACAACTAATTTTTGGGTCACAAGCTTCACATTTGTAAT